>NW_013952521.1:338024-347936 GCF_001266775.1 Austrofundulus limnaeus | reverse complement strand
TGACAGAGAGGGGAACACAAAAATGACTCAGCTGTAACTGAAAATATGGAGGGAGGACCTCAGTTTAGCTTGTTAGCGTTAGCGCTAATGCTATATTGCCTTATATGTATTAGCTCAGCGCTAGCGAGACAAACAAACTAAACATCCACCCATCGACATCATCATTTACCCAGAATGCTTTGCATTTAAATAAAATGGCTCCATCTGTGGTAGATTTTTAAAGATTTAGTTTAAAAGTTATAAAAACTAAACAGCCTACAGTATTTTTACAGTCTTTATTTTACAGTTAAAATAAATGTTTATCAAATAAAGTCTAATGTTACAACTAATCATGGATCCCTTTAAGACAATGCAAATGTTGTGTTTGAGCCTCATCAGCTCATGAGAATAAAGTTAATATCAGTAACAAATAAAGACTCATCCTCTTCATTTAGATTTCATGTTATTTATGTTTTGCTCCTCTAAGTCTGAGTTCTCTACCAGAAATAGGTAAAATCCCCCCTCTGGGTCAGGGGTGAGTCTTTGCCTTTAAGTGTCAGGGGTGAGTCTTTGCCTTTAAGTGTCAGGGGTGAGTCTTTGCCTTTAAGTGGAGGAGTTCAAGTGTCTGGGAGTCTTGTTCACATGTCTGTCAGCGGGACGGAGCGAGAACTGGACTTCAGGGCTTTGTCTCCATTTTGTCGTGGTAAAAGAGAGTGAAGCGTTGTGATTTACTGCTTCATAAAGCAGTAAATCCTGGATACAGGCGGCTGAAACGAGCTCTCTCCACAGGGCGGCTGGGCTCAGCTTCAGAAATAAGCTGAAAAGTTCCATTCTCTTAGACGTGGGGTGTCAGACTTACTGAAGGGGAACAAAATTCGAAACTTGGTCCAAGCCACGTGCCAGTGCCTTTCAATATTTATTAATAAAAAAAGTTATAAAACTAATTATTCAGTACCACATTACAATAAAGTTCCCCTTATAGATGGCTTATAAAGAGTTTACAGATAGGTTATCATTAATAAATGTTTATTATGCAATAATTAAGGACGAGAAAGAGAAAACTGTCCAGTTTCTTACCAAATAATGAGACAAATCTCTAAAGGTGCTTATTAAACATTTCAGACTAGGTTACACGCATATTTTAACATAACGTACTGTATTACTGCATTTTAAATATTCACGACTGTCAAAGGGAGACTTATTGTAAAGTGTAATACAGTACACTATTTATTGATGACAAATAAACATTTATAAATGCCAAAAGTTAGTCTTCAATGAGAAATATTATTTTTAAGGCTTAGTGTTGGTTATCAATATTTGAAATTATTGTTCAATCATGTAACTACTGTCAACAATGATGATGAATGAAAAAACAGAACAAAAAACCCATCATGTTAACACACGAAATAATCCCACCCCATCCAAAGTAATGTACAGTTTTACACTTTACAATAAAGATCCTTTAATAATTGTCGATATTTATAATGCAGTAATACAGTACTACAGTAATACAGAACAATATTATATGTTAAAATATGCATTTCCTAATCATTATTGTGCTTACACGGTAGTGAACTGAAATGCAACAGATTTGGTTCAGTGTTTTGAAAGAAACTGAACAGTTTAGTCTCTTGTTTTTCCTTAATTAATGTATAATAATCACTTATTAATAATTTATAAAGTGTTTACAGATTAATTAAATAACCTATATATAAACTCTTTATAAGCCATCAATAAGGGGAGCCTTGTTGTAAAGTAGTACCAATTATTCTCATAAAAATATTAATGACCTTTTCCAAATCATGTTTTATGTATTTAGACCATACATTACCTAATAGAAAAACATTTAGTTTTTAAACCTTTAAACAGATACATTTAATCACAATCCAGCAAATTAGACAAAACAAAGAAAATCCTCTTTAAAAATCCAATTGTTTGACTTAAAGGACACACAGGCTTTTAAATCATTCTTTTTCACATTTAAACCATTCAGTTGGGGTCTATAAAAGTGGATCTGCTCCTTATTGTAACTCCACAAGCCCCTCTTTCACCCCTTTCCTGAGGTGTGTCTCAGATCAACTTGTTTTGAGGCTGTGTCTTTAAATCAAAATGAAGAGCTTCACCCCCACCCCTCCCCCAGCTTCCACTGTGGTGCATTCTAGCTTGATAGAGGGGTTTACGACTATATAGCTGCACATAAAAGTTTTATTTACAAATGAATTAAAAGACGTCAACAAAGTTGCTCTTTTCACATCGAAATCAAAGATTACTGATAAATTCAAACCTAATTTCTTGGCTTGAAAGTTGGCCAGCTGTCATCAGAAGAATGCACTAAACACAATGACAAAAAAAAATCGTATTTTTTTACGTTTAAAGTATTACCTATGGGGCCGGATAAAATGTTAACAAGGACCAGATTTGGTCTGCGGGCCTTGGGTTTGAGACGTGTCTTAGACTTTGTCCATATAAAAACATCGGTGTCATATATGTTGCACTGGGATTATTGACATTTTGCTTCCAAACTATTGAAATAGCCTGACTGGATTGTGAGGACGCCTCCATCAGGGAGCTGTGAGAAGCAGCATCTCTCTGTCTGAAGCACATAATTAACACAACATATGTTTATTCAAACCTCTGAACGAGGGGTGTGAAACAGGGCTCCGGGAGGCGCCGCCCACAGAGAGGCTGTGAAAACAGAGGGTGGTGGAATTAAATGAGGACGGAGAGCTTCGAACCCAGACTGAGTCAGAAGAGAAAAGCACTTAGAGCTCAGTGGAACTCACACCTGATAGCTGGTGAACTCTCGGCGATGTGCAAATGTATTCCACGGCAACCCAAACCAAACGAGCTGTCACTTCCTTAGCCTATAATTAGCTGGTAATCAATGCTGGCTGCATGGCTTTCTGTGCAGACAGACCTCCTCAGGCATCGTGGAGCAACAGTAGACCCRCTGGTCTCAAAGGGACAATCAGCATAAAGAAGACATGTTTTTAAAAAATAAATGTATTTCTGGGTTGACCAGTTTCCAGTTAAATGTTTGTGTACGTTAGCAACAGCCGTCAGAACAAAAAACTCTCAGGAGAGTGTGGAAATTACAAATTAGGTTGTTCAAATGCAACGTTACAGATTTTTTTTTTGCTCTCATTCAACTTTTTAAATTTTCAGGGAAAATGTTTTGCTGCAGAAAGGATTTTATTGGACTGCAACAAATGGAGACAAGTTAATGACCTGTAAATTGCAAGTAAAGGTAACTTTTTAGTTGCAGGCTGAATTCTGAGTGSTTGTGACCAAACAACTCTTTTTGCAATCGATGAGCAAATTTAGTTTACATCACATCTCAAGAATATTTTTCTTTTGTCTTCAATTTGATTTGCTTGGTTGTTAAACCTTCGCAGAAGTTCTGTCACATTTATTTCCCTTCCTGATCCACAGAAATTAAACTGAGACAGCTCAGAGATGTTTAAAATTCCTGCAACTCAAACTAAGAAACTGAGAATCCTTGGGAACATTGAGACATTCTGGAGACTTCCAAACAAATGCTTGTCCAAGTTTGTCTTTACCACCACTGGATATGAACCAAATCATGGAAAATATATCTGTTCTTTTTTTTTTTTTTTTTTTTGTTATAGAGTTTTTCAAACCCTTTTGAAAAGCTGTTGTTGGACTTGGATGTTTCTGAGTGTACGATTTCCTCCTTATCTACTCTTAAATCAAACGGAGGTTTTTATATGTCATGAGTGGGAGCTTAATAAGATCTTAAATGTAGGTCACGACACACAGGAGTGGTGTGAAATTAAACACATAAACAAGATAAACCAGGACCGCAAACTGAGCTGTATATATAAACTCTGAGGGCTGATTGATAAGAGCAAACAGGTGAACTGATTCGCAATTCAGAGCAGGTGGGGAGGGGAGGAGCCACAAGTTCAACGGAGGAAATAAGACAAGTATTTAAACCCAAACCTCAAATACNCAGATTTAAAACGAGAGCCAGTCAACATGCGGGACGCCTGAGCTGATAAAAAATGGGTTCATTTTTCTTTTCTTATTTGACCTTTGGAGGGAATCTTTACAAAAACCCTTGACGTGACGTTGAATCCTCAGTGGAGAACACGAACATCTCCTCTGACACGTGTCGTGGTGTGACTCCTCAGACACTTACCACTTTCACCGAGTGCTTGTCCGAGAGGAGGAGGAGGATGAGGAGGTGCTGTGGGGAGAAGAAGATTAGGACAGTTGGCACTCCGAGTTTGACCTTTCAACTTTTCCTAACCCCTGTAAACACAGAGAGGTTATTATGGACCTGWGCAGCCACACCTCCATCATGAATTAACTTTTTGAATCAACACAAAAGAAAAGAATCACTTGTTGTCAGGACACCTTAATGTTTCAGTTTGTTTCTGCTGATTATTCTGCACACAACAGCTAATAGTGACTATAAAATAAATATTCAGCTTTGCACCAAGAACTTTTCATGCATGTTATCATTTTGTGTATCAGGAAAGCTGCAGGAATCAGTGAACTTGTGAGTTTTAGAGCAACGAATTAAAAAAAAAGATGTATAATTATTTGCTCCATGCAAATGTTCTGCTACTGACTCAACTTTCCCCCATGAGGAGGTGGACTTGTTGTGTCTCATTTGTGACGTGGTTGCTTTGAGAAGTGCGTGAGTRATAAACAGAGAAACACAACAAAACACAACCAGACTGCGTGGCTGAAAAAARCATTTAGACTTTGCTTCAACCACAGGTCACCTGACAAGTTTTGTTTTTAACCAAATGTTGAACAGAAATATCAAGATAATCCATTTAAAACTTGCCATTTCTTACCTATCTGCCATCTTTCATGCAGGGGCGGAGATAGACTGTTTTGCAAGGGCTGGCCAAGGTGTTTTTTAGGGGGGCACATTCAAATAAAGAAAAAACACTCTGGTTTTGACCATTCAAGATGACCACTTCTATTTCCAAATAGCTTTAATTTAGCTGTTGTAGGAGTGAGCTTAAAGTGAATTAAGCTTTTCCCACATCTCTCATACACAAGGTTATGAGGAAACTTTTACCAAGGTATTTCTCATTACTTGTTAATATCTTGACTGTGCGAAGTAAAAAGTGACACAATAAGTGAACATTCAGACGAGTTCAAGTTGATTCATAAAAGACTATGCAATCATTTATTTACACAAATTGAACAGATCATAAGTTACACTTGATTGTGGGTATTCCTATAACAAGTGTCAGAGTTAAATGAGATAAAACCCGCGTCCGAATCTCAGTTCACATCAACTCAGATTACTTATATAGAACAGTAAAACGTCAGTTCTGATGTTAATAACCAAACAATTTTACTGGCACTTTTAGCTTAAGTTTTGGCAAATTAAGAACAAGGAAARGAGGAAAGTAAGATTAGTATATTACTACTACTTTTACTTTTATCAAAGTGTGGGTCAACCRGAACTGCACGTCTTTTCTAAGCTCAAGTTCTACATGACACATCACTCCGAACACATCAGCTTTACCTGGTGATGGCTTCTTAAGACACCCTCGGGGTAGGAGCTGGCTTGCCTCCGATCAGTCAGGGAACTGATGTCGGCTTGCTTACCGGTCATTGGCGAGCAGGTGTTTTTACAGGTAACTTTCGTCTGTTCCAGTCCAAGCCAGAAAAATCCAAGCCGTATCCGGTTCCTCCTTCCAAAATAAAATCTCCCCTCAGGAGTTAAAAACACACTTTAGAGGCTCGAAGCCTCAATTTGGAACCACTGGCAGGCGTGCTGGGTCCCTGGCTGTGAAGTCTTCCCTAGTTAGCTCATGGGATCAGACTTAAAGCCAAACTGAGGTTTCTCCGGAAAGAATCCCAGCTGTCTTCCTAGGTGTTGCTCAAAKCCGTCCGGGTTAGTAAAAGAAACGTACGAACTTTGGTTCCGCCCTCAGGCTTAGAGATGAGTCAGAGAAAGAAAGATAAAGATTTGCCAGCCGGCGCCAGCCCAAGGTTAAAATTCTGTGGTTGTTCAACAACAKGAYATGATAAYCTCTTTTCAGCTTTCTTCTGATAGACTCTAAGAGAAATCACTGCAAAACATTTATGATGATTAATTAACATTTCTGTTTTATAATCAGTTCTGAACCTTCTGTTAGTCTAGATAAATGAAAGATTTTCTCAGGAAAAATCCACAATTATATTACTGTGTTCACAGTAAAATAAAAACAGTGATTTACATAAAAACACAATGAAAAATCAGATAATCAGATTCTCTGTGATTTTTTTATACCATTATAAATCTTTTAAGGCACGATAAAAGAAAAGAAGTGGTTCCACTTTTCCTGTGACAGTCATTATCATGGTTTAACAAATGCATAAACATTCTTAGTTAAACAACAAATGAATCACAAACAGAAGAGATTGTTCTGTCCATTACCTGATTAAGACAACTGAGAGGTTCTCTTCCACAGTTGGAATGACCTGTCATGGCCTATATAGAGTTCAGTTTGTGACAGAGTTCCTGTCCTCTCGCCAGGCCTGTCCAAGGCCTGCTTCGAGGCAGTAAATCTTGTTTCTTCACTCGTGGTGACCCCTACACTGTTTTAAGAAATATTGTGCTGAAATTTTGTGATCATAGCTAAAAATGATTAAAAAAACATGCTGAATGCTAGTCAAATTATTATTCAGCCATTTTTAGACATACAACGCTGAAGATTGGAAATAGTTGAAAAACAAACTTTAACATCATCTGACTAATGCTAAAAATTCAAGATGGCCTCCTCAGCTAACTTTAAAAACTGTAATTCAGCCATTTTAAGACTTTTTGAGATTAAATTTGTTGTGGCGTACCTAAAWATGATCACATGCTGATTGCTAATGCTAATCCCAAATTCAAMCACTAATGCYAATGCTAATTCTACAAAGRGCTATARTTCAGCCATTTTTGAACACACACAGCTGAAAATTTATWCAGTAGAGTGGTATCACAGGACAGTATTTAACAAAATCTAAAYGCAAACACAAAATTAAAGATCTGTACCCACTTGTCATTTATTTTGGTGTGGTACTTGGGGTGTCCAATCGTGTGCCAGGTGACCACCTCTCTAGCTCCGCCCCTGCTTTCATGTCACAGCCATAGACTAAGATCATCTTAGTCTGTAGCCGTTTTGTTCAAACCTTAAAAAACACAGTTTTGCCTGATCTCATGTCGCTCAGAGGATGTGTGGTGGATGACTCTCAGCTACTACCACACCAAACTTTACCTCAGTGTCTGTAAAACAGACTGAGTTGTAGTCATTTTTCTGTTGGCCAGTGTAGGACATGCAGCGGTCCTGTCAGTGGAAAACTTCTGTCCAGAGTGTCAGCTGGACATCAGCTGCCTCTCTTGTCCCCTTCAAACATCCAATTGTGAGACCATAAATCCTCCTGGATGAGACRTCAGGTGCTGTCAGGATGTCCGTGGGTCACCTCTCCGAACAAAAGTCCGGCGTGTTTGTTTAATTTTTGATTCAGGTTCAGGCAGCGCAGAAAGACCGAACATGGTTTCTGTGGATCTCAGTGTCCCATGGAGACAATTTAACCTTCTGCAGCTTGTAGAAGCTGTAAGAAAACTGTTTGACTCGGTTAATTCAGGCCTGACTGTGACTTTTTTCGTTCTAACATCAAGCTCTTCCTAAAACACTTGAACTATCCTTCCGTTCACATTGACCCATTTGTCCACCTCTGCAAGCTTTAGTCCATCTTCCAGCTGTCTGCCTCCACATGACACCTGATTCCTGCTATTTTTGGTTTCTGTAGCAAGGCAACATYTGTGCAAAAATATTGTTTTCTTTTGCAACCATCTGTATTCATTTACAAACAGTTTGAAAGTGGCTCCAGCAGACTGTGAACCCACCGTCACAAACAGAAAGGGTATGAGCAATTAATATCTTACCTGTTGCAGATGGCTCTTTCTCTGATTTCAGAAAGATTGCTCATTCAGCAGGGGGTCACAAGTCCCTCAGAAACACCACATGCTTTTCATCCTAACTATATTAGATAAATGATACAACATTAAAACACAGTGATGAAGTCCCACAGGATTAATTGAGGTTACAGCTTTAATGAGTCGGACACTGTTCAACTTTATCAACTCTCTTGTTTGTAAGTTCTCCTAAAACCTTCTGACACTTTTTGCTTCCCGTCTSAAACTGCCCGAGAAGGTGTGGCAGAAAACGAGTTTTGAAGGAAATCCGATCTGAGCGCTGTTTTTAAAATAAACTCGCCTCCTTGCTTCTTGACGCTGGCGGCTCAGATTTTACAATCACTGTAATGAAGCCGTCATTGATTGAATGATTGGCGGTTGGAGACATGTGCGACGAAATGACCCGAGCGGAGGATTTTATTGGGCRGTGATGGACGCGGCGTTCCGGGTTGGAGCGCAAGTGGCTCGGACTCTGAGCTCTGAGTTTTATTTGCTCCTGGGTGAGCGCTGGCATTTTGTGTGCTTGTGTGTGTGTGGCCTGAGAGGGGCACCGCTAGGGGTCGTCAAACAAGTGATGGAGGTGCGTGTGTGTTTTAGCTGAACGCGGTGGCTTGAAGCGGCGTTTCATCTGACAACAGCTTGACAACCAGAGGTCTTGCCTTGATGCGTCTGATTCATCTGGCCCAATCAGTCCCCTGCTATCTGTATCAATCATTAGAAATTATTTATTTTTAGTGGGATGTGGCCTATCGCCCTCCTCCCTGCCCTCTTGCCCCCCCTCCGCCGGCCCTGTGGGCCTCCCCTTCCTTGCAGCCCCTCGTTAATGAGTGTCAATCTGGAGGGCTGTGGCACTTTTACTGCAGACACCTCCCCTGACGAACGCAGGGCTTCAGTCAACATGAATCATGTCGACGGACGCCAGCCAAAGTGACATCCTACCACCAGACCCCTTGCTCATTTAAAGCAATAGTTCAGATCTTTTCATTGGGGTTCTGTGGACCTCGGTTTTAAAGAAATATTATTTAATTCTGACCAGGTTGAACTAATCTGAGAGGGGCCGAGGCCAACGGAGATGTCTGATGTTAAGTACAGACTCAAAAAGGTAGCATGCAGTTGTTAACATGGTTAACTGCGGTTATTTAAAGCATTATTATCAGGCTGCAGAGACTCAGCACCTCTCTGAAGCCTCTCAGGTTCGTTCCAGGTCACAAGCCAGCAACAAAAGAACAAACATAACCTGAAGATTTTTATCTACACAGCAAAAATACCAGTACCAACAAAGTGTCTATATGTGTCCACACTCACTGGTGTTAAGATAACATTTGTGAAAGTGTTAAATTTTAACACCCAATTTTTTTTTTTGTTAATTTAACACCAACCAGTGTTTAATTTTCAACAATACTGGGTGTCACATTAACATAAAAAATAGTGTTAGTGTTAAAATATAGTGTTAAAAGTAACATCAGCCACTGTTAAATATTCAACAATACTGGGTGTCATATTAACATTTCAACAGGGTTAAAGTACCGTGTTTAAAGTAACCTATTATTATTAACCAAGGAATTTGTGATGTTAGAAAGGCTTACGGACAACACAAGTTGTCAATACACCATCAAAATGAGAGTGTAAATTTAACACTCAGAGTTAATATCAAACTCTTTGTAGTGTTGGATTAACACTACTCAATAGTTAATAGAAAAATGTAATGGAGYCACCCTTCACACACCAGGATATACCTCTCACTCATCGTGTCGATTTTTGGCCAATAACACAAACTTAAAGTTGAACAACTTGATCAAACTCAACAAGAAAACTAACCAGAACAACTAATTTTTACTTTCATGAACGTCTTTAATGGTCATAAACATGCAAAAACATCATTTCTGCAAGATTTCTCAGCAAGGAATGCTGGGTAAATACGGGTCTTTCTGACATGAGGTGGAAGAGGGCGGGGCTTTTCAGAATGCTTCTTTCAACACTGCATGGTTTTATAT
>NW_013952521.1:325551-338014 GCF_001266775.1 Austrofundulus limnaeus | reverse complement strand
GGTCTTTCTGACATGAGGTGGAAGAGGGCGGGGCTTTTCAGAATGCTTCTTTCAACACTGCATGGTTTTATATAACAACACTGTTAAGTGTTGTATAAAACTTAACAGTGGGCGGAGCTTATTTAACACTGTCCAGTGTTGATACAAGACTGAAGAAATCAACACTGTGAATTAACACCGTCACTGGGGGTCAGTTTACTCAGAAAGTGTTAAAATAACACTAGAGGGTGTTAAATCTACACCCAAAAGTTTAACAATGAAATTTTAACACTCCTGTTTTTGCTGTGTTTCATTAGAGACAAATAAGGTTAAAAAATAGGATGCAGCAGTGACATTATCTTATTTTTATTAAATAAAAGTAAAGAAAGCATTTGCATCAATGCGTCAAACTGTAAATCTGTTAGATGGAAGAATAWAAAAAACTGAAATTACCCCAATAAAGATTCCGTTTTTGTTTTTCTTAATAACTCATCAGGCATCAGAGCGATCTCTTTAACAGCCTTTTAATGGCCTCTGCTAGAAGTTGATGTTTTACAGTGCTGTTATTTGTATTGATGGTATTGATACGTGCATTAGGATATGGGGTCAATGTCAGGTCACTATTTAGGTCACAGCCCCTCCCGTCCTTCAGTGTTCAGTTTGTTTGCCTGACATGACTTTTCCAAGGCTCYCCCCTCCTCCGTTTATCTAACGCTGTCACAACGGTTTGAACCTTCATGACGGCATCGTTACAGGTGTATTTCTGTCTTCGGCGTTATAAATGAAAATGTGTGTCTGTGCCTTTGATTCTCAGGACACCGGCGTATTCTAGTAACCGGGCGAACGTCAGCGATCTATTCTAGATGCCTGCTGCAACAGCCGGCCAGCAACAGCAGCAGTGGCGGGGGGAAGGAATGCCGTCTGTCAGGAGGCCCGGGCAGAGCGAGCGCTGATCCTGGCCGAGGAAGCGGAGATGGAGGCTCTCCTGTTTCATGGGCTGGGGAAGAGAAAGAGAAGGGGAGAGTAGAAAGTAGGAGTCTGCAGGGATGACGGGGGGTAAAAGCATTTGGTTTGGTGCCAGTCGAGCCAGCCCTCTGGCATGCTGCATTCCAGGAGATCAACACCACGGTGTTTCCTTTCACCCCACATCCACCATCCTGCAACCCACCTCAGTCTCTGCACTGTTTGTATATTGTAAATATATTCAGCCGGGAAATACATACACATTATTTAATTTGCAAAACAAGCTTCCATCATAGATGGGGGTAATTATCCAACAAGACTTCCTAAAGTTTACCTCCTTATCTTGTCAGTAAATCATCTCATTAGAAGCTCTAATTTCACCTGTTCACATGTTAACTTTCTTGTTAAAGCTAAAACAAGTTAAGTTTATCAAAAACATCCTGAAGTTGTGCAATATAGCCCCTGTAGTATGTGTTGGGGATGGCGCTCAGCCACAGAACCAACTTAAGCCTAATATCTGTAATTTGGGTAGATTCATAGCCACAGAATCGCCTCTCTCCTTCGGCAACAGGTGATAATAAAAAGTCAACGTGTTGCTCTAATTGATGCCACCTCTCTGTGAACCATCCTGAAGCTCTTTAGTTATGTTTCAGTTATGTGCCTGAAGTGCAGCACTCTTGGCTTCCATCAGGGCGGCAATGGAGAGAAACTTCTCGTGATTGGACATAGTGCAGCACAGGCTGATCTTCACTCGTCTGAATCCATGTCATGGAAAGATAATTTCTGATATAATATCACTCTGGGAAAGACCTTGGGTAGGACTCGTAAAAACTTCCAAACTTGTGTTGATCATCAGGTGGTGTGGTGAAGCTGTTTAACCCACAAACCTGTCAGATCCATCAAATCTGTTAACCCGGAWGTTTTCTGGGACAAGTGACAGCACACCTGACTACACTAGAAAAATGAAGCAGTTCCACAGGTAGTGACTGACTGACATGCAAARGTCTTGCCTGAGCTGCACCRTCCAACAAGCTGGAAATGCCACCARTTATTGGCGCCAACATTTTAACTTCACACTGGAACATAGATGCTGCTAATGATTTAAATAGCAAAATCAGACTTGACCTTTTGAASTGACATATTAATCTGTGAGATGCTTGACATGTTTCACCTTCTTATGGCATCACTTTCTGTAAAGCACACAATCCTGACCTGCTAGGTGGTACAACAGGGGTGTGTGCAAAGTCCTGATTCAGGGATTCAGCTGTGTTGGAATCCTTGTTATGGTTCACTAAAGACTCTTTCACGAAACACTTCAAGTCAGGACTGTCCTCTTCGATGTGTCCGAAACTTAAACGGCTTTTGTTTGCGTTGATGTAGATAAAACTTAGACGACCTCTGTCCASCTCGATGTAGCCGAAACTTAGACAGCTTCTATTCGCCTTGGTGTAGCTGAAATTTAGATCGCTTCAGTTTGCTTTGGTGTAGCTGAAACTAAAGCAGCTTCTGTCCACCTTGATGTCGCCGAAACTTAGATGGTGTTAAGGGCCAGTTCACAAGTCAGTAAACAAAGAATGGGGAAACACGTCACTGGTCACATTTTAAGCCCTTCTGTCCTGTTAGTTTTCTCCATTTCCTGTATCATATCCTCAGTAGCTTCTAAGTGTTTTTCCAGCCTGCCACTCTCACCTGTCCATAGTCTGTAATCGCCAAGGTGTTTCCACTTCCAATCATCCTCAGTTGTATTTAACCGGTGTCATGTCTTCATTACCCTGTTGGATCATTGCCTTTCATGCCTCATCTCTGTCCATGTTATCTTTTGTATTTTTGCTGCCACGTCAGCCTTTTTCTTTTGTCATTCATTAAATCAGTTTTGTTTTGCATTCAAGTCCTCGTGTCTGCCTGCATTTTGGGTTCCACACAACAAATCGTGACACCTTCAGAGGCMTTTATTATAAAATAGTCTAGGAATTTGTCAAGTGAAGCTCAGTCTCTCTGGCTTTCTCCCATGTAACTGCCACACTGGGTGTGCGCCTCAACACCTGGTCCTCAGTATGCACCGAGCTCCAGAACTGCAACTTGTCGTGCTCCCACCAAACGACACACCATGAATGTTGAACGTTTACCTTGGTGTAGCTGAAACTAAATCAGCTTCTGTTCACCTTGATGTAGCCAAAACTTAGACGGCTTCTAATCACCTTGGTGTAGCCGGACTGAGGCAGCAGGTCAGGTTGAAGCCGCCCCTGATGGAGTTTTGTGCCTCTCAGCGAGGTAGTGACAGACAAACCTCAACTTGATGTGGGTGCTTACAGATGTTTTGCCTCCATAAAGGTGTAAAATCATGTTTGTTCTACATTATGTGAGCCCTGTGATGGACTTGCGACCTGTCCAGGGTGAACCCCGCCCCTCGCACTGTGATTGCTGGATATAGGCACCAGTGACCCTGAAAGGAATAAGCGTCAGAAAATGGATGRATGGATGTTCCACATTATCTAAATACTGTATATCAAAAAACAAATGTCACATTTTTCTGAAACAGTAAAGAAGTTGTTTATATCTACACCTGATTAACCTTTGTAGTCAATCTGATTCAATAAGTTTTTTTTATTTTAAAAGTTCMGACTAAATAAACTACAAGAATTTTTTTCATGTCAGAAATATTTTCAACCTTTTTGTAGGTATTAATTATGTAAAAATGTTTTCAAACATTGTGTGTTAGACATTTGTCCACGTCTGTGTAGCTGTGAGTATTGTTATTTGTGCATCTTCTGTGTGTGTGTGTGTTTGTGAAGTGGTGCACGTGTCAGGGCGTGCACGCTCGGAGGCCGATCTGTCAGCTCAGGTTAACCTGACGCAGAGCGGCCACACCTTGGGGGTGTTCAGGCCTGCGAGGCAGGCTCTTTCTCATCAGTAGCATTAGGATGTTGTCCGTGATGGCTGCTGACCCCCCCCAGCGCCGCGTCGACTCGGCCGTGTCAGCCGGGCCACCAATGATACCAGGTTCTGGGCTCACTTCCTGCCAGGAGMAGCCCTCACTCTCCTGCTGTCAGAAAGTTAAGTGGTGAAGCTAACGATGGTTAATTTGGGCTGGGCAGCATCAAGGACACCTCGTTGTGATGCCCCTGAATCATGGAGGGGATGCAGTAAGAACTAGGAAAGTAATTTAAGCAAAACCTTTTTGGCCTATTCAGGAAAAAAAAATGGAGATTTATCTATTAATTATTAAAAACTGAATCTAATTGTGTGAACACCGGGTCACCTCTTATATCCTCAAAAGAATATATCCTGTCCTGATGCATCTCAATGATCCAGGTAAAAAAATCAAATAGAAAAATTGTTCCTCTGGATGGTTTTGTTCCTTTATAAACCGGCTCTTATACTTTGGATACTTTTGATGAGTGTGATGTTAAATTAAATTCCCACCAACTGTGGAGATTTACTGGGTTGGGTTCAGATTTGACATCTGTGAACGGAGACATTTGGCCTCCCGTTGTGTGACGGTCAACAACGGCAGCAGGTGCACCGTTGGGCGGAACAACAGGAAGGCAGGGCCACCACCAGGAAGTGACCCCTGCCACAGAAACAACAATAAAAACTGCTGGGTTTTGGAGCTTTGAAAATATGAAGTGACAAAGGGTGCCCTTTGTGCGGGAATTGATGTGCTACAAGGCTGACACTGYGCACCCTCTAGGGGTTGATCTTCCAGTCAAGATCAAATGCCAGAACTAGGTCAGGGGGAAAAAGAAGATACAAGGAAGAGGAGGATGGGGGGTCTTAATCATAAAAAAATACTTGCACCTTGATGTACTGAGCGCATTATTCAMCGATGTACAGTGTGAAGACAAAGCTCTGAGTTTATCAGACAGACATCAGTAGCCAGTAGACATTGGCAGTCTTGTGGTTTCATTGTCAGTGTTGGTTTGGTCCGTACCATTCAGCAGACACCTGTGGTTGTCACTGCAGCTTCTCCACACTCCAAACATACGGTAACAGCTGCTGGAACAAAGACCAAATGAACTTCACTGTCTTCTGAACACCAAGAGGGTCAAAATATGAAAACTAAAATCTGTCACCGTGGAGCAGTTCAACCCAAACTTCACRTTATTTTAAACCTCCATACAATTTATTCATAATGAGGAACATCAAGTGTCCTTTAGTTTTAAATCCAGTTTTATTTATATTTTAAAATCACAGCATATTTTTGCGAACACAGCTGTATTCTTGACCACGCTCTTTATTTGTAAATGGTGAATGGACTGAACTTATAGAGCGCTTTATCAAGTCCCTCTGAACCCCATAGCACTTTACACTTACAGACATTTATCCATTCATACACACGTTCCCACACTGATGGTGGTAAGCTACATTTATATCCAGTGCAGAAGCATCGGCTCAATTTATTTTGGAATAGGATGATTCAATTATGAAATAAAAAGTTCTGTAAGATAAAATCCTCATGTTCCAACCAACTGTCCTCAACTTCTCAATAGCTACGTTTACATGAACATAAGTAATTGGATTAAACGGCCGTTCGGAATAAAAATGCGTCATGTAAACAGACTGTTCGGATTATTCTGATCTGATAGAGCTCGATCCGAATGAATTTTTAAYGAGGGGTGGGTTTTGCTGATTGATAATCGGAATGACGTTCATGTAAACACTTAATTGGATCATTTTATTCTGATTGTAGAAAACTGACCTGTGTGCGCATGTCTTCTGACTTTCATTCACCCAGTTCTGCTCTTTAGAGGAAGCGGGGCAGCAGYGCTCCAGCTGCGCAGAACTTTTCCTCCACGCTCTCTTAACAGATGAAAAAGGAGACAAACAGCAGATGTTGCTTCGCAATAAATAAAGAAATTTAAAAAAACACGTATTTCTTCATCTGCAGCTCAACCGAGGAGCAACGACGTCTGTACTGTTATTAAAAGCTGACACGGGTCCCTCCTGAGCGCACAAAAGAGCTTTGTTTACGTTTGTAATACGGAACTAGAGCTGAAAGTTTACAACACTGCGCATGTCCGGACTTTTATTCTGAGTAAAAGTCCGGTGCATGTAAACACTTGTCATGATCGGATTGTGTCCATGTAAACAGTACATTCGGATTATTTAATCTGATTACATTTCAATCTGATCAAAAAATTTTGTGCATATAAACATAGCTACTGAACGCATCTGATCAACAACCGGACAGAACAACAACCGGACTGAACAACAACCAGACAGAACAACAACCGGACTGAACAACAACCGGACTGAACAACAACCGGACAGAACAACAACCGGACAGAACAACAACCGGACAGAACAACAACTGGACTAGAGGTGGTTCAAACACCCGACCCCCCTTCTGGCTCGTGTTTGTCATGAGCCGACCCTTCCATTTAATTAATTAAAATTAGCATCTGTCCCCGTGGCATTGACTTGTTACGTCAGATGGAATCAGCTTTTTGTTTCTGCCGACCCCCCCAGGGCTGCTGGCCCTAACAAGGCCCGGATCTTAATTAGACAAGGAGAGGTGACAGGGTTGGGTGGGGGGGCAAATGAAGGAGCTGGACGAGGAGGATGGGGTGGGGGTAGTAAGAATCCTGCTGGGCAGGGGGCTGGCCTGGAGGGAAATGGGGTATTTATACACCTTCAGATGATGGAGGGAGGGGGCACAAGCAGCTCTGAGTCGTCTCTTGTCTCTGCTGAACATCCTCTCCCTTTCTCTGTTTACCTTCGGATGTCTTTGTCTTTTTTTTTCTCACAGTTTGTCTCTTTCTGCCCTGTTCTCACCTCCTCTGGCACAAAACAAACAAGAACGAGACGGAGACGAACAGATTTTTGTGGAAAATCATCTGCRTTTAGTTTAACTGTTTTAAGTTTTGCCTCTGCCTCAACATCTGTGATCATTTTAATAACTTTTACAAAAAACCTCCATAAACAAACCTTTAAAACGTTGATGAGAATATGACTTATTTGTCATAAATGTGTTTTTTAAGTAAAGGAACTCGAATCTGAGCAGACTTTCTGCTGACGTTTGAAACCGTGAGAATTTCATTGGGTTTTGTTTTGTTTTTAAAATGTTTTCTAGCAGCTGCTTGTTGCTTCGCCTGCTTCTCGCTGAGATAAATCCACAGCTGTATCTCCGCCTGGGTTTCAGGCCGGTGTCATATCCTGATCCTGTCTCCGTCCGGGGCTGGCGGGTGGAGACACACGCTGGTGCTCGGGTGGCCCAGCTGACGAGGGACCAGCCAACGAGAGCAGACAGGATGTGGGCAGCAGCTCGAGTGTCACAGAGGCAGAGGCTGATGCTAGAAGATGCCCATGTGGTGGGAGATGCTGAAGCCTTCTGAAAGTATTAGAAAGTGTGTGTGTGCGTGTGTGTGTGTGTGTGTGTGTGTGTGTGTGTTCTTGTATTTGTTACCTTTTTAGGACCTTTTCTGGTATACACACCCACCTTGTCAAGACCAGTAAAGGGGACCAAAGACCTGTCCTAATATGRTGAAACTCCATTTTTAGGTTGGGGTTTAGGACCAAGGTGTGAATTGAGTTCAGTTTAGGTTTACGGACCCACTGTTCCTTATGGGGTACAGCAGGGGATTCTGACTGTGTTTATGGTTTTSTAAGGGGTTGGAGAAGAGTTGCGGAGTTGTGGGACAATCATTTTCCAGTTTGAGGATCTGTGCTTTGGTTTTTGTGTTCATTGTTTTCAGATTTATTTTTCCTTCGTTGTTGTTCTTTGTGTTTCAGTTTCCTCTGTGCCATCGGACGATTCTCCCTCAATCAGTTTCTGCTCCTCGGCTTATGCCCCGCCCACTCCCACCTGTTTCCAGGTATCATTTTGCCCACTCTGTTCATTCCACCTTCAGAAACAAGAAGAACTCCACCTTCAGTCTGGCTCCATGCCATGTCTGGGTCTCCTAGGTCAGTGGTTCCCAACCTTGGAGGGTACCAGAGAAGGGGGCATGACCTTGTCTGCTAAGAGGTTGTGATAATATCAATTTATTGATTTTGTAAAACAATCACCGAAAACAAATGTGTTTGAATAATTAAAAAAAAACTCACTTCTTGTTTTTTTCCCTTTCCCAAATAAAAGTTTGGAATTATTCACTTTTATTCACTATTCACTTTATTAATTTTTTTGATTATTTTGATAAACAGGTTAAGTATTTCTTTCAGCTTGGCTTGAAAGTGTGTGTGTGTGTGTGTGTGGGGGGGGGACTTAAGTAAAATAGAACCACTGTCGTAGGTTTTGCTGGTCGTGTTTGATTACATACCTGAGTCCAGTACCGGGACAGGATCAGACCAGAATCCCACTTTTTTAATTAATTAATTGGATTAGTTGGAAATCAGTGTGTTTTGTTTATTTTGTAATACTTGTTCCTTATCATCTGATTGACGTTATAAACTTGTTATGGTGGTTTCAGTTATCTGACACATGGACGATGTGAAGAATGTGTTAAATCCTGGCTGTTATTTAGTAGATATTTGCCTGGGTAGCCCTTTGAGGCGTGTGTGTGTGTGTGTGTGTGTGTGTGTGTGTGTGTGTGTGTGTGTGTGTGTGTGTGTGTGTGTGTGTGTGTGTGTGTGTGTGTGTGCGCGTTTCCATCGTAGCTGTGAGGAACTCCTTCAACCAATCTCTATGTTTGTCATCTGGCGAGCATTCTCAATATAAGCTCTCTAATTGCTCAGAAAATTACAGCTAACGATGATTGCACTTGACACGGGCTGACATTACGGTGACACTGCAACGCCTCCTGCGCTTCATTCTCCCCCACCCCCCCATCATCATCATCATCATCCTCACCCCTCCCTGACACCCTCCTCAGGATGTTGTGGTGGCCCCCGTTGACCGGAGCCTTACCCCCGATGACCGCCGTATGCCCTCTGCTTGTTGAAGCTGTCCAAACCAGAGACGTCCCAAACTTCAATCTGCCCCTTTCATACGTCAAATCTGTAAATTAGGATGTAATCTGCCCTATCTTATGCATTTAGAGTGTCTTTTTGAATAACACAATAAACACACTACACACTCGCAGACACAAAATGTTYATCACCCCTCTTTTTGCCTTTAAACTGTAAAAAGTTGGTTTTGATGAGATTTGGGAGGGAAAAAAAATCACTTTTTTTTCACCTTTGGCCTGAACTTGTAAATGAGTCAAATACGATGTGGTGCTAACACAAAAAAGCCAAACTATTAATTTCTCAGGAGGTTGACATGTTTCCTCCAAACAAGCGTCAACACATGGAAGCATTTATCGGAGGTGTATGTCTTTTATTTTATCTAAAGCAATGCTCTTTTTCTTTACATGAAGGAGGCGGGACTTAAATCAGCCTGCAGGGAGGAGGGTCCCATTCCAGCTTCGACCTCAGGTTTGGTTATTAAATTATGCATCAATGGAAATTAATGAAACAGTTGAGAAATGTGCATGTTACTGAATGAATAAGTATGAGCTCAGGAATGAGGCCTTCAGTAAAAATCTGAGAATGAGTCGGGTGGTTACAATGAAGCAAGACAGGATGAGTGGGTCAGGTTTTGGGTTAAACGTAGATCCACTGCACGCTGTGTAATTGCATGTGTGCACATATGATTAAATGCTGATGAACGTGTGCGTATAGCCTGGCCCCTGCAGGCTGGGATGTGTCGCCTCTCTGTCTTGTCAGTGTTAATGTGAGCATGGGCAGCCAGGCATGGAGCTGTGACAGATCAGCAGAAGAACCCCCCGTAGAGATGTGGCATTCATAAAAGATCCAAAAATTTTGAACGATTCTTTAAAATAAATGATGGGAACCGAGTCACAGACAGTTGCGAGTCTCACGGGGACACAGAAACACTGTCTCCTTTGCTATTCCATGCTTATTTGTCACTATTTGCATCTATTGTAGGATATAACCAGATTCACTGACCGTACCCCGTCTAACCTTTTAAAGGAGACATATTATGCTTATTTTTCCACATTTAAATCCTTTAGTTTGGGTCTATATAAAGTGGAACTGCTCTTTATTGTAACTCCACAAGCCCCGTCTTTCACCCCTTTACTGAGGTTTCTCACATCAACTCGTTTTGAGGCTGTATCTTTAAGTCCAAATGGGGCTCTACACACCCCGCCCCCCCTCCAGCTTCCAGTGCAGATCTTCCAGTTTGACAGAGGTTTATGACTATATAGCTGCGCAGAAACTTTGTATTTACGAAAGAATTAAAAGATGTCAACCATGGAGGAGCCAGAGTCTGACCCAGAGCCAGAGGACAATGAAGACCACCAAACTGTAGTTGGTAAGTCCAGACCTTATTTAACAGTTCTACCCCAAATACTGTGACATGATAGTTCAGAAAACATCACAGAAAATAATGACCCAAACAGAATATAAAGATATCTACGCAGCTCCAAGTGAGACTAAATTAAAATATATGTTACTCCTAGTGACTCATAGCCTGTAAAACCAGCCCTTTGTTCTTCACTTTGCTTCGTACAGAGGGTCTGGAACCTCGGCTACTGAGAAGCAATTTCTTGCTGGAGGCGTGGCTTCTGTTGAAGTTTAAAAGAAATGGATCTGATTTACTCAATCGCTAACAGTTGGCCGCTACGTATGTTGTGCGCCAGCTCGACGGTGAAGGAGGCTAAGCTAAGAGGCTATCCGGAATTTGCCGAGTCAAATGAGACAGCTGTAAATGAGAGCTGCAGGCTTTATCAGACAAATTTAATTTAATTTGGAGTCCTTGTCAACACGGACTGGCTTCACTTCCTCCACTGCCATTGCTAAACTACAAGCAGACACTGCGCAGAAAATCGACGTCGTTCAAAACTCCTCCTTCTGTTTGCTGATTGGCCCAGGTAAAATGCTGCAGAAGTTTTCTTTTAGCTTTAGGGTTTTTTGTTCATTTCTCTCGTCTATGGGAGAAGTCCCAGACTGAGCAGTGAAGGGAAACTAGAATTGAGCAGAACTGTGTCGTAAGGCAAGGGCCAGGCTAAGAGACTCAAAGCAAACAACAAAATGCAGTGAATGGCTAAAAAAGTGGATATTGCATGATGTGTCCCCTTTAAAAAAAACTATTTTTGAAGTGAATGGATCCTTAAAATCCAGCTCCCTTCAAAGAACCATACATCCCATCTTTACTCCCCTGCAACATCCGCCCCTAATCCCCTCCCTGCCTCCAGTACTGGGGTTAAATATCCCTCACTGCACCTCTGGCACATTTTTTTATTTGATTCCAGGTCAGAACCTGTCTGTTTCTGGAGCTCAGGCCACGATGCATCGCTGCACAAGAAGACGGCCGGTGGGCACGGCTGGGGTGGCACAAAGGATCAGGATACCAGGCACCCTAAAACCATCGGGTCACAGCCTTACCTGTGGCGTTAAATCTTACAGGAGCACAGAGACACGCTGGGGTTTGGATCCAGAATGGACACTTGTGGTTATGACAGGCACTAATTCTGTCACGCTACACAGATCCTCCATTAACCCTGATTTTTTTCTCTTTCTTTCTTTTTTTTTTAATTTATTTCACCGCTCTGTGCAGAGCGTCGTGTACTCAGTAAACACCATGACTTTGTGGCTGGGAAATGAGAAGGTGTTCAAACGCTGCAGCAGATGCAGATGTTACCATGATAACAGATTAAATGCACAGATAAAACAGTGAACGCAGGCAGGCAAGTTTCACATCACATATCTGATACCTGGAGGAACTGCTGTTTGTTTTTTCTATTTGAGCTTTTTTCCTCACAGTGTATGTGGGTGGATGTCCATGAGCACATTTTATACAAAAAGATACACAGTAATGGTCACATTATTAAATAAAACTAACATTTCTAAAAAGGTTTGTCAGCAAAGTTATGTTCATATTAGCTCAATACCTGCAGAAACCCTCCACTGTTTTGGTCTGTGTTTGAGTTGAGTGGCTGAGGCCTTTCATGGCAGCAGGCCATCAAAATCCCAAACCCAGTTGCGTTATTTCAGCAGCAGCTCACAGAATTAAAAGCATCAGCAGCTACTCCTCTGCAGGCTCACTTCCTCTGGTTGTGAACGACCCCACCACAACAACAGACACTGTGGGTGGATCTCCACACACGCGCATGGCTGATATGTCTGCTCGTGGTCGGCGATCCTCAGTTATTGGAAGCTTCATGACTCAGCGTCTGTTTCTGCTGACTCAGACTGCGGACCCCTCTAACGACCTACTCAGTCATCTGTGCCACCTGCTCATGGAAATTACTGCAAGACTTTCCTGAAATTTGCAGTTTGTGCCGTTTTCCACCAGGTTTGTTGTGAAGCATTTTATTTTTTATTCATTTTACAGGGGACTGGTATTTCCTATGTTGTAGAAGAGTTTTTTTTTTTTTTTGCATACACACCTACTTGTGGGGACCTGAGTCTAGTCCCCTTAAAGTGGCAATATAATGTAAAATGAACTTTTTTGAGTTTTACAGCAGGTAAAATAAGTATTGAACACGTCACCATTTTTCTCAGTAAATATATTACTAGAGGTGCTAATGACATGAAATTTTCACCAGATGTCGGTAACAACCCAAGTGATCCATAC
>NW_013952521.1:315703-324300 GCF_001266775.1 Austrofundulus limnaeus | reverse complement strand
GTATGGATCACTTGGGTTGTTACCAACATCTGGTGAAAATTTCATGTCATTAGCACCTCTAGTAATATATTTACTGAGAAATATGGTGACGTGTTAAATACTCATTTTACCTGCTGTATATCATGTTATAATGTTATACTCTCATAAAAAACATGCCCAAAGTCTTGCTTTGACTCTTCCATTGCATGTTTGAGAAATCCTGCAGCGTTTTTAGGAAGCCATGCTGAGGAGCAAAACGACAGGTGGGGACCAGAAACGCCCCCAGGACGTGTCTTTAAGCCGAACTTCCTCATGGTGGAGCGCCCCTCTCCCCCTCCCCTACCCACACACCCCGCCCATGACTCCTGCAGGCTCTCAGGTGAAAGCGAAAGTGAAACTTAACTGTCTGCTGAGCTCCTAACATTAGTTTTCACTCAGTGAAGCTCTTTTTAGATTAAAAATACCTTTGAGTAAATGTATTTTCAGATGCCAAGTAAACTGCATCATAGCAGTCCCCCCGCCGCACTGAAATGGGTGAGACAGAAGCAAAGGTGGTTCTTAAAGAGACAGAGGCCAATTTCAAGGCATTTAAAAGAGGAAGTGATGAGAAGATAAATTTATTTTCTATTTAAACATAAAAACAGCATGTTAAGAACAGCTAAATGTGACATAGATACTTTATTATGGTATGGTATTTAAATATATGCCTGAGAAACACATAATATTGGCCCTTTAAGGTGAAACGCTGTTGGTGGGTCGGGGACTAAGCCGTGAATGGAATTTAGATTCGTTTTTAAGGCTCCCACATACTCGTACGTAGTGTGTGCGGTCCGTGAGCCGCCCGGACTCCACACATACTGTCCGCGGATTTTTGAGACTTCGTACTCGAGCGTACTGACTGCCGGACAAATTCTCTAATTTCTCTCAATTTCAGTCATGATCTCAAGGATGAGGAGGAAGAGACAGTTTGCATTTTAGCTTTAAAACAACAAAAGAAAAAAAAGAAAAGAACTACTTTACCCAGGATCTGAGCTATTTCCTCCCACGAATTTGTTGCTTGCTGAAAGTCTTTATATTCCTTCAGCGATGCATCGTAAAGTTTTCTAATCTCATCCATGAGACGCTCTTCAAATTTTGACTCCATTTCGTCCACAAATGACACCGATTCTCAACTTTATCAGCTTGGTGTTGTGAAACACCATAAAAAATTGATCTCTGCGTGGACCAGTCCGGCGGACGGCCTCTTTGGGTCTGCGAAGTACGCTCGAGTATGTGGGTGGCTTTAGGGTCAGGAAGGTACCTGTGAGGTTAGCTTTAGGGTTGGCGGTCAGGGTTAGGCTGTAGAAAATAATGGAAGTCAGTGCCAGGTCTCCATAAAGATAGCTGTACCAAATTGTGAGAGTGTGTGTGTGTTTGTGGGTGGGTGGGGGGTATTGTACAAAATCAACTCTTTTGATCTTTATCTCATGTTATAATATCATTCCCTCTAAAACATACCCAGAGTGCTGCTTTGACTCTTTCATGTATGTTTGAGAAACTCTTGAATCTCCTCAGGTCACCATGTGGAGCTGCCTAAATGTTTGCTGGTACAAAGCTCCGCCTACTTACTCAAAGCTCCTCCCTGGAACCCAATCTGCAGCAGGGCTCCCGCCCCACAGTGCACCCCTCTCCCTGAGTATTGTTGTGAAGACATGCTGAAGTGGCAGTGTTGGAAATGGTAGGGGGTTCAATTTCAAGGTATTTAGATGCAAAGTGATAAAGACAGCATTTTCATAACAGCTAAAGGTTACATAGTTTCTTGATTGGGTTAAAATTAAACTCTGTGCCTGGAAAATACATAACACCCCCCCCCCCCCTTAAAAATCACATTTTGTTGTTGTTCAGGGTGAACTCGCTTTTAGACTTTTGTTTTCTAAGTCACATTTATCTTAAACTTTTTAACTCCAACACATGTTCAGCTTAATTAAAAGTCGACTCGAGCTGCCCAATGTTTTTAAAAGTTCTTTAATCCACCCGGAGGACCCCCTGGCTCTGACTCACAGGTCCTCCTGCCACTCATCCGGCCGCAGTGATGGAGGTGTGGTGGTGGAGCAGGCGCTGGAGGAGGTTGCCAGGGTTGCATGATGGGTTGTGACAGCGGGGGGCCGGGGCTGGCGGGCGGTCACCATGCGGCACCATATTGCCGGGCTCCCTGGGGTTGAGGGATCAGCATGCCAGCCTCGCCAAGAAGTGCTAATAGGCGCAACACGTCTTGCTTTCACACATTAAGGCGAGCGAAGGGTGACAGATCAGAGCTGTGATACTGCTGCCTGTAAGGAAAAAAGAGGCCACGCCACCCGTTTGCCACGCAGCACAGCCTAATGAGGAAAAGTCCCCCGAGTCAGGCGAGAAGCCCACCAATCGGAGAGCTGATACCCCATCTCATTCATGTCACAGAGTTTGGAGATCAGTGAAGCTCCACTCTGCGCCAGTGTTGCTAAACTCCATATTTTAGCTGACAATAAAGCTGCGAGTGTTGAAACGGGATCAACACTTTTCGAAGAAGACGTTCTCACCCGAAGCAGCCGGGGTCAACCGTGGCGCTGCCGGCTACAACACCTTTGTCACTTTTGTTACCAAAACGCCCGGTTGGAGTGCAGTCCGCTCAGATGAACATTTCAGAGCTCCTGTTCGCTCCCGTCCAGTTACTTCCACCTYGGGGGCCATATGGTTGGTTTGGCAGACCCTCGAGCAGCTGCCGCCACTCGTTTGCCTCAGAGACTTAGCGGTATTTATGTCAGGTTTGTTTCAGCAGCAGAATGAGAGGCTGGTTCAAAGCTCAAATCAGTGCAGTTTTCAAATGAAGTGTTGTTATGTGCTTCAGGCACATTTTTACTAATATTTTTTCTTTTTTCCCAATTGTTTTGGTTAATAGTTGTTGATTTTTTTTCCTTTGGGTTTTTCTAGAGGAAATATTCTATTTTTAGAATTGGTTACTTTTTATAGTTAAAACATTTTCTTTCCTGAAGGCTCTGATTGGTAAGCTGCCCTGCCCGCCTATAAATAGGACTGGTCTGTAGCACTTCTTTTGGCTTCTCCTTCCTCCTCTGCTCACCTTTAGCTGGTGCTGATTGCACTCAGCTGGTTGCAGGTGAGACTGGCTGCAGGCCTTGGCCCTCTGCCTCTGCCTCAGCCTTTCTCAGCCTGCCATGAGTTTAGACTTTTTTTGATCCTTACTTTTTTGTAGTTTTGGCCTGGTGAGACCAGTTGTTTTTTCGTGTTTTTCTTATCATTTTATGATGATTTTTTTGTTTGTTTGTTTAGTTTGGTGTGGTTGTGGCTTCGATGGCCCTGTATAGGGTTGGCCCACTGCCACACCTTTAGTTTTGTTTTGGCTGGCTCACCAGGTCCATCTTTTGTTTGAACTTTGAGTTTTGTTTTTTGGTTAGTAATTTTTTTGAAGACAATGATCCTTAATTTTCCTTTTTTTTTTGCAGGAAAGTTTTGGTTCCTTTTTATTCTCCTCAGCCTTTTTTTGGAGGACCAGGCGGAATAATTAATAAAAGTTTTGTCGTCGCAAAAGCAGAAAACACGTTGGAATAATACCAGAAGGGTCTGCGTATATGATAATCAAATATTATTTAATTGTGAGCAACAAACAAACAGAACTGAACCAGGAAGTTCTGCATGCTTGCGACTGGTTGCGTCTGCAGAATACAGCCAGTAAAATAACATCACGTCAACACCATGTGACAGTTTACAACCAATCACAGATTGCCAAATATACTGTCCAGCCTATCACAAGGCTCCCAGCCAAAGAGTCTGTTTAGAGTTCAGTCCATTGGGGAGTCTTGACGTCCGGAGCTATCAGAAAGATATGTGATGGACAGTGTCAAGGGGAAAACAGATATAAATAATTAGTCCATGACAAGTTTTATTCCTGAATTCTGTCTTTGTGTCCTCCTTAAATGTGTTATGGCCCTTCTGTGTTTCAATGGGCCGTAACACATTTATGGGGGCTCGTCAGGTATTTGAACCCGGGACCTCTCTGTATTTAATTGTCAATTCTTGCCCCTCACACTTACTCTTAAAGGAGACATATCATGAAAAATCCTCCACATTTTTAGCCTTTAAATTCATTTTATGAACTTGGAGTCTCTAGGAGACAGAAAAGTTGAATTTAGTTTCTCCTGGTGCTGCGAAGATATTTTTATATTCTGTTTGGGTCGTCTTTCCTATTCTCTGATGTCATAGTTTTTGCAAAAGAATTCCTAAACAGGGTCTAGACTTACCAACTACAATTTGGTGGTCTTCATTCTCTGGCTTTGGGTCAGAACAAGTTTTCCCTTGTTGACATCGTAAACCCCTCTATCAAACTGGAATGCCCCCCTCCAAAGCTGGAGGGGGGCATGAAGCCTCTCGTTTGGATTTAAAGAGAGAGCCTCAAAACGAGTTGATCTGAGACTCACCTCAGAAAAGGGCTTGTGGAGTTACAATAAGGAGCAGTTCCACTTTATATAGACCCCAGCTGAAAGATTTAAAAGTGAAAAAGAAGGACTTAAAGGCACGACATGTCTCCTTTTAATGTTTTAATTTGAGTTTTAAAAGTAAAGGTGTACAAATTATTTTTGTAAAACATGTGGAAGTGAAGTCTGGCCCCCCTAACTGGAGGTCATAAATATGATTAAAATAGGATTTCTGGCATTTTCAAGTTGAGAACATCATTTATATAATATACATTCATAGCGGTGGTCTTCTTAACATTTTTTGAAATGCTGAATCAGCATTTCACACAATAAAACAGAGAACAAATATCATCTTTACATAAAATATAAACAGATTTAGAAATCCGAAACATGCCTGTCAGGAAGTCTCTCCTGACCCAAACGCTCCTGAGCCTGAATGAGGATAATTTAAGTAAATTTTTTTCCAAAATGACAAAATCTAAAACAATAATTTTGGTACAAGCTGTTTAAACAAAAGGACAGGATTTTACTGTTTGAGTGCTGTCCTCAGGAACCTTTGGCTAACCTTTACAACCTCCTTATTTTGGTAGTCGGAGTGATCTCAGCAGGTATCATACATGCTCTGTCTGCCTCCAAAAAGGTCATTTCTTCCATGTCAGTGGGCCAAAGATGAACTCACTGCTACTGCCTCTTTGGCATCTGGGAAGATCCTCTAGTGAAGACCCTTGTAATATGTCAGAGGCTGTCTGCTCCCGATTAAATATTAACGTAGAAGTCGAGGCTGAGAGTAAGAGTTGCTTCTTCATGAAATAACTCTCTTCTAATACAAACTGCAGTTACCTTCTGGCATCCAAAATTGATAAGGTGTTATGAGCAAGAACACGCTGACAAGAATGTGTATTGGGACGCTGCAGGATGCTAAATGTTTGATATATTGGATTCTGTGGGACAGCTGCAATTTAACAGTAAAATGTTAATGCCAAATTATGAAAATGAAGTAAATGATTCATGGAGATGGTGGCTCACCTCTGTGTCACCCCTAATGCTGGTGCCAGGGCCAATCTGTRCTCCAACACAAGTCACATGACTGGTGATTTAAAAAAAAAACAAGATTTTTTAACAAAATGGTCTCATTTTGTCGACCAGGTGGTGAACTGTTTCCATTTCCTGTTCGAGGGCGGCCAAGAAACAGCTCTAAAAGTGATCCATCTTCCCCAGCTACCAAGCAGCCACATTCTTAAGATTTTACCAAGACAAATATTAATTCAGAAGCACGCTGAAGTTCATGGAGCATTTTGTTGCTTCAAGCTGAATGGTAACTTTAAAGGGAAAAAGCTAGCTGACAGGATCTGTGTTTTTAAGTGATCCAGGCTTTTAAATTCTTCTTTATTCACATTTATATCCTTCAGTTGGGGTGTATATAAAGTGGAACTGCTCCTTATTGTAACTCCACAATCCCCTCTTTCACCCCTTTTTCTGGGGTGTGTCTCAGATCAACTCGTTTTGAGGCTGTCTCTTTAAATCCAAACGAGGCGCTTCACACCTCGCCCCACTCCAGCTTCCAGAGAAAAACCAAAAATCCATGATTCACTTTAATTCGATAATTTAGCTTCACAGTCCAATATATTTTTGATGCAATAAAAGGATAAATTTCAGGCCCTTCTTAACGTGTAATTTATTTAAATTAATTATGAGCATTTATTTAACCTCAAAAGTACAGTTTCTACATTAAATTAAATTAAAATTCTCAGTAGATCTGCGCTCGACAATGCAGCCTAGGTGGAGTAGTCGAACACAGATCCACTGATCCTTCAACACAGAGCATCTTCAGAAGACAAGCTGATAAAATACATTTTAAATATCTATTTTTCCGTACATCATGTGTATTGAACCTGAAGCCCCATACTGAATGGTTTGATACAGATATGTATTGTTGATTAATATTATAAAAACTTCTAAAACAATCTAAAGAGATGATTAAGCCAAATACTGTTTATTGTGAARGTATCATACCCACTGGTGGATCTAGGATTTTTCTGAGCAAGGGTCCATCAAGGGGCCACAATATTCATAGAGGGGCCAAGTGTTTATTTAGCGTCCCTGCACACAAATCGCTGGTTTTGGTATGGTGTATATATTTTACCAGTCACACATTTAAACACTTGTAATGTAATTTTAAAAAAGCTTGAACTGTAAATTCTCCTTACCAATTTTACACACGTTTTACAGTACAAAGATAAAATACTCTCAAACACACAACATTTGAGATAATCCAGCCAACATTTGTGAGTTAAAATACTTTTCTACTGGATTTTTCAAATTTTAAGAAAAGAAAAATACTTCTGTCAGCTTGTTTCATGCTGAACTTTTCTACTTGGCTCATTAGCGCCTCTAGTGTTTAGACATGGAACTTCACCCGGCATCATCACTCTTGGGCAAAGGACAGATGAGTGACAGGAAGGGGCACTTCAGGGGGCCAATCAAATTTCAGCAGGGGCCAGTGCCCCTGTGGCCCCGCCCCTAGAACCGCCCCTGATTATACCATAATGTTTGGTAGAACTTGGATATGAAAGCTGCCTGAATTGTTGTTTGTTTGTAAGGGGGCATACTTTTTCATTTAAAGTTTGACATACTTTGGTTTTTAAGGGTTTTTTGGTTTTGTTTCTTTTAATGAATAAAACGGAAAAAAGTCCCCTTTTTATAGCTAAATGGCTAATGGATAGTTGTCAGGACTCACGGTTTTAGGTTTTAGTAAAGTTCCTCTGTGTCTTCCTGTGACACCTGTTCATTTTCCTAGTCAGTGTTTTGCCAGTCAGCCTGCTACGCTCACCTGGTCACAGCTGCAGCCATGTCTCTCATCAGCCCAGTTACTTTTAGTGCAGCTTCTCCGCACTCATCAGTTGAGCATTATGCATTGTTCACGCCATTTCTGGTTCCCCTCGGTGTCTCCTTGATGCAGCCCTTAAGTTATAGTAAGTTTTACTGCTTTTGTTTTGTGAGATTGCAAGAAAGTGTAGGGTGGAAAACAAACAGAACAAAACAGGAAAACAATTGTAAACAAAAAACACTGTATTGGTTCTTTAGCGTTATCCCGAAAACGTGTTTCAGACCTTTCAGACTCCATTATAACATCTTAACAAATAAACTTGACTTGATTTTTTTCACTTGTATGTCAAAAGCCCCGGCCCCCCACCACCACCTAATCCATTCGTCCATCCTCTCCTCCACCCGCCCCGGCGTGACGCCTGCAGCCCCCGGGGCCATGCTATGCCTGCTGAAGCGCTGTGCTGTGAACGAGTTCGCTGCCTGCCATCAATATGGGTGAGTTACAGAGGTCAGCGGTTCAAACGCAGTTCACCGCCTCTCGCTGACACTCGCTGTGCCTCTACCCGCACAGACCGGAGAAGTGTCGGAGCGTGTAAGTGTGTGTAAGTGTGTTCGTGCAGATGCCTAACTGTGCAGCTGTGACTTTACCTCCGTGCATAAGCAGATGATGCTGCAGAGGTGATGATGGCCCTGATTTCTGCCAGCCAGCGCCACGAGGACGCCGTCAGACCCCCAGCAGCAGGTGGTGACCGAGCGTTTGATCGGCTGGATCACTGCTCAAAACTCAARAGAAAACGGTCACAACCATCAATATGAAGGCAGCTGCTGCAGTTTGCTGCTGTGCCCTCTGCAGGGGTCTCTACGTCAAGTCATCCTCCTCGCTGATGGAGCAGCTGGTTTTGGTCGTGCACATTATTTAGCTTGTTTTATTCCCACCTTGGCAGCCGTCAAGTTTGTGGTTTTGATGCAAAGACAAGAGCTGTATTTTTGTCTCAAATRTTTTCTGTCACAAGACAGCTCCTGTGCTGTTAGAGACACTTGTGGCAAAAGTCAGATTAAAGCTGATAATAGCATCTTCAACAACTTTGTGACGACTTGGAGAGAAACAGAAGAGTTCTCACACAGTTTAACACCATCTTCAGTAACTCATGGAGAAGTTGATATACATGAAGGCATTTTGGAGACACATTTCTGATTGAAACCTAATCCTCAGCAGCTACAGCATGAAAATGGCCACTGTCCACTGACCTTAAAGGGGCCATATTATGTGCTGCTATGATGCAGTTTACTTGGCATCTGAAAATACATTACCTCAAAGGTATTTTTAATCTGAAAAGAGCTTCACTG
>NW_013952521.1:313511-315395 GCF_001266775.1 Austrofundulus limnaeus | reverse complement strand
GAACTAATGTTGAGAGCTCAGCAGACAGTTTAAGTTTCACTTTCATTTTCACCTGAGAGTGGGTGAGGAGTGGGGGGGTGCTCTGCCATGAGGAAGTTTGGCTTAAAGACACGTCCCAGGGGTGTTTCTGGTCCCCACCTGTCGTTTTGCTCCTCAGCATGGCTTCCTAAAAAACGCTGCAGGATTTCTCAAACATGCATGAATGAGTCAAACCAAGGCTTTGGGCATGTTTTATGAGAGTATAACATTATAACATGATATAAAACTCACAAAAGTTGATTTTACATGATATTGCCTCTTTTAATAAACACAAAAATTGTTGTAACTCAGTGAATTTTACAAATATACATACACTTTGAACACAACACATTACTTAAAACCTGAGTATGGCCGTTTTAGAGTCGACCCTGTTTGTTTGTTAGCAAAACGTTTGGAAGGATTTGAAGTCAATGGATCCACAACTGTAATAAAAGTGTAATAACTGACAATAACACAGTTATTGAGTTTTGCAGCTATTGAACTAAAACTTGGCGTGGTAGTAGCTGAGAGTCATTCCCAATGTATTTTAACAGTGTGGACTGTGAGAATCAGCGACACTTTTTGTTCAAAGCTTGACGCTGTCGTCCTGTTTTTAAATAAATGACGTTTTCCAAAAGTTGTTTTTGTGAAAAAATAAAACTCATGAGCAATGAGCAAACTAAAACCCCTGAAATGCATCCTTTGTCTTCCCTTCATGCTGTGAAATGTGACCTTCAAAAGAGGAAGCGAGCTGTTCTGATGAACCTGTAACTGGCTGCAGTGTGCTGTGATGTGGAGTGCAGCAGGATGAAGTCCTGTGGTTCGTGTGGTTTATGTGGCCACCTAGTGGGGCCGCTGCATCACGTCCCACATGGAAACCAAACCCAGAATGGAAAATCTTTTCTGACTAAGATGCAACCCAGCTTCAGAGCTGATGATTCAGTGCAAAACCAGCAAGAAAGTGAAACATCACACTCAGGATTTCAGCATCTTTCTTCAAATTCATTTAGAAAATCACTGCATTTTATTGTAAAACGTGTAATTTCTAAAGAAACAAACTGTTGTCTTTTGTTTGACATAAAAATGACACTGAGGGGAAAACATCATCACTGTCTCCTATATGAATAAAAAAGACCACTTTCAGTTCTTATATAAACTTTAACAGCTGCTGTTTTTACACTTTTAATTATTAAATGAGTCTTTGGTTCTGCTGCGTTCTGTTAAAGTTTGAATCAGTTTAAATCACGACTATAAGATATTATTTACGGTGCAAGCAAAGCTGTTAAAATAAATTAAATTAAACCACCATAATATTTCCTGCTACCATTATTTTTTTTTTACTATTTTAACCATTTATTGGACTCTGATAAAAGGATATATATTTTCACGATATTAATAAGAAACAAAATGACATCTTTTTGACCAAACACGTGATTCATTCAAAGTTAAGAGTTATTTCAAGTGCTTAGTCATAGTTTTAATAATATAAATCAAAAAATGAAGCGTCAGTAATACCTCTGTCTGTCAGCAAAATAACTGATTCTTTCAAAAAGTTATTGCTGGATCTACACCTCAGTAACTTTTGAAGTCAACCTCATTAAAGATGGTAAGCACCATCATCAAACACAGAAATGCTGATAACTCCGTCAGTTTTACAGAAACTGAGCTAAACTTAGCTGAGAGTTATCAGCAACATAAACTCTGAGCACAAACAGAAAACAGAACTTTRTCATCAGAGGTGTAAAGGAACAAACTACAAACACTTTGTAGAAATTGTGGCTATCTTTACTTTACTTGAGTAAATACAGCGGGTAAAATAAGTATTGAACACGTCAACATTTTTCTCAGTAAATATATTACTAGAGG
>NW_013952521.1:309955-312179 GCF_001266775.1 Austrofundulus limnaeus | reverse complement strand
TGCTGTATTTTCAGCTGATATTTTACTTCTAATCCTTTACATTTACACACAATTATCTGCACTTTATACTCTTTACATTTACACATAATTATGTGCACTTTATACTCTTTACATTTACACAGTTGGCTATATTTTCTCCTTACAAAGGAAAGAAGTAGAAAGTTGTTAAATTTTTTAAAATAAAAACCTGTCCAGATAAATTGTGTCTCCTGATAAGAGTGAATTTATCTGTGGTTGGGTGAGAAGTATAAATATATATCATTCTGATCCATCACACCTGAATGACACACATCATGTCACACTCCAGCAGAACACGTCAGATGTACAGTGTGACTGTGGCACAATGCAAAAAGTGTCCATCTAACTAAGTCTTTTTAAATCTTCTATCCAGACAAAAATACACCAAGCAAAAGCAGAATGTTTATATTTTAATCTTGTTAGCCTGACATTTTGACTTATTTCATGAACTTTATTTTACTTATTTAAAAAAATGAATAGATTCAGACTCAAATGGAGTGAAACCCTTTGTCCTTGGAGTATGATAGCTCCAAAGTGAGCCTATTAACATTAATATAAGATTTGAGTCATAGCTGTTTTGTCTGGGAATTTTAGAAATTCTAACTCAAATACTCAAAACGTTTACTTTTGATACTTCAGTACATTAAAAAGACTTTAGGACTTCAACTTGATATTCTTAGAGGAGACTTTAACTTTTACCAAAGTAATTTTATTATAAGATACTTGTGGGTTATGAATATATTGAATATAACCCTCCCAACAAAATGGCATCATTTGCTCAAACACAATAGAAATGAACTGGTTAAACACACAGATGCAACTCTCTCGTTGACTTTAGGAAACTTTGATCAGGTTTAAAAATTTACGATGTCATATATGCACGTTTAAGCATAACTGCTGAGAATGACATGCAGGTTTTAGAGCAACACAAGCTCACATAATTCTTGACTGAAACATTTTTCATCAGGATGGTTTCAGTTTTAAACATAAAGAAACAGATCGTTAAAAATCATGTGTGTTTTGTTTTTCTGTCTGAAACACAAAGAAAATAAAACATTTTATGTGCAGGATAAACTGAATAAATTCTCAGATCTCAGATTTATCATGTGAAACATCTGATAATTGTATTATGGAGTAGATTAAAATCGCACTGCATGTATTTTATTAGAAAAGGATTAAAAGTGAAGAAGCTGTTTGCTAACAGAGGGATTACTGGAAACACAGAGGTGCTAAAAAAAAAACCCCTTTGACTTCTAAGAACCGTGCTGGTGTGTTTACAGGTTCTCCACCTGCGTCTGAGAGTTCACATCAGCACAGAGGCGCCGTTGTTTTTCGACCAGCGAGCAGAAAAGAGCTGCTTTTTTAGAATTTATTGACAAAGTTTGTGTGGTTTCTGTTGCTCCTCGCTGCAGGGCTCCTCTCGCTGCCTCTTCAGCTTCTCGAACAAACCTGGCTGGGTTTGTGGTTTTGTGACCCGGATGGGTGGGGGCAGCGCTCTTTTTCCTGAAGTAGTAGTCGAAGTATTTGAGGCTAGTGGCGCAGAGCTGAAAGCTGTAGGAAACCAGCCTGGAGGCCAGAACCTCAGGGGGGGAGAAAAACCGCTTTCATTTACAAAAAAAAAAATAAAAAAAATAAAAACCTGTTGACATCAGATATGTTTGCAGTGAAATGATTGATCTGTTTGAAATGATGCTGCCTGACATCCTCTAGCTCCACATTTCACAAACATAACAGTTGCATGGTTAAAAAAAGCAATGTGGTCTGAACTGGTTATATTATGCTGTTCTTTTAGGGTTTTAGGAGCAATAAAAKATTTTAAATTTAGGATTTTGTCAAACTTCTTGAACCACCTCTTCAATCTGGCTTTATTAATTATTGAACTAAAATAAATCAGAGTTAAAAAGTCGAACAACATTTGTTTTTACCCCTCAGTGACACTAGACTGAATGTTTTTTAAGTTTGTGTTTGGAAACCTTTAAAAAATTAAACTGTGTTCATGTTGTAATCTGTAGCTTCTCTGGAAATTATGGCTAAAATGAACCACCGTGAATAAAGACATGCGTGAACATAACATTTTGTACAAAAATATGTGCAAATTAGTTAAAATAAGCGATTAAATAATTTGTCTCTTAAAGGCACAGTGTGTAGGATTTGTTGTTTTCAGTGACATCTAGTGGTTGAGTGGTTGAATCATCCTCCCTGGTCC
>NW_013952521.1:304159-309091 GCF_001266775.1 Austrofundulus limnaeus | reverse complement strand
ATGATCAGTTGTGTTTGTGTGCATTTATCAAAGATGAACACAAAAATTACTTTGCTCTTGAAAAAAATAATTTCAAAAATCCCTTCATGTCCGAACTCTTTAACTTCTTCACAGAATCACATCAAGCCTCGTGCTTCAAACAAAACAGGATGTGAGCTGCAGTCGTGAAGCAAAAGGAGACCAGAAAGGCGTCCAATCAGGCGTCAGTTCAGTGCAACTTTATTCATTAGAATATGTACAGAGAAAGAAAGATGTTCTGTGGAGCTCTGTGGTGGATTCGTTTGGTTATTTTTTTGTTTTGGTTCATCACACTCACAAAGTCCATGACTGCCAGCAGGGTTGTTTCACCACACGTTAGTTACACACACACATTACTTCTCATTAGTGTTGGTGGACAGTTCATTAGTGCTGAGGTCTTTGTGTGCTCGAGGTTACCCCGAAAACAAAACAAAAACAACCTGACTCACACAGTTACTCATAGGTGAGTGGAGCTTAACAAAGAATGAAAAATCAGATTATTTTTTTTTAATGGAGAAAACCTCTTGAGATKAATTTTGAGTGAAAAAAGAAACATGAAACAGGACACTGATCAGATTTATTTCTTATCCTGAGTAAACCCTAGAGTCAGTTTCCTGTGAACAAATAAATAAAAAAAGCAGAAGAAATGTGGACGGGGGCACAGAAATAATAAAATCCTGACAGTAAGTCAAAAGTTCTGAATCATGCAGAGTGACCCGGTGCTGTCTGAGTGACCCGGTGCTGTCTGAGTGACCCGGTGCTGTCTGAGTGACCCGGTGCTGTTTCAGTGTGTGTGGATGCGTCGCTGCGTAAACATCCGTGTGCATCACATCATTAGCACATCCAGGGTGTGATCTCTCTGCGCTGCAGCTGCTGGCCGGAAAGCAGTGGTTGGAGAGCTCCAGGTACTACTAACCACAGCGCTGCATCTCCACACACACGCGCATTATAAGTCGTGTTTGTTCGAAAATACAGGAAATAATCGCTCGTCTTTGGTGCAGAGCAAACGCAGGGCCTCAGGTTGGAGGGGGACAAAATAAAAGTGCAGTTTGTGAAACCACCAATTGCTTCCCGAGAAAAATGAAAACAAATTTTTCAAGAAGCTTCAAACCCGATGATTGTGGTTGAGCTTTTCTCACACTAAACAGTTATTTAGAAATGAGGTTCTGTGGAAAAGTTGTGACCATTTCTTATCTTACATGATGAAGAAAGCTCTTCAAACGATCTCAAACTGGAGAAATAAAGTTTCATTCTGACCAAACTGACGAGCTAACAGCTAGTCTGAGAGAAACCAAACTAGATCTCTGCCTTTTTCAAACAACTCCAATTCACACAAAAACTTTTTAAACTTTTATATTTTTGCCTTTGTTGTTTCACACATTARTCCCAGAAGAAATACTTGTCAACAACCATGTAATGCAGAAGTTACAATAAGGTAAAAGTTGAAAAGTAATGTTTGTAAGAATCACTGGAGATGTTTTCAGTTCAGCTCAGCTTCAGGGCCGGTTCTAACCAATTTGGCGCCCAGGGTGAGATTTCAAGTGCGTCCCCCCCCCTCCCCCCCGAGTAACGTTCTAAATCTCACTGAAATGATTCATCTTTAGAAACCAGGTAGTTCACTTGTTCATGTTAACGAGCAGCTGTGGAGTGAAGCAGTTCTAGGTGGATCTAACCCCCCAGGTGGGGATCCTTTCTGGGTAGAGTTTGCATCTTCTCTCTGTGCATGTGTGGGTTTTCTCTCTGGTTTCCACAAACCATGAACTGGACTGTTAGGTTAATTGGTACCTGAGAGAGTGAATGTTTGTCTCTATGCGACCCTGTGATGGACTGGAGACCTGTCCTGGGGGTGCCCCGCCCCTCCCACAGTGACTGCTGGATATGGGCCTGAAAGGAAGAAGCAGGTAAAGATAATGGATGGATCCTCTGCACCATGTTTTTATTTTATTTTGCCCAATGAGATCACAGATCAACATGCGAACTCCACACAAACAGACCCCAGGTCCGAACTGGGGATCGAAYCCAGGACCTTCTTGTTGTGAGGCGCTGGTGCTAACCACTGATCCATCGCGCTGCCAAATAACGCCTCATGTAGTAACGAAGCAGCTGAGAAACCCACAGAACAAGTTACCTTCATAAACCTGAGAAACCAGTGATTATTCTACAGACTAAATCAACTACAGCCAGATAAAATGTTATATTTCTTTACATCCCCCTATCTAGACGGTGCCCTTAGCCTTTACCTATACTGCCTATGCCACGGGCCGGCCCTGCTCAGGTTTGAGAAAACAAAAAAAAAATCCTTATTGAATCAATAAGGATCAGACATACAAGAGTTGCTTTTAAAGAAAAGTAAAGTTTTTTTTTATTTCTAAGAATGCCTTAAAATTTTTAAAATTACTCCAAATCAGGAGCTGTTTTACTTTTTTAATTTGAGCTTTTTCCACCCAAAGAGCATCAGCTCAATCCCGGAGCCTTCATTCAAACTTTATTTGTTAAAAACACTTTTTGTAATTTGCAAATCAGTTCACATAAATCTGTTTATAAATGAAGCAGGGGAAGTGTGAGGATTCGGGATTTCCATTCTGTGTCTGTGTTTTCCTGCTCCTCTGTTCCTCCCCAGCTCCTCCCACTCACAGGTGTTTATTTCTGCTCGTTAGTGTCTTTTTGTGTTGGCTACCTGCCACTCGTCCCGGCTTCTCGCGTTTTTGCTCCAGTAAGCAGGTTTGCATCATGTCTTYTCCCCCATTGCTTATTAATGAATGAGTTTTGTTTTTGAGCTCTTTGTGCCTGCCTGCTTCCTGGGTCCAAACATAAATAAACTGTGACATAAATCTGCCTCTGTAGCTCTGCTTCAAGCCAACTAATCCAAAGAATCCATCGTTCGTTGGTCAAAAATCATCCATGAGCTTAAAATTCGGACACAAACGTCTTTGTTTCTCCAAACTGGAGTTGTTCAAGTAGCTATCTGCTACAGGTAAGATATTAATTGTTTATAAACTTTCCACAAAACCCCATTTCAAAGGATTAGAAGAATTGCTTCAACAGGAAGGTTACATCATTTCTTAATCACCAGAAAAGACAAACAACTATGTACATAAAATAGTTCTGGATTATTAACAAAAAAAAAACTTTTCCTGCAGCTCTGCAAATATTTTCATCTTCAGGCTGCGACTCGAAAACACACACGACTACTTGGTGAGTAAAGGTCGAGTGGTTGTGTTACAGCTTCATATTTAGTGTGTTGGTTTCTACATGTTTGTGTAAAGATTTACAGACACTTCAATTTGAAGTTGTGGAATAATAAAGTACACGTTGCAAAATACGCGTCTGTACAAAACTTGAAATATTTGTACACAGAGGAATGACCATATACAGCAGAGAGTACTTCACATGCTGCAGCTTTTAAAGGACAATTCTGGTTCTTAATCATTCCAAACTCTGAGCTGCGACGAGGTAATGATTAGCGCTGACGTTAGAGCAGCACGTCGGGGTTTCGGGCTTCTTTGCAAATYGCCTTCTTTCTCGTGAAATTCTGAAGATTTCAGGGTTTCCCCCCCAGGAAACTGGTTGGTGAGGTGGYGAGCACTACTTTCCCTCCCCAACTCATCCAAAAATGATTTCAATGTCTAACTGGTCACTGGTGCACTCAGACAGGAAAAAAAAAACATTAAGGCATTCCTTTTTGTTCAGTTTATTTCTATAAGCCAGATTCACAACACAAGTCAGGGCGCTGTACAAAAACACACGTGCGTGTTAAAATACCAACTAGTTGTTGAATTCACTWCATCTCGATCTCTTTTATCAAACTAAAGAACAGTTTTTTTCATTCCTCAAAAGAAAATTAAACATTAAATTAAAGATGATAGTTTTAAATAAAGATCATTTTGTGTTGATAAATAATTTTGAATCTTTGATCAAACCTCCACAAGAACACTGATTTTATGACCTGTTGTTCGAAGTGTCCATCAGCTGTGACGCCCGTCTTAAATCACTTTGTAGATCTAAATCTAATAATCATTTCCTGAAAGCTTCAATACAATACACTCTTTATGTGATATTTTGCCAACAGAGTTGACCCCAAATARTAAAGGCCCTGTCTCACTACATTGTTTTGTTTTGTACTGTTTTGATTAGTTTTATTATTTACTGAGCCCGCGAGGGGACATGGGAGGATTTTTTTCTTTTGCGTTCCCTCGCAATGCCTTTGCGTTCCCTCGCAATACCTTTGCGTTCCCCCGCAATACCTTTGCGTTCCCTCGCAATGCCTTTGCGTTCCCCCGCAATACCTTTGCGTTCCCCCGCAATGCCTTTGCGTTCCCTTGCAATACCTTTGCGTTTCCCCGCAATACCTTTGCGTTTCCCCGCAATGCCTTTGCGTTCCCCCGCAATACCTTTGCGTTCCCCCGCAATGCCTTTGCGTTCCCTCGCAATACCTTTGCGTTCCCTCGCAATGCCTTTGCGTTCCCTCGCAATACCTTTGCGTTCCCCCGCAATACCTTTGCGTTCCCTCGCAATACCTTTGCGTTCCCTCGCAATGCCTTTGCCTTCCCCCGCAATACCTTTGCGTTCCCCCGCAATGCCTTTGCGTTCCCCCGCAATACCTTTGCGTTCCCCCGCAATACCTTTGCGTTCCCTCGCAATGCCTTTGCGTTCACCCGCAATACCTTTGCGTTCACCCGCAATACCTTTGCGTTCCCCCGCAATACCTTTGCGTTCCCTCGCAATGCCTTTGCGTTCCCCCGCAATACCTTTGCGTTCCCCCGCAATACCTTTGCGTTTCCCCGCAATGCCTTTGCGTTCCCTCGCAATACCTTTGCGTTCCCTCGCAATACCTTTGCGTTTCCCCGCAATGCCTTTGCGTTCCCTCGCAATATTGTTTTGTGTTCCTACGCAAAAGCTTGATTTGTATATGAT
>NW_013952521.1:299881-302486 GCF_001266775.1 Austrofundulus limnaeus | reverse complement strand
GTGTGTGTGTGTGTGTGTGTGTGTGTGTGTGTGTGTGTGTGAGTGAGGGGGTCCCCCGGCATTAACTCGTAACTGAAAACCTCAGATTAGCTGACATCAGAGTAACTTTGTTTCGTTTTTCTGTTTCAAAAGTTCAACAAGCAGAAATCTGTATCAAGACTGTTTTTGTAATAAAATAAAAAAATCCACGTATCAAAACAAGAGTTTTCTTCTCGGCTCAGACCCTGAAAGGACTTCTCTGATTGGAGCTGATTTGTTGTTTTGTTTTTTTTCCTGGTGTTATCACTCGCTGCTCGTTCCTCGAACCGCCTCGATCTTCGCCGCTCATTTTTTGTACTTTTTATTGTTATTAGTAATTTTTTGTTGTGTTGTCTGGGCAGCTGTGACATCAAACTGTGATGAAGGTCAGAACCGGAGGAAGATGAAGGAGGATCCCAGGTGGTTAATTTGTACAGAAAGTGGGTTTTATCGTCTGGTGGGAATTAGGATTTTGACTCCTCTGTTGAGCCGTGTGCGAACAGCCGGGAGAACCGTGTCACCGACACGACACACGTGGTGCAGAAACAGGTAAAAATTGCAAAAATATATTTTCCGTATATAGTTTTTTGTCTTCTACATAGACAATATAAATAGTGAATTATATACAAAGGATATATACACACCATTCAGCCACTGGGTTAAAACTAAAGGGATAGTTTGGATCTTTTGAAGTGGGGTTGTGTAAGTTATGAACAGTTAATATCTTACCTGTTGTAGATAACGCTTTGAACAGCCGCAGGCATTACATAAGCCCTTCCTTACTTGAACCTGCAGCTTTAGGAGTAAAAACTTTGCAATCTGAAATCTTTTTTTTTCAACTAAACATAAATTTACAGCTCCTAAAATGCAGGGGATTCTGATGTTATCAGTCCATGAAATGGACGTTATTAGGCGTTATCAGTCTCATACAATGGCTTCAGAGGGTCCCTACTGTGCCTTCTGGGCTTCAGACTGTCCCGACAGTGCCCCCTAGTGGGTTAATATATTAATGACAATGAATGTGTAAATAACCAAAACATTTGAAATAAATTTTTTGTGTCCATGATGGACTCAAACCCTGGTCTCCCACTCTCTGGTCCAACACTCTGCCCATTGCCCTATTGAGAGGCCACAATATATATTTGTCGGAGGTTAGTGCTAACCATGTCTTCTGCTCTAAGGTTAACCTTGGTGGCTTTAAGCCTCATATTAACCAGCTGACATTCTGAAGCCATTCTATGGGACTGATAACGCCTAATAACGTCCATTTCATGGATGATAACATCCGAAGCGGGTGTAAAATGTGTGGTTAGGATCCTGAAACAATAAAAAAATGTCTAACTTCTCWAAAAACCTGACAGACCCGAAATGAATCTATTTTTTCAAACAGAGGCCAACTGAAAAGCTATCTTCAATATGTTAAAATATTAATTGTTCATAACTTGTCACTTTGGAAGATCTGCCCTATCCGTTTATTATTGTCCGTYTGTGCAGAGGTCCTGGAAGTTTTAGCTCGGGGGGTTCTATAGATGGGCGTTAATTGTTCAGCAGGTAGTGATGCCAGGAAACGTTACCCCGCTTTAAGAGGCCACTGATGTTGCTCTACAGTCTGCAACAATGCTTAGGTGGTTGGTGTGTGATRGAAAGGGTCTTCTCGTCCTTCAAACCTGGTCTTTCTGGTGCAAAATAAAAACCCGGATTCATCGGATAAAACCACCTTCATTGTTGCTCCGTGACTCAGTTTTGAGTAAACGGCGCTGGACCGTATTCAGGATCAGACTTCTGGTCAATCTATGACTAAACAGTCCAAGCTGGGATGTTCCAGCATCTTTCTAACAGCCTGCATCGCCCTTAAAAGAATTATTTCTTTTGTGCAGCTTCTTTTGTTTCAGGCTCCTCGTATTGATGGTTAATCCTCAGCTGCTCATTCCTGCACCGCTWAGACCCAGATCCTCATCCTGCAGAACTTCCTCAACTATCCTCCTCCACAAACAGCCTGTAGGCGAGTGGCTGATCGGTGCATACAGACAGACGACAGGTACGTTTTATAGGCTATGTTAACTTAAAGTGCTAAGATACGTTTCGAACAGGCCGCAAGCATAAAAGGTATAATCTGACTAAAACGTTACGCTCGTTTAAAAATAAGACAAAGTGAGCACTGCCCTGCAGAGCATCATCAAAAACCTGTACTCCAACGAGCGCAGGCTCTCCAGCTTCACCGTTTAGTAACCAGAAATGCAAATGTGGAACGCTTCATATTTTGACACATTTTCTTATTATAAAAAAGAAAACAGAAAAAAAGGGTAACTGGAATCAATCCCTGATCAACAGCCAGAACAGAATTCTCAAGTTTCTGCTTTAAAAAACCCCTTTGTGACTGTCAGACCATTACAATAAACCAACTTCTACCAGACTCCTTTGGCTTTTACTGCTGAGGATTTTCTGCAAACTAAATAAACYGTGGTGTACGGGGTGCCGTTTGTAAAGTTACACAGTAAAAATAACCACCAATATTTTTGTTTTATTTAGCCTTTTATAAGAAAAAAAAGAACAGATTTATTTTTCAGTCAGTTTTTCACCATTAGAT
>NW_013952521.1:297713-298966 GCF_001266775.1 Austrofundulus limnaeus | reverse complement strand
GTGTGTGTGTGTGTGTGTGTGTGTGTGTGTGTGTGTGCGTGTGTGTGTGCGGGGCCCGTTGCCATGGCAATCATATCTTGCTGTTCTCCAGGTGGGAGTCGATGTGCTTGATGAGGGCATCGTCAGGGTAACCGACGGGGAAAATCAGCTGGCAGAGAGGGCAGCTCCTCATGTCGTTGTCCTCCGTCTCCATCCAGAGCTGCAGGGCGACAGGGACAGCGTCACACGCGTCAGCAAGCAGCCGAAACAACAAGACACGAGACTCAGGAAGGAAAATTATCAGTTTGTGGGAGGAAAACAACTCACGTCGTCACAGCTACTCACACACCCAGCTGTTTGCTTTAATCACAAACAAACAGCTGGAATCATGAACGACCGCTGACATTTAAAATCAGTGACTCTGCTGTTGTATTCTTAAAGTTAAAAAGTGCAGAGCTAAACTAGGCAAAACTGCAGCCAAAAGCTCAAATTAGCAGAAGAGTAGGTAACAGCTAAAACTGGCTAAGCAGTAGCTGAAGGCTAAACTAAACAAAACAGAAACTAAAAAGTACAATTAGCTAAAATAATACTACAAGTTTAAGCCAACAAAACAGAAGTTGAAAGCTAAACTCAACAAAACAGCAACAAACAGGTAAACTTAGCCAAAATATTACTAAAAGTTTAAGCCAACAAAACAGAAGCTGAAAGCTAAACTCAACAAAACAGCAACTAAATGGTAAAATTAGCTAAAATATTATTAAAAGTTTAAGCCAACAAAACAGTAGCTGAAAGCTAAACTCAACAAAACAGCAACTAAAAGGTAAAATTAGCTAAAATATTATTAAAAGTTTAAGCCAACAAAACAGTAGCTAAAAGCTAAACTCTGTAAACATGTTAAAAGCTAAATCCAGTGCAACTGTAGGCAAAAGTTCAAGCTTTCAAAACCATTGCTAAGATAAAAAAAAGAGTAGCTTAAAGCTAAAATTTGCTAACAATTTCTAAATGTTCTAATTATTAAAACAGTAACCAAAAGCTCAAATTAGCATAAGAGTAGGTAACAGCTAAAATTGGCTAAGCAGTAGCTAAAAGCTAAGCAACAAAACAGCAACAAAAAGGTAAAATTAGCTAAAATATTACTAAAAGTTTAAGTCAACAAAAGAGTAGCTGAAAGCTTAACTCTGCAAACGTGTTAAAAGCTAAATTCAACACAAATATAGGCAAAAGTTCAAGCTTTCAAAACCATTGCTAAGATACAGAGTAGCTTAAAGCTAAAG
>NW_013952521.1:295691-296998 GCF_001266775.1 Austrofundulus limnaeus | reverse complement strand
TCAAAAGACTTAAAAAGACTTAAAAAGACTTAAAAAGAACTATAAAATAACAGTTTCCTGGATCAGAGAAGGCCCCAAATTGAGAAGTTTATTTGCATTTCTGTTTCTTTTTTTTTTTTTTTTAGTTTAGGCTTCACATCTCGACTCCATCTCTTTAAGTCATGCCCAGTCAGAGATTTGACTTCTCTTCTTTCGCAGGAAAGATTAAACGAGTGTTTCTCAACATGTCGAGTTATTCTTTGACAGGAACAACTTCGCAGACCTCATGGTGATTGTGACATTCAGACAGAGAGTTCAGAAGGACTGATTGCTGGTAAACCAGCTCAGAGGCAGAAGTCAGACATGCAGCTTTGAAAGTAACTCACGTTGATGGAAGGCCAGGACTGAGCGTGCTCTGTTGATGGGTAGCCCTGCTGAGGGTGGCAGGTCAGGTTATTGGGCCTCTGAGGGATGGGGAAGGCCGAGCAGGACGCAGGGCCCCTCATGACTCCGCCGGCTCCCGGGGAGAGCACGCCCAGCGTCCTCGGCGGGCTGATGGGGTGAGGGCAGGTCCACTCCTCCTCGTCCTCAGAGGACTGCGGCGGCTGGGGGGCGGGCGTGGATGGGGGAGCCGGCTCGAAATGAAGGTGCGCCACCTCCGACAGGGGGAAAGGCATCTCTCTGGAGTGGCGCAGGTTGCTCTCCCCCAGGCTGCTGTCTCCTCCCGCCCCGCCCTTCAGAGGAGACGGCGACCCTCGGTGCTGCAGGCCGCCATGAGGGGAGTGCTGGGGCTGCTGCTTCGGGTAGCCTTCGACATACGGCCGGGGCTTCGGCAGTGTAGAGACCGGGTCTAAAGAGAAGCGAGGCGGGCACTGGTATGCCGACGGGTCCGCCACCTCGGAGTAGCTGCGGCGGCCCTGGAAGCTGGCCCTCAGGTGCTGCGAGGGCGGCCGGTACGAGTAAGAGGCGGGGCCGTCGCCGACGTCCAGCAGGGGCGAGCGCCGGTGCGTGTCGGGGGAGAGGCGCTGCAGGACCGGAGAGCGTCGCTGCTGGATCGGGGAGTGATGCGGAGGCGGCGGCACGGGGGAGTGGCGCTGTGAGATGGGCGAGTGGCGCTGGGAGACCGGAGAGTGGCGCTGGTGGTGGATGGGCGAGTGAAGCTGGACTGAAGGAGCAGAGAACAAAAACAGACAATATAATAAATACTAAACAAAACAGCACGCGGGATACTTTTTTTAAATTAGTTTTATCACGTTAAAGACCCAAGAGTCTTGGGTCATGCAGAAGACCCTGGAAAAAGAGGGCGTGATGATGATGATGATGATAAT
>NW_013952521.1:288527-295544 GCF_001266775.1 Austrofundulus limnaeus | reverse complement strand
ATATAAAGAGATGGTATTTGGATAGCATTTTCTTATAAATTGTTTTATCTGATTGTCTTTTAATTTTTTTATTCTACCTTGTGTTTGAAGTTATTATATTATGAAGCACCTTTTTGAATTTTATTTTGAAAGGCTAACTCACTCCAATCATGATGCCTCATGACCCTTTTTATGCTTGAAATACAGAGAAGTCCCGATTTTTGTGGAGGTTAWCTATAGTGGACCTGCAAATCGTAAAACAACGTGAATATTGGATGTGGTTCAGAAAAGGGTGGCATCATAACGTGGCAAGAACCAAAGAAAAACAAACAAGGGCTAAACAGTTAGCAGCTACACAGTACTGTACAGTAAACTGAATGTGTCACATAATGTATTGGTTTTTTTATTTTATGGAACTGTATTTACGTTTATATATATGCTACAAAATATACTGCTTTTTATGGATTAGATTGAAAACTCACAAAAATGTTCACTGTAACTTATTTTTAGAAGAATCCGTGTTTGAACGAGCAGCAGGCAAATTATTTAGATCTGAGTCATTGTATTTGTCATTCTGATCAGTGACATTTATTACTAGATGTTTGCTGATAACGTGAATGAAYTCTGTAAAATATTCAGATTTAATTTAGAGACAGTTTCCTTCAGATAAACTGTTTTTGAGATGATTTTGAATATGAYAAATCCACTTTTGTAGCCGGTGATTGCATGTTTTTTGTGTACTTGGAGTCTCTAGGAGGCAGAAAATTTGAATTTAGGTTCTCCAGGTGCTGCATAGAAATCCTTATTTTCCCTTATTTAAATCCTTATTTGTTGGTCTTCATTCTCCTCTGGTTCTGGGTCAGACTCTGGATCCAACATGTGAGCCTGGATGGACAAGTCTCCCCTTAATTCATTTGTAAATAAAAAGTTTTTGCACAGCTGTATAGTCGTAAACCCCTCTGTGAAACTAGCATGGACCAGCCTGGAAGCTGGAGGGGGCCTTGTTTGGATTTAAAGCGACAGCCTCAAAACGAGTTGATCTAAAACTCAGAAAAGGGGTGAAAGTGGGGCTTGTGGAGTTACAATAATGAGCAGTTCCTCTTTATATAGGCCCCAACTGAAGGGTTTAAATGTAAAAAAGAAGGATTTAAAAGCAGGATATGATATCTAAATAACATTTTTCAAAACTCACTTAAACGGAGCACAAAATTAAAGTAAAAATAATAACTTCTTGTGTTTTTAAGAGTTTTTAAGTCTGTAAATAACTGTTACATAAATATGAGTTTATTCTCCTATTGGAGAATATTGGATGTTGCAACAAGTCCTTCAGCTCATAGAAAAACTCTTCATGTTCCTCTTTGAGTTCATAAAATGGTTTTTATCTGAAGAAGTACAGTTGTAGTGTTTCCTGTAATTATGAGAAATGTTGATGAGTGAGTCACCACTACACATCTACTTCCCATCACAAAGAGGAAACGTTGTTCATGGCTGGGCGGCCGAGGTGCTAAAAGTAGGGGGTGTTTGCAACAATGAGTTCTCCGAACGTGGAGCAGACGGAGGATTCAGCCACCCGGCCAACGCTCCGAACAGCTTTTATTATTCTGCACGCGTAAACAAACACATATTAATATTTGTTTAGAAACTTTAATGTCCAGGAGGCACATTGATCAGACGCACAATCCTAKTTAAAGTGACGACAGAGCAGAGGAAATCAAATACCACCCCACAGCACTTACTCCTTCAGAAAGGTTTTATACTCTGTTAGCTGCAGTTTGTTAGTCTGAGTTGCAGTTTGGTTTGCGTTGCATTAAAAGTCGCTCAGTTGTGAGACGTGAGCAACCCGCTGCGCAGACAGACGAAGGTGTTGCTACAGTTTGACACCTTTTTAGTTTTACTCTACAACATGTCGTCGTTAGTTTCTATCTTTACTTTTTAAGTGACAAGTTGACAAATCTCAAACAGAGCTTTTTTTGTCTTTCCCTGTTTTGTTGATGTAAATAATGAGCAGATTAGAGAAATCTTTTATTTTGTTTCAAATATGGAGTTTTTTTTCTTGGATAACTGATAAATATTTTATAGACTTTTACTGACATTATATTCATATTTATTTATTATTAAATTCACTATATATATACGTGTATGTATGTGTGCGTGTATATGTATGTATGTGTGTGTGTGTGTATATATGTATGTGTGTGTGTTTATACATATATGTGTGTGTATGTATATTCATAATATGATGATTTCACTTTGACGATAAAAATTTCTGTAATTTCATCATGCTCTCTGTACGATGACAATAAAGGTCTCTCTAATCTAATCTCTAAAATTTCAAAATAAAAGTATCAAAATATGAATATATAAACAGTATATATGTATGTGTGTTTGTGGTGCATTTAAGACAAAAATAGATTTCAGTTTCAATCATTTCTTTCGTAAATGTATTTGCAAAATAGTTTATATTCATATAATCATATTTTTAGAGAATACATTTCACTGCCTTGCATGTTAAAGTTTAAAGGAATTAATGGAAGCTGGAACGCTTAAGTCTTTTTATCTTTTACCCTTGAAATGTTTATTTTGTTGCATTGAATCACACATTTTAATTTACAATTGATTAAAAATTTTATATTAAATAAAAAAACAACATTTTTTAAATTATTTTGAGGGGCAGGCCGGATAGAAGTCGCCTGCAGGCCACCAGTTGTAAAGCCCTGTTCTATACAGGCTTATGACTATGTGAACTACTATGATTTRATTTATTTATTTTATTTAGAGTAATTTTAAGAAGACTGCAATCATTGTTGTCTCCACTCGGACAAGCTATCAGCTCAACAAGAACAACATTTCAAAAATCGAAAATATCTCTTCAGGTTTAAATGCAGAAGTTGGTCTTGGAGAGGTTTAATTTGAAAATAAGGCCAAAGATTTTCTCTCCAAAGTGTCAGACATGACCTCACTAAGTATTTGACCTGGCGGTGGTTTTTGTATATTTGTTTGTTTGTTTGTTTGTTTGTTGTTCAGGCAGGGGTTTTGAACGAGTGCTGTAGATGCTAACCTGGACTCGCCGGCTCCTGCGTGGCTTTCCTCAGGATCTCCGTCTGCTTGGAGCACAGCACTTGGAGGCGTCCCAGTTCCTCCGTTAACTCGGTGTAGGCCAGAGCCAAATTCACCCTGGAGGAGGAAATTATGRAATTATCATAATCATTGTTATTGCAGAACATTACAGGGCTGGCAGAGAGTTAAGGTGTTACAAACGCGCTCACGTCTGTCTTCCTTTAAAACCAGTCAAACATCGAAAAAAATAAAATAAAACTCGGGCAGGCTGAATAAAGCAGCTTATATTTTTAGATTGCACGTCAGAGTGCATAATTCAAGTGCATAAAATCGCACGGCTTTCAAGCGCCGATGTGTCACGAGGCTCTCAGGGGCTGCGTCGACAGAGAACATCTATTTCCAGATCTAAAAATGAGGATGGACATTTTACAGGCTTCTGTGTTTTAACCATGGCAACAGGCTGACTTTGTTTCAGCTCATCAAACTAATCATGAACAAACTGAATTATGTCGACTCTCAGACCTCAGAGCTTAGTCACCACCAATGCCATAAACTGTTCAATCTGATAAGAGGTTGTTTATGGCAGAGATGGCAGCAGTTTTTATAAACGGGTCAGCCTTGATCTGAAACAGACTCATTCAGAGGAAGATTTATCGCGAGCAGACATGAAACCTCGAGATCTAACGTGGCGATGTCACAATCGCTACGTGGGGCCTGATAACCATCAGTTTTCAGCTTTGAGTAATTTCTTATATGCGGCCCTGGCGTTCAAGAAAATTCAAGTTATCATTAGTTTCTGAAACAATTTAAAAGCCCAGCACTCCTTGAAGAACTGCGTATCTCTCGCCCCCGCTCACTTTTCATCCTTTGTTGATAAACTACAGAGTTGCAGAAGTGAAACATGATGCAACACGAGATGAGCTGTTGCATGGTCTGATAGTGGTTGGAGTATGTGTTGTGGATGACTATCAGCTACTGCCARACCAAATTCTACCTCAYTATCTGCAAAATCCAGTGTTGTGATCGTTTTTGTGCAAGCTAAAGTCGATTAGCTGTGAATCGAAAACAAAAAAAACAGTTTTGCAACCCCAAATTTGCAAATCRTTTTCAACTTATATTCAATAGAATACACCACAAAGACAAGATATTTAATGTTCAAACTGACAAACWATGTTTTTTGCAAATATTCACTCATTTTGAATTTTACGCTGCAACACGTTCTTAAAAAAGGGTCATGTTTCCCACTGTGTTCCATCCATTTAACAACARTCAGTGTTTGTGACCTGAGGACACTGATTGTTGAAGCTTTTAGGTGAATTCTTTCCATTCTTGCTRAATGAACAACTTCAGTTGCTCAACAGTCCGGCGTCTTTTCATAATACTCCATGTATTTTCAATGGGAGACAGGTCTGGACTGCAGGCGGGCCAGTCTAGCACCTGCACTCTTCATATGAAGCCACGCTGTTGAAACACGAGCAGAATGTGTCTCCGTTGTCTTGCTGAAATCAGCAAAYCGTGTCTAAAGCAGGCAGTATGGTCGCTCGGCAGCTGACCGGTCGACGCGCCGTCACGTGGTTGTTCGGCGATCGTTTTCGCACAGATCTTTCATAGTTCCTGACACCCCGCGCCGAGCTCCTGGGAAAACCCCTCCCGCTGCAGCAAATGTCACTGCATGGGATTCCTTCCCGGGGGAGTCCAATGCGGGAAAAAAAGTTGAGACTCGTCACTCGACGTTGTTTATCCACAAACTGGTCCAGGATTAAGCTGCAAAGTTTTTATCAGTCATATTCCACCATGAAAAATGTATTTTTTATCCCCTTTTATGAGTATTTGGCCATTTGACTATCATTATAAATCGCTGCTTCCTGGTACAACAGTCGGCTCTGGAAGCGATCGCTTATTTTTTTCTTTCTGTTTTTGAAGCAAGTGTTTGAAGCAAATGCAGCATCTGAGCACTTTCAGCCCAAACACTCCCACAAACCTCTGACCAATCACACCATATAGTTCGTATGTGATCTTATGTGGAGGGGGGTGAAAAGTTCGACCCACGGGTTGCGACAAGAAGTGCTGAAATATCTGCAATGTGAACAGAKGTGACGCAATTTTCGTCATGAAACTGCAACAGTTTGGCACGATTTCGGCAGTTCAGCAGCAGCATGCAGGAGGCTTTAAAAATGGCTTGGATGGCAGCACATGTTGCTCCTAAACCTGTTTTGTAGCTTTCAGAATTAACACTGCCTTCAGAGTTACCCACGGGCACTAATACACCCCCATACCATCAGAGAGGCTGGCTTCYGACAGTCCTTTTCCTCTTCGTCCCGGAGGACACCACGTCCATGATTTCCAAAAACAATTAGAAATGGACTCGTCAGACCACAGGACACATTCCTACTTTGAGTCGGTCCATCTCAGATGATCGGGTCCAGAGAAGCCGGCGGTATTTCTGTTGTTGATATGTCTTTGTCTTTGCATGATAGAGCTTTAAATTAAATGTAGAGAGGTACTGACAGGTTTTCTGAAGTCTTCCTGATCCCAGGTGRTAATATCTGTTACAGAATGATGTGTGTTTTTAATGCAGGGCTGCCTGAGAGGTCAAAGGTCATCCAGTGTTGGTTTTCAGCCTTGCTGCTTATTTGRAGAGATTCATCCAGATTCTCTGAATCTTTTGATGACGTTATGGACTGAAGCTGATAAAATCCCTATTTTGTTTTCAARTGTACGTTTGTACATTTAATATTTTGTCTTTGTAATGTACACAATTTAATTTAAGTTCAAAAGGATTTGCAAATMATTGTATTGTTTTCGTTTTACACAACATCATTGGAATTGGGGTCGTAGATCCAATGACTTAAAACACTTCCAGTGGTTCATGAGACATTTTGCTAACAGGGTCGACTCCAAAACTGCAAAACTAACATTTTAAGCAATGTGTTGCGTTCAAAGTATAAAACTACTACTTCAGTTTTAAAGTGGATYTCTGTAAAATTCACTGAGTCATGGCCGTTGTCGTGTTTTTTAACGTCAGTTGGTTGCGATCGTCACTCCGGTAAAGACAAAATCATTCTCGCTCCATCCAAACCTTTGGTGGCATGTGTAGATAAAAACATCTGAAGGTCAAACGTGCACCCAGACAACCTGACCGTGAAGATAAACGAAATGCCAGGAATAAAAAGAGGATGTTAATTGTGCGCGAGAACGCTCAGCTCAGATCTGATAACCGGCTCGATGTGATGACAGTGCGGAAAATTTTTTGACTGATCTCATTCTTCCATAAAGATGGTGCTGGATAAAAAAAAAAACACTGCAGCTTCTCAACACTTCTGCTTAACTTGGGCATCTTTCTTTCCGACGCATCAAAAGGAGCAGATTCTTGTGCAAACTTAAGAACAAAAACAAAAACAGGGCAACAACTAATTCCTCCTACGCTGCAATTAAACTGTCAAATTTGAAAACGATGTCCTCCAYCACACCCACTAACTCCAATAAAAAAGTCTTTTATGTTCTGAGTGGAGGTTGACTTTATTCTGACTTTATTTTCATACTTTTTAATAGACTCTCAAAGCTGAAAGCTCCCCCCCCACACCTCCCTGCTGCGCAATTTGGACGGTTTTAATTGAAGTTGGCCACAGCAGCCACACCTCACACATGTCAGCGCTCAAATGATGTTTTGAAGACGACTCTCAGCTACTTACTTCACCGAATTTTAGRTCGCTATCTGTCAAATTAGCCAAGTTGGAGCCATTTCTGTGCTGTGGTGGCCACCTTGATTTGGATCAGTTGTCGACAAAGACCTGAGGAAAATCTTCTGAAAGTTTCACTAAAACTCATCCAGTGGCTCAGGTACGGAGCCCGCGAGGGGACATGGGAGAAAAAATAAAATAAAAACGGATCCTGGCTTTGATTTTCAGGATCCCGACTTTGGTTCTCAGGATCCCGACTTTGGTTCTCAGGATCCCGACTTTGGTTCTCAGGATCCCGACT
>NW_013952521.1:286228-287305 GCF_001266775.1 Austrofundulus limnaeus | reverse complement strand
ATCATCTACCATCTTCCATCTCTGCTGATTTCTTTGCTCCTTTTAAACCTAACAACTTAATTATTTACTTACAGGCATTGTGGGCGGAGCCTGCGGCGGGTTGTTTATCCTTTTTTTTAAAGCGTCAGTAATGTTTAGCTTTGCCTCCGTCTTCACTCGCCTCTTCCAGCCTGTTTGTGTCTAAAAGCCGGCGTGGGGCAAATTTATCGACACGCACCTCTTCCTTCTTCACACTCATGCCTCACATTTCACTTTTGCTCGTTTCTTTTGATGAATTTTTTTTTTCTGACAGACCCAGGCCAGAGTGCAACACCTCTCGGTCGTGGCAGAAATTCTGTTTTTACTCTCACCTAAAGAAATTCTTGTGACTGTGGCTCGTGTGCAGCGTGCCCTTTTGCACATATTGGGTCTTTACTTGCACGTACAGTGTACTCCGGTGCGTAGGAGGAGTGTGATAATGCTAGAGCAGACTTGACGAAAGGGGTTTGCAGGCTGATTGAAGCATACTGTACTTGTGTGTGTGTGTGTGTGTGTGTGTGTGTGTGTATACAGTGTGTGTGGAGGAGGTGAGCGTGGGCTGAAGTCTGACCTCTGATCTGATGCTTTAAAGAAAAAGACATCTCCTCACCGGCCTAGGGGATCTGACACTCCCTCCCCTTCACCGTTCTTGACAATAGTTTTCAAACCTACCGGAGCTAAATCTCTTAAAACACATCCGCGACCTACAGGAGAAACAACTGGCTGCTTGTTCCTCCTCAGAATAAATATGTTTTTGTGATTTTGTTTGAAAAGAGGCAGAGAAGCTGCAGAGCCGGAGGCCGTCAGGAGGGGTTTCTCCCACCGTTCGGTTCTTTTTCTGCCTCGTGGACAGTTCACGGTAACGCAGGGAGGTGTCAAAACTGTTCTCACGCCGAGCTACAGCGTRGCCGCGTTGCGTTGCTTTGTGTTTTACTTTAAAACTTCAGAAAAACTTTTCTTAAAGGGATCCCCAATTAGTTGTAACATTAGACTTTATTTGATAAACATATATTTAACTGTAAAATAAAGACTGTGAAAATACTGTAGGCTGTTTAGTTT
>NW_013952521.1:282689-284238 GCF_001266775.1 Austrofundulus limnaeus | reverse complement strand
CAGAGTTTGAACCCATTTAGTTTCAGAGCTTSTCTGCTGTTTGAAACACCTGGGTCTCTCACTCCTTTAGAGCCAAAATAACGAGAGGKAAACAGAAGCGCAGACTGAAAAATACATCTCCCATCTCCTTCCTGTCCTGCTTTCCGTCCGTCTCCGTCCCTCCTCCCCAAAGATCCACTCTGGTCACTTACTGCTCGTCTCCCACCTTCTTTATCCACTCCACATCGCACTGCTTGCACGGAGAAGTCATTTCCTGCAGAAGTAGAGCATGAAATTAGATTAGAGTGCAGGTGCTGCTGGAATACTGGACGAAAATTGGACAGCAGGAGCAAATCAAGACAACACGTCTGAATAAGATGCAAGAGCTCGGCCGTGATCGTTATTCATATTTATGGACATTTTTTTAGGAGTGTTTTCCTAACAGAGGGAAATTACTGGAAAATAATCTCATCTTCTTTTCAGCTGGATGCTGTAAAACCTTTCAGAGGTGTAGAAAACATGACTGTTYTTAAATATTGTAACTGCAAATTAAATGTGACTCACTGAAGCTGCCGCCTGATCGACACGACGATTGAAACTCCGTTTGTATTCATTGTGGCGAGTTGTTTCAGTCATTACTGCARGAGTAAATCACCTCAAAGCTTCAGTCTCGACATTTACTGAAACATATCTGACTTCTGCAGAGAGATCAAATTCCTCTTTAAACAGAAATATTAATATTAATCTGATTTTACTCATTTTTTATGAAGTACTGGTATTAGAGTCATAGACGTTTTTCAACTAAAGGCTCCTTTATTTGCCTGAAAAAGATTTTTATTTGCTTTATTTAATCTGCTTATATGTCTTTTTAGTTTAGGATTACTTTTTTTAAGTTTATTTTACAAGTTTTAAACAGGACAACCTTTTCGGCTAAATCCAGCTGAGTCCACTCTATATATTTATACTTCTCATCCAACCACAGTTAAATTCACTCTATCCAGGAGACATAATTTATCACAATAGTTTTTTTAAAAAGAAATAACAACTCGGAATAAAATAGGAGTAACGACTTCCTACTTCTTACCTTTTTAAAAAATGTAGTGAGTAGAAAGTACAGATAATTGTGTAAAAATGTAATGGGTAAAAGTAAAAAGTAAATAAAAATTAAAATAATTGAAAATAATAACTCAAGTAAAGTACAGATAACCAAATTTTTTAAGTACAGTAACAAAGTATTTGTACTTAGTTACTTTACAACTCTGCCTGTGAAACACTGATGTTGAACACAGATCAGCTCCTAAGTGCATCATGTATTCTTAGCTTTTGGTCCTTTTCGAGGTGCAGAATAAATTAGAAGCCCAGTCGGCTTTTAAAGAATAACTTACCCCAAAATTAACTTTTTTTAGCTGATAAACTGTCTAGAATGTGTCTAAAATGTTATATAGTACTGATTCTGTGCTAATTTGGATGTTTTTGTACGTATTTGTTGTGTAATCTGTAATATTTGGTCTAAAAACGTGTTTTTGCTGCTCATATGGGTAGAGCAGTGGTACTGCAGGCTAATTTGCAT
>NW_013952521.1:274818-281856 GCF_001266775.1 Austrofundulus limnaeus | reverse complement strand
CACTTTGATGCATTTTTCAAATTTCGCCTTGGGGCGGAGTTATCTTTTCACAGAGGGGGTAAGATACACTTTAAGTGCTCGTGTTTAAAGAGCATGTAGTGAAAAGTGGGTCTCTTTTGCGAAAATCAGCTACTTCTGTTGAAAAAACCCATCAAAACAGAAGCACCAGAGCTGTTTAAACTCACTATAGAGCAATAATCGTAGCATTCTGACAGGAAAGAGTTTGCAGACTTTTACGTTTCCTACAGCTTTTAAAGACCATTAAAACACATTTTAAAGCAGCTGATTGGGTCTTAAAGCCGTAAACTTCAAACCGACACTGACCCGCTCCCGCTGGTTGTTCTGCAGCTGCATCATCTCATCCTTCAGCCTCTCGCACTCCGCCTTCAGCTCCTCCTCCCGCTGGCACGCCCCCTGGGCTTCGTGCCGCGCCCCTTCGAGCTCCGCCTCCAGCCGCTGCAGTTTCAGGTCGGACAGGGTGTCCAGGCTGCGCGAGCTCTGCAGGGTCAGGGCTGGACAGTCCAGCACTGAGGAGAACAGGTAAAAAAAAAATGCCAACACACATCAGAAACAACAAAAAACAAAACAAAAAAACTCTGAGCTTTTTATTGCTTCTCCCCTGACTAATGCGCCGCCCTTTTGTTGTYTTCAATCGATGACCGTGAGGGAGCAAAAGAGCTGACTTCCTCCAAGGGCAGCATCTTTCAGCGTGCACCTGGGTGATGTGATCTGTGTGGGCTGGTTAGTGATTCAGCTCCGCTCACACAGTCCTTGAGCAACAGAAGACATAGCAACAGCACAGCAGTATCATCTTTTATCCTGCCTCCTCACCAGAACACTCACATGTGCAGTTAAAGCTGCAAACATARTGTGCACAGTCAGCGCCGCAACGTTTGTTTTACACATTCCCTCTCATTCATGCACAGCTAATACAAGAACACAAAAATTAAACAAACGAAATAAAACCCAGCTTTTGTGCCCTGCTCTTTTTTTTAAGATTTATGTGACAGTTTGAAGCTTATGCAGAGTGATACCTCCTCTTCATCTGGGAATACTATCAGCGCAGGCATCTGTTGAGGTGGCGGTGACACATTTCCTCCATCCTTCAACCGCCCACGTTGTTGAAGAGGGCAGAGTTTAGCGTCACTCCAAGGGAGTTATCGGAACCCTCTTCCACGCCGAAAGTTTGCTTAAAAAAACGACCCACTCTGAGTCCAAAATCGTGACAGATTATTATTCTGCGCACAGGATCGAACTCGTTTCTAGGTTTTGACACATTTGGTTGTGGAGTCGTTACACAAAGGAGATGATTCGGTGGTGCAGATGGAAGCGGCAGGCTGGCAGCGCCGATAGCTCGGAATGACTGACGTTCAAATGATGTTCATTCTAAAAGGCCACACTCACAGCTTCAGTAATAATAAAAAGAAAAGCACAACTTCATTTAAAGGCTGAAGGAATGTGGTCCGAGCGTGTCTTACTGTGTTTGTCGGGTCCGGCGTGCAGCTGCAGGTACTGCATGTCTTTGCTGTGCAGCTGCATGTTGAGCTTCTGCAGCGACTCGTCCCTCTGCCTCAGAGCCGACTCCAGGCCCAGGGTCCTRTCCACGTGTTTCTCCACCAGGTTGGTCTGCAAACACACGCAGGTTCCCCACGTTTAGCTTCGAGTTATTCGCCGACATTAAGATAAATACACGTAGGCGTGAAGCGACCTCTGCGGGCTACCTGTTACAGAGAAGCAAGTGAAACYCAGCTATTATCTCTGCACTTGCGAGCGCATGGAGGGGTGGTAAAATCCACTCATCTACATTTGTGATGTTTGCAGTGAGGAACAGATCGTTCCGTCTGCAGGTCGTAAATACAGCTCATCTGAGGCTTCAGCTGCACAGCCTGTCTTACATTACAGAGCGATTTATTAGAGATATTAAACGATTAACGTAGAAAAAAAGAGATGACACGTCTCTCACACTTACTGACTCATCCAGGATGTGATTAAAGGACACATATCCTGCAAAATCCACCTTTTTAGCTGTTAAACACATTTTGTTGTACTTTAGTCTCTAAGAGGCAGAAATTTTAATTTAGTCWCTAATTTACACTACATGCGGCTCCGCTCCGCTGCGCTGCGTGGGTCGCAGATATGCGTTTCAAGTCCAGTTCACACTACCTCCGCTCTACTCCGACAGACGTGCAGGAAGGAGATTGCGCAATAAATTCAGTGATAAGTGTGGAAGTAACAGCAAAAAATAATTAATTCTGTGAAAYACAAACTCCAAACACAGCTGAAAACAATGATATAAAGGCTTTTGGTATCTATGCTGAAACTGTCTCACTGTTGTCTTTCTGAAACTTCTGATTTCAAAATAAAATCCACGTGRATCGTGTGTGTTCAAGTTTATTTATTTCAAGTTTATTTATATAGCGCCAAGTCACAACATACGTTGTCTCAGGGCACTGTACATAAAAAGAATAATCTAAAGAAAACGTACACATATGCTTCATSCTACATGTTTCCATCTGCTTCCCAAACAGAACGTTACATTCTGACAGCATTTGTGTAGAAATACATCTGTACATTTATTAATATAGCTGCAATTTCAATATTATTCCGACAAATTATCCAGCCTAAAAGTGTCTTATTTTGAAAATACGGATGTTGTGCTCGTTTCTTTTCCTGTTGGTGCGACGTAATGTTTAAAATTGACTCCGGCGCAGCTCCAGTGTCCAGCAAAAATAGGATCTGTTCTAATTGTGACGGATCGCCGTCCGCTCACCACCGCCGTGTGCAGCCAGTGTAAACACTCTCACTCATTATAATGGGTGCGTATTTGCAGCGGAGTTCGGCCCGGAGCGGAGCGGAGCGAAGCCGGAACGCATGTAGTGTAAATTACGGGTTAGTCTCTCCTGGTGCTGTGTAAATATCTTTATGTTCTGTTTGGGTCCGATTTTTCTTTATTTTCAATGTTTTCTGAACTAAAGTTGGTATTTGTTGGTCTTCATTCTCCTCTGGTTCTGGGTCAGACTCTGGTTCTGGGTCAGACTCTGGTTCTGGGTCAGACTCTGGTTCTGGGTCAGACTCTGGCTCCAACATGTAAGGCTGGATGGACAAGTCTTCCCTTGTTGACATCTTTTATTTGTAAATAAAAATGTTTCTGCGCAGCTTTATAGTCTTAACCCCTCTATCAAACTAGAATGGACTGGTCTGGAAGCTGGAGGGGGGCGGAGTCTAAAGCACCTTGTTTTGATTTAAAGAGACAGCCTCAAAACGAGTTGATCGGTGACTCACCTAAGGAAAAGGGGGTGAAAGAGGGGATTGTGGAGTTACAATAAGGAGCAGTTCCACTTTATATATACCCCAACTGAAGGGATTAATTGTGGAAAAAGATTTAGAAGCAGGCTACATCTCCTTTAAGACGGCTGCTCATCTTCCAAGATGGATTTAAAGGAATCATGTGAACTCTGAGACTGTTGGGTTATAACACTCTCCTCTCTGTTTTTTATTTATTTCAGAAAGTCCTGAAAATATGGAAGAAAACTTCTCATAATAACAGACTTGATTTTTATATTTGCTCATCACTGACGKAGTGTCAAACTGCAAGAAATAAAAAAAATCTCTGACTCGTGTGAAGCTGCAGAGAAACGAGTAACGCCTCTGACCATCTTATCCAGATCCCTCTGGAGGTTGTTTTTCTCCATGTGAATCTTCTCGTAGGCCTGGATCACATCCTCCAGCTGCTCCTCCCTCTCTTTTCTCTTCTGAAGCTGAAYAGAGACAGAAAGAGAAATTATAATAAAATAAGAGGCTTGACACATTTTTCCCTCCTTTGTCAGTTCTCAAACTTCCTGGCAAAGGCAAAAGAAAGCCATAAAACTTCTACTGTGAGAGTCATCAAATGTGTCCCTCAAGTTTTGTGGCGGAGGAAAATTGGGACACTGAGAATCTGAGGGATCAGCATATGCAAGAGCAGCGCTTCCAAAATCTTACAACCGCATAAAAACAAGGATTTCTTGAATCCTGGCTGTCTTTGTATACCGATYTGATGGGGATCGCCACAGGAAGCCACACTCAGAGGATTTCAAACCGGTTGAGAGGAAAATGTCCTTATTAAAGAATGTAGAAAAGAATAAAAAAGCACGGTCACTTCAGACAACAGAAAGAGAGTGGGAGTGAGATAAACYGAGTCATGAAAAAGAGGTATATGTGTTGTAGAGCTGTGTGTCTATGGGAACATATGGCTGTAGAAAAAACTGGCACGGATGCGTGGTCTGCTTGTTTCAAGCCTTGTGAAAAAGAAAGAGGATTGCTCCTGAGCTAAATCTGGACTCTGAGCTGCACAAACAGGCTGATTAAAATAATATATTATTATTTAACACTTTGGATTAGATACGAAACCTTCCATTTTTTTAAATGCTCATTTTTTTATTGGCTGCTACAAGGATGTTAGTGGAAGGCAAATGCAAAACACTGATTTACTGAGTTCAAACAGGATTGATTGAACGCACCAAAACGTAGCAAAATGGGACAGATTGGTTAAGTTAAACTAACTGAATTGGAATGCATCTAATTTTATTCAGCTGGAATTAAACAGTTCAAACCATGGTCTAAATGAAATTATATGATCATAATAAACTAGCTTAAAAAGTAAGGACATTTGTGTTTGGATTATTTCTTTGTTGTACAAACGCTTCTTAGTGATAAATCTTACAGCGGGCAGCTGAGTGGCAGAACCTGGGAGAACCAGAAGCTCAAAACGTGTCAACAGCAACAGCAGAATAAGCTGTTTGGAAGAGGATCTGACAAATTTTCATGTGCGAAACCAACATGCTCTCTGCTCTACTGCTCATCCCGCAAATATGTGATGCCAGGATAAAATAAAATGCTAAAAAATGCCACCAACACATCTTCATTATAGCTGAGTTTGAGTGTAAAAAATAGTTTTAAAATGTCCACTAGTCTTCTACTGTTATTTAGCTTGCAGGTCTTAAATTTAGCACATTTTTACTAAATGTTAAATTTAAATGTTATGACGAAATTTAAAATTCTTGGTCTAAATGTCAAAATTAAATCTTAAATGTTGGCGCTCGGCTCTTGTTAGGACATCATCATCCTGACACAACAGCAAACGCTAAAACCGCTAACTAACTCTGCTAACTCTAATGCTGCTAACGTTGCTAATGCTGCTAACACTTTCCTGCAAGACAACAAACTTGCAGTGGCAGCCCGTGTCCGAGCTGCAGGACCACAGGTGGCATTCATATTGTTTTCAATGAACACATTTTGAATTAAAATTTTAAATACCAGCGTTAGCAGCATTAGCAGCGTTAAGGATTGCTTTTGTCTCAGGATGATGACGTCACAATAAAACCTGAGCACCGACAGCAAAGGCTGCATTCCATTCCAAAAATACTTAAATGTAAATTTCAACACAAGATTTAATTTTACATTTAGATTTACAGATTTAGATTTTAAACTTAACGTTCAGACATTTAAATTGAAAAAATTGTAAAAACAGTGATCTAACCAGACATGGGTTTTTACGATGTAAAAACAAGTGTGCATTGCCTTGTAGCATGTCATTGCAGCATGGCTTTGCCTGCAGCATTGGACTTGCAGAATGAACTTTTACCAAGTTCAAATGTGTTTTCTATACCAGCTTGTGCCTGTCATGTCAGCAGGTGTTTAGAATTAAGGTAATTGTGTGACAATAYGAAGTTTGAAGAGAGTTTTTCTTAAAGTTYCATTAGCCGGGTTTTGAACCCTGATCTCCCACATGAAAGTCCATGACATTGACCATTAGACCAATGGAGCTGTGGCTGAAGGTGGTGGCAGGGGTTGGTTTGTATGTGTGCAGAAAGAGGCTACATTGCCAATGCAATTATTGACACTAAACTGCATAATATTACAACAATAGAGCAGTATTAAGACAATATTATAGTAAAACATCAAAATACAGTTGTACCAAGTTGAGTACAGCTGGGGGCAGTATTGGACCATTACAAGGCCCCATTGACTCTCATTATATGAATTTTGGAATAAAGTTTAAACATTAATATTTCAAAAACTACAAGTTGTACAGGCACCAGAAGGCATAGCAAACATTTGGCATAGGACCTTTACAGATYGAAKTTACAATGGCAGCTGTAGGACAAAGTATGCAGGAGGAGTAGCGTGGCGACATGGAAGAAAATGGAATAAGTTGAATAATATTAAAGAGAAACAGGAAAACAATAGTGTGCATTGCATTGGCAATGCACACTGATAACAATAAAATGGTTGTGGAAAATTTTTAAACTAGGATTTTACTCTCAAAGTGAGCAAAATGATGAAAATGTGTGACATTTTAGAGAGATTTTATTTTACGTTTTGCTCCCTATACCCAAATGCATGTTCCTTACAAATGTGGCATCGTTTAAAAGGGAAGTTTTCCAACAGTATAAAATTTATTGCCAAGAAGCATTGTTACAGCAAAACCAAACATAAGTTTCCTTACGTTTCATGCTGAATTTATATGAAATTTGAACGATTTCACTGGGCATGAAGACGGACTGGTCAATGTGTCCATTTTGTGGTTCTGTTCTAAGAACGACTCCTTTGTTTCTACTGGTGGAGTGACCCACAAGCAGCAGCGTTCATCTTCACTAAGCATCTTTGAAAAAGCACACTTCAAACCTGAGCTGATTCCTTGTTGTGTACGAGCTGAGGCACAAAGGAAACAGTCAGAGAGAGAAACCGGTTCAATATGGAGCAGCAGTACGGCCGCTCTAAGCATTGATTTAATTGGAAAAACCCTGAAAAAGCACAACAGAGGTCACTACTTCACTAAAAGGAAAGTGGTTTGTGTGTGTGTGTGTGTGTGTGTGTGTGTATGTGTGTGTGCGTGTGTGTGTCTGTCCTGCCCTATTAGAGCATGCTCAGTGAGCTGTAGCACACTTCATCAGTCTGAATGCCAGGTGTCAGAAGCCCTGCTCATAACCTTCAGACTCCCCCACTAATCATCTCTCTCTCTCTCTCTCTCTCTCTCTCTCTCTCTCTCTCTCTCTC
>NW_013952521.1:254570-274508 GCF_001266775.1 Austrofundulus limnaeus | reverse complement strand
CTTTTTGGCTGATATAAGATTTCAAATCTTGGTTAGGTGGACAGTTTTTGCAGTGTACAAACACTCAAGTCTTTCTGTTTTGTTGCATTTTTGAGTCTGAGAGAAATAGGGTTGGGCATAATCGTATCGTGTGCAATTAATCGTCAGAAAAACATTAATCGATTATTTTTTGGCACTTGATGATTAATACGATTAATGCCACCAGGCAGAGTCCACTCGCTGCTCCTCTTTGCTTCAAATATGACAAACACTTTTTAAAAAAAGTTCAGTAATTAATTTATCAACACAATTTAAAATTTGATGTATAGCCTCAAGTCTGTGATTTTGACAAAATCTGGAACAGATTTTTACAAAGAGGAACTCTTCTAAACTGGTCATGTGACATGGACATAAGGGGGTCCAGGGGATTAATCGTCAAATTAATCGTTATCGGCTAAATACCACAATTAATCGTGATTAATTTTTTTGCCAATATTGCCCAACCCTACTGTCATTGTAACTATATATAGTTAGAAATAAAAGCAATAACATAATATTGCTATTGTAGGGGTTAACCTACACTTTCTTATAATAAAATTATAAGAAAATTCACGAGTTCTTCTGTTTAAGGAAGAACAACTCTGTGCAAATATGAGAGAAACACACAATAAGTGAACGTATTCAGGAATTTAAGTTGATCTAAAATACATGAGATTTATTTACAAAATCAAATAAATTACTAAGTACGTTAACCCACACTATTATTTCTGTTACAGTTATTGTGGGTGAACTTGATGTTCTTTTCATACTGTTGTTCACATTTTTCTTTTACACATTTTAAACTCGTGCTTTTTAAAACACATTCAACATGTTTGCTTTTTTATCACCTTACATCACAACAACCCCTTTCTTSTTTTCTTTTAGATTACACTGCAGGTGTAATCTAAAAGAAAAGGTGTGTTTTTGCACCTATGCAGCGTATTAGATGTCTCACGAAGCTGAGGTAGCCCTGAGCGAATTGATGTATTTATAAAAGTTTACCTGATGCATTTTTAATAAGAGAATTCTGCGAGTCTCCAGCTACAGAACAGAAGTCCAGCTGCTTCGTCTTTGTTCTTTTCATTTATTACTAAAGTCTGAAGGAGGTCCCATTTTAATATGTGATACACACACACGCACGCACACACGCACAAAAAAAAAATCTAATCTAAGACCTGCACTGAGCATAACTTACTTTCTGATCCACCTCCAAGACCTCTGGCGCCCCCTAGGGGAGGCGCGCCCCACAGTTTGAAAACCCCTGGAATATACAAAGGCCTGACTCTCTGATGGTATGGGGGTGCATTAGTGCTTCTGGTATGTGCAGCTGCCGCATCTGGACAGGCTCCTTTTATTGCAAAAAAAATCTTTACAGGTTTTATAACATCCAAAAAGCATGAGCTGATTCTTGAACATCTGAAATCATCCATTAGAGCAGAATGGGACAACATTCCCTCCAAATCCTCCAGAACTGGTTTCCTCAATTTCCTCAAAACCTCCAGAACGGATCTTCTCAGATCCTGGACGTTTACAGACTGTTGTTAAAAGAGAAGGAGATGCTACCACCACTAGAAATACTTTCTTTTTTTCTTTCATATAAATGATCCAATTTATTAATTTAAACYTTTTGAACATTTGATTTAGAAAATTTGCAAATCATCTTCTTCGTCTTCTGTTTTAATTACATTTCATCTCCTCTCCAAAAATAATGTAATGTTCTTCTTTAGCTTAAGCAACACTTGCAGAAACTCTGCCGGGTCTTGTTCCAGTTTGAATTATTTTTAAAAGTAGAACTTCAGCATAAACTCGGCTCACACTGCTCCTCGGACAGTGAATTCTTGGAAAGCAGCTATCATGGCTTCATTAGTTTTGAGCATTAATTGGCCTGAATTGGAGCTTAATTCCATTAATTTCCATGACAAAAACCTAATTTCAGCCAGTTTATTAAAAAATGAACAAACATTAGATTTTTTTCTCCCCTCTCTGTCATTAATGAAGTTTTCTGTCTGGCCGCCTGGTTTGGCGCCGGTGTTACCTCGTGGGTGAGGACGTTGACTCTCTGGTGCAGGTTGCCGTTTTCCGACTGCAGCAGCGCCGTGTCTTTACTCTCGAAGGAGCAGTAGGAGTTGGTGTCCTCACCGAACTCGCTGATCATTGGGAACTACAGAAACGGGAACAAACACCATGAAAAAAAAAGCCTGCTTTCTTTCAGCCAAAGCTGAACCTTTTATATATTTCAAGGTAACAAGATGTTTGAACATTTCTCTCTCTCTGCCGTTTACGCCCATTTTCAGTTTTTCATCGCTGATCGAGCTGAATGTTCTGATGCATGTTTTTGTCTGAAGCTGCCAGATGTGAAAACTAACAAATACGGTGATTAAAAAAAAAACTATCTACAGAAGGTAATTAAAGAACCGTTAAAAACAGTCGGGGTAGTTTACGAGCAAATATTTTTCAAGCCCGCTAACAGAGCATTGTGTTATTGTTCTGAGTTTAAATCAGCAGCACGACACAATAAATCATTGTGTGTGTTAATGGGTGAGAAGTGTAATAATGTGGCTCACTGCTGCATCTTATGAAACTGCAGTGCAGGCGGCTGTAAAAAACACATTTATATGGTTTTAGGATCAAGTTGGTTCATGTTTTCTTCTTTTTAAATTTTATGTAAAAGTTTTCTTATTCTCATTTGATTTTACGTATTAAATTTGGAAGTTGAGTTGGTTGAAAACAAACTAGTTGTTATGCGAAAGTGGTGATTGAAACATCATGGTCGTAGAACCTGAACGAACGCATTTAGTGCAGCTACAATAACGGTTTCTCGTTTTCTGCGCGAGGTCGTTTCTCTGCTGATGAGATGTCCGTGTGAGGAGGAAACAACATTTTTTTTCCATTTAACAGAGCATCTCTCTCTGCTCCGTTTAACGGTAAATGGGGTAAACATGTGCAGCTTTCTCTTCCCCGAGGACTCCGGTTTTCTCACGGGCTTCAGGAACAACTTCGCCTCAGAACTCCTGTTTTAAATCCAAAGCGTTTCTCTTTTTTTCTTTATTTAGATATTAGAGAGGGTGAATCGCAAAACACAAACTGATACAAGATGTAGAAACTATTGATTTATCTATATAAAAATGTCCAATTTATTTAAAATGCACAGTCTTTTTAATTACTGCGTACAAACATTTAAATTGGAGAACAGTCATGAAAAATGCAATTAAAGAAGGTTTCAGCTGGGTAACGACTGAAGATGTTGCAGCAACACGATCACAGCTGACACATCGTCTCCTCTAAATGGTCGAACATCTGCACCTGTTTTACCAAAACCAACACCTGTCTCGGCAGGAATCCGCTGAACAAACCGGCGCCGGAGAAGAAACCAACAGCCGTTTGGCAGCCCGAAGCCTTCGGTAACAGCTGCTCGCTAAAAACCGGGCTGCAGTTCTGAAAGTGCATTTACAGACATCTGAAATTCCTCTTTTCTCCTCTTTCTGGGGGGATGGATTCAAACAGCGTGTTTGCACAGAAGGCGTTTTCTTCTAGGAGCTTGCATCTTTTGTCCTCCTGAGATTTTCAAGCGCAGCAGCGCAGGGGCGGATCTAGGCTTTTTCTGAGTAAGGGGCCACAATATTCACAGAGGGGCCAAGTATTTGTTCAACATCCTTGCACATAAATCCTCGGTTTTTGGTAAGGTGTATAAATTTAACCGGTCACATACACTCACCGGCCACTTTATTAGGTACACCTGTCCAACTGCTCGTTAACACTTAATTTCTAATCAGCCAATCACATGGCAGCAACTCAGTCCATTTAGGCATGTAGACATGGTAAGACAATCTCCTGCAGTTCAAACCGAGCATCAGTATGGGGAAGAAAGGTGATTTGAGTGCCTTTGAACGTGGCATGGTTGTTGGTGCCAGAAGGGCTGGTCTGAGTATTTCAGAAACTGCTGATCTACTGGGATTTTCACGCACAACCATCTCTAGGGTTTACAGAGAATGGTCCGAAAAAGAAAAAACATCCAGTGAGCGACAGTCCTGTGGGCGGAAATGCCTTGTTGATGCCAGAGGTCAGAGGAGAATGGGCAGACTGGTTCGAGCTGATAGAAAGGCAACAGTGACTCAAATAACCACCCGTTACAACCAAGGTAGGCAGAAGAGCATCTCTGAACACACAACATGTCGATCTTTGAGGCAGATGGYCTTCAGCAGCAGAAGACCACACCGGGTGCCACTCCTTTCAGCTAAGAACAGGAAACTGAGGCTACAATTTGCACAAGCTCATCGAAATTGGACAAGAGAAGATTGGAAAAACGTTGCCTGGTCTGATGAGTCTCGATTTCTGCTGCGACATTCGGATGGTAGGGTCAGAATTTGGCGTCAACAACATGAAAGCATGGATCCATCCTGCCTTGTATCAACGGTTCAGGCTGGTGGTGGTGGTGTCATGGTGTGGGGAATCTTTTCTTGACACTCTTTGGGCCCCTTGGGACCAATTGAGCATCGTTGCAACGCCACAGCCTACCTGAGTATTGTTGCTGACCATGTCCATCCCTTTATGACCTCAATGTACCCAACATCTGATGGCTACTTTCAGCAGGATAATGCGCCATGTCATAAAGCTGGAATCATCTCAGACTGGTTTCTTGAACATGACAATGAGTTCACTGTACTCAAATGGCCTCCACAGTCACCAGATCTCAATCCAATAGAGCATCTTTGGGATGTGGTGGAACGGGAGATTCGCATCATGGATGTGCAGCCGACAAATCTGCGGCAACTGTGTGATGCCATCATGTCAATATGGACCAAAATCTCTAAGGAATGCTTCCAGCACCTTGTTGAATCTATGCCACGAAGAATTGAGGCAGTTCTGAAGGCAAAAGGGGGTCCAACCCYTTACTAGCGTGGTGTACCTAATAAAGTGGCCGGTGAGTGTATGTTCCAACAATAGTAGCATAATGTAATGTTGTTAATAAAGCTCCCGTATCAATTTTACATGCATTTTTACTGTAAATGGATGAAATATTCTCAAAGCATGAGAGAAAATGAAGCCATTGTTTGCCAGTTGAAAGATATTTTTTGCAAAATTGTTCGTATTTTAAAGGCACAGTGTGTAGGATTTTGACAAGTCTTTTAGCGAAATTGAGATAATCTCTAATGACAATAATAAAAAAACATGTCTAATCATTGCATTGCATTGTGTGTGCGCATCTCTAAATGCGCACACACAGWTACTTCATTACACAATATTAATAATCATGTTTAAAGACCTTGTTTTATTATTTTTACCTTATAAAAAGCTGTTTATATCTCTATGGTCGCGGGTCGCCACAACAGGCAGCCGCCATCTTGCACCGCCATCTTGTCTACGAAGGCTCATGAAGGACAAACTGCGGTGGCGGCTCAAAAACGGTTTTAGTTGTAATATTATAAATGTAATATTTGCTGTTTGTCATTGTAGCTGGGATAATTTTACTTATTAAAGCTCATAATCTTACCACTTCAAACATCACTAGCCCTGAAGCTGCTGGTAGACATCGCGGTTGGAATTATCAAAGGTTTTTGACACCTGAGAGACACCGTAGCAACTCCTTTTTTTTGGAAGCGGGGGGTGGGGGTGGGGGGAGGACCAGGGAGGATGATTCAACCACTCAACAACTAGATGTCGCTGAAAACAACAAATCCTACACACTTTTAAAGAAGAGAAGAAGACTGCTGTAAGTTTGATTCATGCTGGACTTTACTGTTTGACTCATTAGCTCCTCTAGTGTTTGGGCACGGAACTGCAACCACCACCATTACTCTCAGGCAGAGGACAGATGAGTGACAGGACAGGGGCACTTCAGGGGGCCAATCAGATTTCAGCAGGGGTCAATGCCCCTGTGGCCCCGCCCCCTAGAACCTCCCCTGCAGCAGCGTCTTTTTTTTTTGTTTGGATTCTGTTACCTCACCTGTGCACGCCCCAGAACCTGAGCGTCCTAAAGTATCTAAAAGTTAAAAGACGGATCCGAACATTAGAAGGACGAATTTCCTCGAAAAAGCAGAGCACTAAAGACTAATGATGGGGAGAATATCCAGGGGTGCATTTCTCTTTTCCACTAATCCTCCTTTGTTCTTCAATTCAACAATTCATCTCCTTCTTCCTCTTCACATCATTATCTCCTTTTTACTCCCTCGTCTCCTCCTCCTCCTCGTGGCTGCCAGCCTGTGCGGATCTTTACTTCAACCTTTTTTCCCATTTTTCCTCATTTTCAACCCTCCCACGGAACCCGTTATATGTTTTGTTCCCTAGTTTGATCAGAAATCCATCTAAAGGGAGAGTTTTGCTTCACCCCTCTCATCTTAACAACAAACAAACATCCAGGTCCATCTCCTGAAGGACAACAATGGCAGCCTCTATAATTTCACAATCAAAATGCAYATAAAATATTGGATTTGTTGGTTTTTGTTGCACAAGACTAAAAATTGATTCGAACTTCTGGAATGTTTGCCAAGATCCTGAGTGTTCTGTTAGCCTCTGCAGACAAATTCAGCCCACATTACAGCTGATGAACCAGCGGTCTTCCTCCTTTAAATCATTACATCTCTTTAAGCTGCTTTGACTCGCCGCCTTTGATGCCTCCTTTTTGAGGTGCTCTCCACCTCACGTCCACTTTTACTTCCCAAACTGCCTGAATTAATCGGCGTAACATCTGCCGTCTGAACCTCAGGCGTCACGTTTCCACACACACGGCAGACAGGAAGTCCCAAAATAAATCCACCCTGCCAAAATCAAATTATAAGAAACTGCTGCTATAATTGCAGATGGATTTAATTAACTTATTGCTTCAAGTGAAACTGATTGAACTGATAGTGAGAGACAAAAATTTTCTTTGTCTCAGTTTTTTTCATTAAATTGAGTGGATTTGCTTTGTCATTTTTCAACCTGAGGCTCCAGATGGTTTGTTACATAAAACCATGCAAGAAGCCTTTTGTTGGAAACTGTTTWAAAAAAACAGACACTTTCAAAAAGTACTTGGCAGCAGATCGGACCAGCAGAGCTGACTAACAAAGAGGAGCCAGTTGGTAAAATCAAGCCAGTCAGGAAGAAAAGAAAAGCTGCACTTTTAATAGAAATGACCTAGAATTGCTGTAATGAACGCGTATCGCTCGCCGCCGTTCATGACAGAGTTTTACGCTGAAATCATTTTATATTGTGATCTTTTTAGTCAAGCTTTGAGAATTATATTTGTAATCACATGCAGCAGTCATGCTGTGTTGTGAATGATGCTCAGCTACTACCACACCAAAGTTCAGCTCAATGTCTGTAATTTTTTATTAGCTAAAATTGGGGTTTTGAATCATTGAACCATTTCTGAGAGTTTAATGGAAATTTTCCCAGCCATTCATTAAATATTTTGCTAACAGACAAACTGTTTGTTTGCTGTATTGTAGTCTACTTAGCTACATTTAGCTAGCATTCTGCTACTTTTATCTTATAGGAGCCTTTTGCTACTTTTAATTTTTATTTACACTTTTGTTACTTTTAGCTATTTTTTTGCTGTTTTTTTGCTATTTTTAGTTTTTTACCCAGCCTTCAGATACATTAGCTACCAGTTTGCTACTTTAGCTTTTAGCTAGCCATTTGATCCTTTTAGCTAGTCATTTGATTATTTAGCTACCCTCCCGTACTTTTAGCTCTTGACTAAACCTTTGCTAATTAACTTCAAACAAGTCTTTTAATTATTTTACATTTAGCTAGCATCTTGCTACTTTTAGCTTCAGACTAGCCTTTTGATGCATTAGCTACTGTTGCGCTACTTTAGCTTTTGGCTACCAGTTTTAGGTAAACTTCCCCTGCTGTTTTTTATTTTTATTCTTCCAACTTTATTTGTCAAAACATCATTTACAAGGAGATAATCTGAAAAACAAATGTCAGTTWTGTGCGAATACAATTTCTGGAACAGAACAGTAAATGATATCAAAATAGTAAGAAAGAAACTAACAAAATTGAAAATAATAATAATAAAATTAAATTAAAACAGGGGAGATTTCAATTGTTTTAACATCAAGTTTATTGTCAGAGTTTTTTTTTTCTTTTTGTTGGTTTCCTTTCAAAATATTTGAAACTGGGAATATGATATTTAGCTAGAACAAGTATTAATGAGAAATTCTGGATGATTAAATTTGTAATTAAGGACCAAACTTGGTGTGTATACACCCCTCAGGGGGACACACCTTCTGACCAAGTTTGGTGGACCTAGGCCACGCCCTTCTTGGGGCTGTCATAGACTCCCATTCATTTTTGAAGTCCAGATAGGAGTGTCCTACGGAGATGGGAGTTGGTTTGGTTAGGGTTAGGGTTAGGGTTAGGGTTAGGGTTAGGGTTAGGTAATAGGATGAAAACCCAAAAATGTCGACGTACTTAACTTCTAGCGAAAAAACTAAAAGCGGGAGGGACCTCAAACTTGGCTCAGGGCACCCCCCAGAGGGGCCCCACCTTTGTGCCAAGTTTGGTCCATGTGGCTCCTTCCCTTCACATAGCTGTCATTGACCCCCATTATAAGAAAAAGACGTACTTAGCTTATAGCGCAAAAACTAAAAGGTACTTAATAGTGAGACCAAGTAAGACGTTTCCAAATAAGAGAAAATTGTGTTTTATATTATAGTGTATTAATTTACAAAGATTTTGGTATTTAGCTAATTTGTTCTTGCTTCAAGCATTTGGTGAACTTTAGCTATTGTTTTTTTCAGTTGAAGGATAACTTTTTTGCAACTTTTAGCTTCTAGCTAGCATCTTAATTTTTAGCTTTTAGCTAGCGTTTTGCTTCTTTTAGCTTTAACCTAGCTTCTGTAATAAACTTCAGCAGTCACTGAGCGCTCAAAATTTACATAAAATCAAAAGTATTAGTTTTTTATTTCATCACCTTGATCTCGTAGATCTTCAGCTTCCTCTTGATGCTGGTGTTCTCCCGCTCCAGGCTCGCCAGCCGTGTTTTGATTTCCTGGTAGGCGGAGATGAGGGCGAAGTGCGAGGCTGAGTAGACGTCGTCAGCCGGAAGGGGCGAGGCCCTCCACGCCATGCTGCCGCAGCCATCTTCCTTCAGGCCCCCGGCGTCGCCGCCCCCTCCCAGCAGCCCCAGCTCCCCGCCGCCGAAAAGAGACTGCATCGCTCAGAGCCTCAACCTGGAAGCAGACAGAGACGGTTCTTTATGAATTATTTAATCTCCAGATTGTTTCCATTCAGTTAAACGCTCCCTCCAAAAATAACCGAGTCCCAAAGTGCTGGCAGACTGTTTGTCCTGAAAACACCAGCCAGCCGCTCAGACAAACAAACAAACAAACAACAAAATCTCCAGATGATCTGAGAGTAAAATACTAAAAACTAAAGAACTCAGAGAAAGGAGCAAAACTGGAGGTCATTGTTGGTTTTTGTGATATTTAAAGGCACAAAAATCCATTTAGCCACAACGGTTTGGCACGCCTTGAAAGAAAGCAAGCACAGAAATGGCTACAACTCAGTTTATTCTACAGAAATGGAGCTGTGGTAGTAGCCGAGAGTCATCCACAACAACAGGGGTGTCGAGCTAAGTTACACAAGTAGGTCATTATCTGTCAATATTTGTTTAAAAATTACATTTAACAAATTATTATTGTAGAACAATGAATGATTCTTTCCAAACTATGTGTTATGTAACATTTAAAACATACGGATATGGGAAAAAAAGTATTAAATTTTGAAATTTTTGATTCATTTTTTTATATAAACTCTTTGTTTTATTATTTCTTAAGAGATGCATTTAATCACAATCCAGCAAATCAGGTTAAAATATCAATTATTTGACTTTAAAATAAGAAAATACAGAAAATAATGAATAAAGTTGATTCTCTGTTGCTCTATCCTCACCAACATCAAACTTAACTGAAAATTTTTATTTTAGTTTTCTTGGCTTGAAAGTTGGTCAGAAGATTGTTTTAAATACAGTGACAAAAGGAAAAATCATACAACTTGTTTTTTTTTTTACCTTTAAAGAATTACCTTTATGGCCGGATAAAATGGTAATGAGGGCCAGCTGAGGCCCACGGGCCTTGAGTTGTCAAAATATTTTATGCAAATGTAAACAATTTCAATTTCAAACCTACAACTCAGCTTTCGTCTTTTCCGCTAATCATTTCATTTTGGGCGCAGCGGGCCTGATGTGTTAATCAGAACGTGATGTAAATGAGAGRTTGGGATGTGTTCTTGTTCCATTTCACAGTACTTAAAAAAAACATGAGCTCTGACAGCTCCGTGAGTGGCGTGATGAACGAGCCGACGCCGCAGCCGAACGGCGCCCGCTCTCCTTCGCCCCCAAAAGACTCCGGACAGCGCTGTCGAGAAAAGATAAATGGCGCCTGTGATGTCACCATCACCCCCCCCCCTTTTTTTTTCTAAATCCAGCCACAGAGGAGACATGTGCACAGGGTTCATACCAGCAGCAGTGAGGGGCAGCGAGGCCGGGTGGATTCACAGATACTGATGGAGTTGAACAACAGCGAGCTGATTTGATGCCATCCTGACTCCCAGCGCTGCCTTGTGAGTCAGCGATTGCCTACTGAGCTATTTTCATCTGCTCCCTTCCTCCACTGAGCTATTTTTCTTCCACTTCGAGAGTGAGGGGAGCAGAGCCTCAGCCAATCTCTGAGTCTAAATCTCTGTGTTCTGAGCCGGTCCAGGAGGATGATCCAACATCTCCACCAGCAGCTCGAACGCACACAAACATACATCTGCACACAARGCCGAATAACTAAGAGCCAAACACTGACTCTTTGATGGAAACAACAGCTGAACAGCTGTTTCCTCTTAGATCCCGTGTCACGGACTCTCTCTCTCCTGGACCCTCAGGTTCTCCTGGACCCTCAGGTTCATTCACTGAAGCCCTCAGAGTTCCTCCAGACTGAAGCAACTCTCTGTTCATTAGAAAGGTACTCTGGAGGTTGATCCCATGTGATCCAGACCGTTCCTCTGAGACTGCTTCCCTGCTTCCTCTTTGCTTTTTTATCTTCCTCTCCAGAGACTGATCCCCTCCTCCTCCTCCTCCTCCTCCTCCTCCCCCCTCTGTGTCAGTGTGTAGAAATGAAAAGGCCACAGTACGCTGCTTTTGTTATTTCACCTGGAGAATCTATGGCAGCCATGAAAACTCTGTGTCGTTAATGCCTTCGTTATTTGGAAATGTYAGGTTTCAATGATTTTTGCCCCCATGGACACTTTTTATGAAAAGTTAAAAATAGTTATTGACATTCCCCACCCAGCATGGCTCAAAGTTTCTGCTTTATGCACAATAAAAGGTTTATTTAACAGAAAGGCTGACGGCTTTAGAAGCATTGGGCCTCATGCAAGAACCYTTCGTACGCACAGATTTGTGCTTAAGTTGTGCGTACGAGTGATTTAGGAGAATTTGTGGCATTCACCAATGTTTTTTTTTTGTGTACGGTGTGCAGCGCCATGACTTCTGAATAAATTAAAATGATTTAACACAGTTGTTTATACTTTTAGCAGCTCTTTTTATTCCACAGCTGACCTGCTAAAAATGACAGATTTTCTTTTCTGGATCTCTGACAGACGGACTTCAATCTCTGAACTCTGAAAGTTCTTCTTTTTAGTTTTCGCTGTCATTTTCATGAATGGACACTTCCTGATATCTGAGGCAGGAAACATAGCCTCATATGGTGTTTTTGGGGTGGTAATTATGCTAATCTCCTCTCGCGTGCACGAGCAGCTGGATAGAACAGGTGGAATTTGCGCAGCTCATTTACACACTTTTCCTGAAGAACAAAAGTAAGAGAAATTTAGGATAAGAATACGAACATGTTCTTGCATGAGGCCCATTGTTTAGTTGTATATTTTAAATAAATTATGTGTTAGAGACAACTCCAAACTGTAACTAAATATCTGAAAAATTAACTGAAGAAGAGCCGTTTTGATGTGATCTAAATGTTGATTAGTTGTGGCGCTCATCAGGTTGACCTCAAAAGTTAATCTGATGGTACAGAAAAAATTAGGGGAAAAAACTAAACTGCAGGAAAAAATTATAAATTTGTTACTGACGAATACTAAAACTACCAAATACAACCAAAATAACACAGATCCTGACAGTACCRCTCCCTCTAAGGGCTGACTCCAGACAACCCAAAACAAAAACACTGTTCTGACTTGGGAGTGACGACAAAGGAACAAATCAAAAGACAAAGGTTGAGCCCAAATTCAGGGGCTGGATCCTTCAAATTGACTGTGAATTTGGACGGTCTAACCTTCTGCTTTATTCCCGCCCTTACCCCGGCATATGTCCTGTTGCTGTGATGACGCTAAACGAAAGCCACAATAAATCAACATTAGCAAAATATCATTATATTAGTATTATTAATATTATAAAATCAGGTTTTTATTTAAAACTGTTTTCCTTTCTCTCGCTTCATCTGCCATTATGAGCAGAAAAAATATTTCTGATTGGCTTGCAATGCATTATGGGATATGGTGGACTGAGAAGGATCTAACGGACCCATCCCTTAAATCAGGGGGAAAAGGAGGACCCATTTGTCGGCGGCATTGGCGCTGTGTCGTAAGCAGCAGACGAATTTGGCCTTTGGAGGACGCAGACCCTGAATTTGGACACAGAAGTAATTTGACCACAAAAATAAACCATCAGGGTAAAAATGCCTGGAGAAAAAAACAAAAACATCCAACACTAGTTCAGGCGGACGACGTTGGACGCTCATTTCAGTTTTTGTTCATCTGCTTGTTTTAACTTTATGCTCAGCTTTAGCTTCTTCAACAAACTTCAGCAGTTGTTCAGCACTCTGACGTCACACTGCTTTTTTGTAGAAATGTCTCATTGATAAAARTACAACAAAAAGACACCGTAAAGGAAAGAAACGGCACATTTTATTGAAATTACTCCAGCGTAGCATTTGCTCAACATGGAGCCGYTTTGGTGACGATGGATTAAAAACATTTAATGAGTGGCCGTGAGATGATTATTGTTTTTTGTGTACAGTGCCCTGGGATGATGTTTGTTGTGATTTGGTGCTATGTACGTAAATAAACTGAACTGAACATACTTCAGTCACTTACGACTCAGCATMATGTAATTATAGCGTTATATGCATTATATATTACTGGATTAGACGTCATGTGACCTGGGTGTGCTTCGCAAGGATGATTTTTATGCATTGAGCTAATGCTAAAGCTAACCACTGACATCAATGACCAGAACGTAACGTGGTGCAAACAAAAGCTTTATAAATGTACAAATGGTAGAAATACTTTGCAATAAACTGCAGAAATTGTTACAACATGTTTACAAGAGTCATGTTTCACAGGTAAATATTACGCATGTTTAACCAAAATTAATTATTTTGATAGTAAAACCTCTATGCTAACATTAAACTGCTTCAATATTCATGTTTAACCTTATTTAAAATCGATTTTATCTGTTGTCAAATATATTATTTACTGATATTAAACATGTAAATATGGACTTTATTGGATTGTTGACTAGTTAGACTGCAAGAGGCATCCCCTTTGGATGAAACATACACAAAAAAGTTCTAATAATAAGTGTGGGGTACCTTTTGAACTGTTAAAAATAAAAAACAGCGTATTCATAAATATAATCAAACTCCAGCAACGTCTGTATCTCTGCTCAAAATAATCTTGTGGCCACGAGTTATCTTGTGGCCACGCATTAATTTGTTTTAATCCAATGTGAGCAAACAGCTTACGTTTAGTTCCAACATCCTAAACAGAAAACAAAAATATTCAACATCATCCTGCTTTTTTGTCATATTTTCTGTTAGCCTGATGACATTAGCATTCAGTTTCATGTCCACTCTTATAATCTCATTACTCCCACCTTATCTGAAACTATATTCTGTAAAATGACTGATGACACCAGGGAGGGGACGCATTAGACCACGTCTTAGAATACAAAGCGTCGCTAATACTCACAAGATGGTCGCAAATTGAGCCACAGAGATAAGCAGTCATTCATCAGAAGTTTTTTTTAATTATTTTAATTAACCTCCGGCGCAGCTTTGAAAGCTTCGAGAGCATTCACATTTCTCTGTGTATCATTATTTTCCAACAGAGTGCCTCATAAAAATGAAATACAGAACAAGTATTGTGTTAGCATTGGTGCTCGTCTGTCATGTTCAAGAAGGAATAAAATATTTATAAAAGACAGAAACATGTTTGACTGCCAAAATATTAACAGACAGGCAATGCTTGGACAATTAAGGATGCCTGAAACATCAAAGTTTACAGAGGTTGTTATAATTAATAATTTATCCAGCTTCATCTAATAAAGGATCACCTGATTTAAAACCCATCTAACCACACTAATGACCTTTATCTGAAATATTAAACAAAATCAAATCAATAAAAGAAGGAAAGCTCGCTGCAATTTCCAGCACCAGGAGAGAAGTCTGAATCAGATCAGACTCCAGATTTGACTTTAAAGAGGAAATAGTAARGCAAGAAAAAAAAGCTGTTTAATATTCTGCACCACAGCTGAATAACTGCAAACACTCAACGGGGGACCGTACGCAGAATTAAAGAAATAAGAAGCAGCCTCATTCATTTATAAACATTCATAACCCAATCWTCAAGCAGAACTGAGCCTTTCTGTACAGTAACTACTGCAAATCATGGTTTGGATGTTTTAGAGGATTGATTTAATGGCTGTCATTTTACTAATGATGCACGGTGGGAAACATAACACGAAAAAAAAGATCAAATATGTTGCATCTGATCAGTAGTAATAATGTTGGAGCCAACAACAACAAAGCTGCAGGGCTAAAATCAGCGAAACCCAGACTTTTATGTTTCGTTGTACTTTCTGTTTTATTTAGTACTTTTCTTCCTGCTYGAAGCTGCTGCTTTCCTCAGCTCCTCCACGCAGCTGCTTTCCATCTGCTCATCATCACATCTGCCGTTCATCAGATAACCACCCCTCCCAGCGTCCTCCCTGTTCTCTTTTATTCATTTCAGTTCTACGTTTGTACATGATCCTGAATCTTTGTTGGTTTTTGCGCCGCTGATTTTTTATTTCATGACTTTTTTTTTCTACTCATTTGTGTTTAATTACACACAGCTATATAATAAAGTAGAAGCACTCGGAGAGTGCAAAGCTCCGCCAAGACCAATTTCCCCATCCTGTAAGAGTTAATGCGCAAAAGCAGAGATGGAAACACATTTGCTGAGTAAGTTCTAACGTAGCGAACATTTAAGCAGCAGTATGCACGGGATTTCTTCTCGGAGTCCAATGTGAAAAAAAAAGTCAGGCTCGTCACCCATTATTCATGGTCAAATTGGTGTGGGATTAAGCTCCTAAGTTTTCATCYGTCACATTTCACCATGTAAAACGTCTGTTTTATCCCCTTGTATGAGTTTGTAATGGTTTGACTCTCTTTATAAAGTGCGTCCTGGCTCCCCCCGTCTCCAAACTTTGAGGCCCGGCAGCTCTCTGTTTACAAGACTAGTAGAAACTGTTTTAATAGGTTGTTTTGGAAATGTGGTGTGTTTGAGGAAATGGGGAAAATAGTTTTCATGGTGCAGTCACGCACTTCCTGGTCACAAAACGTTGTGTAAATGCGCATATTATGGCAAAAATTATTCATCATTAAATCTGGTTTTAACATTACTTTTATAAAGTTTGAAGTCCGTGCTGTCCAATCCAGCTCACTGCTTTTTACAGAAGCCCCGTGAAAGCATCACAGCTTTGCCTATCTCAGAGTGTTAAAAGAAAAATATTCCTGTATCCGCATCGTGATCCGGAACATCACCAAAATTTAAAGGTGTGTTCCTTGGCCCAGTACTCACATGTGGTAAAAATGTCATGACAATCCGTCCACAAGTTTTTGAGTGAAGTTGTCCACAGACAGAACAACAGACATACACGACTGAAAACATTACCTCGCCCTTGGTGGAGATAATTAAAAACTTTCTTTGGTGTTATTTTCCTGATTCTGCCCTGCCTGGACCCCTCTTATTTTCTCCCCTTTTCCTCCTTATGTCGACCATTTGTTCTCCTTTCCCACCTCTGTGTCTGGCAGAGTTCAGCTCCTCTCAGTTTCGCCCTGCGACCCCTGCAGTCTGGACGTTTGGCACCTCTGACTCAGACAGTATATCTGTGAATGGTGAGTCCGGGGCAGAGAGGTGGCGGTCCTTTTCTTTTTCTTTCTTTCGCACCCCCCCCCCCCCCCCCCCCCAACTGATCTGCCAAATGCTCCCATAATTCATAGTTTGAGTCCAGAGCACCTGTTTCCTCTGGCTTTCAGAGCAAACGAGGCCAGAGCTGGATGATGCGGCAAACGGCGGGAACCCATTAACAAGCCAGCAGGTAGATTTGTGTGTTTCTGGATGCAGGCATGAAAACAAGCGCATGAATGAGTGGAAACGTGTGTCAGTACAAGGACAAACAGCAGCACCGCCTGACTCTAACCTTGGGTCTGAAACTATGTTACGACCTCATTTTAAAACCCCATTATGAGCTGAATGTGGGCCAAGTTTCTACTGTAATCTGACTTTCATCTGCCTGTTCTTAAACAAGCCCGTTAAAGCACAAAGTGGCAGGGTTCAAAAAAAAAAAATCAAAGACGGCAACATGTTGGCTGCGAGTTGAGTCGGGGGATAAAATAAAATCTTCCAGGGAGGCTCTTAGATCCARGTTTCAATAGTTTGTAGCATAAATAGCTTGGACAAAAAAAAGAGGAATATTTGAGAAAATGAATGAGTGGATAGATGATGGAAAATGTTTCCACTCGTGTTGCRTTCAGTTAGAGTGCGTTGAAAGATTTGAGCTGGATAATCAGCAGTGACTAAAGCATCAAGTCTCCTCAGAGTAAAACAATAACTGAACCTCTCTGATAGCTGTCAGAGCTCCAGCTGTAAACACTGAAGTGGTTTCAACCTACTTAACGCACCAGAGGGAAGCTGGAACAACATGTTCTTTGATGCACAGAAAAGACCCGATTTAACCACTTATAAATGTTTTTCAGTCTGCTAGTTTGAATCTAAAACTCTGAAAGATTAGTCAAATTATTACAAACAGAAAAAAAACTTGGATTAAATGAGTTTCGTCCTCCAAGCTGGTTTTCAGCTAAGGCCAGGAAATTAGAGGAAACGTTCGAGTCCTGCACCTTATTAATAATGAAACTCTCATCATTCTGCATGCAAATAACCGCAGATAATGTCATGCCAGATCTGTGGAAATGAGATTTAAAGATTTATATCAAGGATGAGACCTATAATTTATTCTAAAAATACTGAATTCCGTTCATGACCAAAATACCCCCTTAAGGAGTCTCTTCAAAACCCTTTTTCTCAGCACAGAATTCGGTTTATGCTTAATAATCTACTCCCTCATATGGGTTATTATTGTAAAAATATTGTAAATAAATATAAAAAAAATAAAAGAAGGTTTTTATGGAGTGATATAAAAATTACAAAAAAAAACGAGAGAGCTGCTAATAAATTCTCCACACAGACAATTCAAAAACCTGAACTATATCTTTAATATAGAACTGTAGTATGAACTCAAACACACACACACAAGACTGAGCTACTACTGCTACACACACACACACACAGACACACACACACACACACACACACACACACACACACACAGTTTCATAAAGAAACAGTAAAAAAAAAACATTTATACAGCCTGTCAGAGCAGGAGAAAAACAGCACCTCTAACAAATGCCATGCTGCTCTATGATTCATCACCAGGGGAATCGGCTGTGAGCGTGTGTGTGTGTGTGTGTGTGTGTGTGTGTGTGTGTGTGTGTGTGTGCGTGCGAGGCAGCTGCCACTCGGGAGATTGATGGCAGGGGCGGAGACAATGAGTTGTGTTGCTGTATTTTCCCCCTCCGCTCAGTTTTCTGTCTTCACTGAAGCTCCTCACATCTTTCTTTCGACTGAAACTGAAGGTAATTCCTCCCCTCAGCCAAACCCCTCCACCACCCCCCACCCTCATCTTCCTCCCTGACCTTCATCCATCTTCAGCAGCAAAGTTCATCACATTCCTCTAAGTGAGCACAGAGAGGAGGGGAAACAAAATCTTGACTTTGAATGAGAACTTTCCCCACAAAAGACATTAATCTCCTCATTATTGCTACGACCAATTCTCTCGCTCTGAAATACGCGCCGAGCCGAGCCACGGCTCAGAAGCACAAACCAGCTGAGGAAAAAAAAGACACAATGACTTCTTTTTTTTCTGCCTACAATTTAAAAAAAACACCTCGTTTTAGCCAATTAACCATGACCACACGCAGTCACGAATCCACGCAGACTTGCTGACAGGGTGAGTGAGTTGGATGACTCACGAGCACTTGTGTGTTTCCCAGTGAAACAAAGCCTGCAATTTGGTCTCAGCTGGTAAAAAGAGCATTAAGGCAGAAAGTGTGATGATGCTTCTTTTTTTTCCTCTCTCGGCGGCGCACACTTTGGCACTCCAGCAGGCTTGGGTGAAAGATGGCTGCTGTGTATAGATGAGACGCACAACGTGATGAAGAGAGAATGTGACAGTCAGTCAGCGGAGGCAGCGAGCCCAGAAGTCAAATGGAGATCATTTAGGCTGCACTAATAGACGTTTTTCATCATTTTTTACCAATGGAGCAAATGATTAAGTGAAAAATAAAACACACCGCTCGCAATCATGTAGATGGAAAATGACTCTGCAGCTCTAACTAACTTCTTGTTCAGACATTTTGTTTTTGTTGTCTCGCATCAGATGCGAATGACGCAAAGCCTGAAGCTGTGTTTCCAGGTAAAAACAGCAGCAAATAGGAGGAAGATGAAGTTGGCAGCTATCAGACAAACAATTCCTTCAAATTAGCTGTAAAAAATTAACTATCTTTAAACTTTACTATTGATCAATTGTTTTACAAGTTAATTATCTATAAAGGTTTAGTCTCCCATTGCATAAAAGCATTATGCACAAACAGCAGAAATGAGATTAACTTAAATCCATATCTTCTGTTATCAGTGTGCATTGCCAATGCAATGCACACTATTGTGATGCGTTTGTCATCCAAGTCATCTCTACTTTGCCATGCTTCTCCTCCTGCATACTTTGTCCTAGAGCTGCCATTGTAATTTATATCTGTAAAGCTCCTGTGCCAAATGATGGCTATGCCTTTTGGTGCCTGTACAACTTGGTCACAGTTCATTCTGCAAATGCTGCAGGCAAAGCCATGCTGCAATGACATGCTACATGGCAATGCACATTTGTTTTTACATCGTAAAAACCCATGTCTAGTTGGTGTTTGTTGCTCGAAACAATAAAGTAGGACTCAGGTAAGTTAGTGGTGGACAGTGACAGACAGGTGATACATGAGAAGGACCCAAACGAGGAACAGAGAGGCAAAAATGTTGCCAAAAATTATTATTATTACAAACAAAAAAATTCTCCATCAGGAGGAGGATTAAAACTAAAGATGGATACAAAAAAGGACTAAAGGGGCCACAAGCCAGATAAATGTTTGAGGAAACAAAAACTGCATTTTTTTTCTGTTAGAATATACAGCATGAATGACTGGTAAATTATATTGGTAAAAGAAGACGCAGATGAGCTAAAAGCTACACGCTAAATACTAGAAGTAACTAAAATAGCAAACGTTAAAAATGAAAGTATCAAAAGACTAGCAAAATGCTAGCAAAAAGCTAAAAGTAACAAAATACAGTCTGACTCTGTGTCCAAAACGGCAGGCCGGGTCATCCGAAGGCTGAATTCGTCAGCCACATACGTCACAGCGCCGCGACGAAGGCCGTCCAAAACGGAAGACTCCTCCGATGCGGACAATAACACGTCCTTCTTTTGGCACGAATCAAAGGACAGGTCTGATGGGTCCTTCCCGGCCCAGCATATCCCATAATGCATTGCGGCCCGACCGGAGATTTTTT
>NW_013952521.1:251804-252959 GCF_001266775.1 Austrofundulus limnaeus | reverse complement strand
CATGTACATCTATGTTTGAGAGAACAAACATGCTCATGTACATCTATGTTTGAGGGAACAAACATGTTAATATGCATCTATGTTTGTGAGGACAATCATGTCAATGTACACCAGGTCTATTCAATTTCTCCGGGGGCCACAGTTACTGCTGGTCAACAGCTCAGGGGCCGAACATCCAGCAATTAAAGTTATTATGTAAATAAACCAAGTATTACAAAGATCTGTTACCTTTGAATTAGTTTATTTTGCTGCATTTAATCATGAATACAACAAAGAGAACCTTATAAAAGTAGTGATAATTACACATTGTCAAAAACAAAAAGAAGACATTATGCCTCCTATTATTAGACACAAATACTATTTTGACATCTCTGACTTGCCAAATGTTTAAACCAATTTTATTTTCACTTTCATCATTTTATCTTCAACTGCTTGTAGTTTTAACTGTCTTGAGTGTTCATAGAAAAGGTTTTTACCAACTTCTGGCCAAGATTCTGACGTTTCTGTAGATACCAAACATTTCTATGTTTAACTAAAAGAACTTAGAGTAATTAAAGTAGAAAACTGGGGGTTTGGGCTTAAGAGATGAATGAACCAATTGGCGGGCCGAACTTTGGTCACTCGCGGGCCGGTTGTGGCCCACGGGCCGCCAGTTGAATAGCCCTGATGTACATCTATGTTTGTGAGAACAAACATGTTAGTGTTCATCTATGTTTGTGAGGACAATCATGCTAATGTACACTATGTCTGTGAGGACAAACATGTTAGTGTACATCTATGTTTGTGAGGACAAACATGTTAATGTACATCTATGTTTGTGAGGACAATCATGTTAATGTACATCTATGTCTGTGAGGACAAACATGTTAGTGTACATCTATGTCTGTGAGGACAAACATGTTAGTGTACATCTATGTTTGTGAGGACAAACATGTTAATGTACATCTATGTTTGTGAGGACAAACATGTTAGTGTACATCTATGTTTGTGAGGACAAACATGTTAGTGTACATCCATTTTTATGAGGACAAACATGTTAGTGTACATCTATGTTTGTGAGGACAAACATGTTAGTGTACATCCATTTTTGTGAGGACAAACATGTTAGTGCACATCTATGTCTGTGAGGACAAACATGTTAGTGTTCATCTATGT
>NW_013952521.1:249868-251794 GCF_001266775.1 Austrofundulus limnaeus | reverse complement strand
AGGACAAACATGTTAGTGTACATCTATGTCTGTGAGGACAAACATGTTAGTGTACATCTATGTCTGTGAGGACAAACATGTTAGTGTTCATCTATGTTTGTGAGAACAAACATGTTAATGTACATCTATGTTTGTGAGAACAAACATGTTAATGTACATCTATGTTTGTGAGGACAATCATGTTAATATGTATCTATGATTGTGAGAACAAACATGTTAATGTACATCTATGTTTGTGAGAACAAACATGTTAATGTACATCTATGTTTGTGAGAACAAACATGTTAATGTACATCTATGTTTGTGAGAACAAACATGTTAATGTACATCTATGTTTGTGAGGACAAACATATTATTAATATACAGCTACGTCTGTGAGGACAAACATGTTAGTGTACATCTATGTCTGTGACAACAAACATGTTAATGTACATCTATGTCTGTGAGGACAAACATGTTAATGTACATCTATGTCTGTGACAACAAACATGTTAATGTACATCTATGTCTGTGAGGACAAACATGTTAGTGTTCATCTATGTCTGTGAGGACAAACATGTTAATGTAAATCTATGTCTGTGAGGACAAACATGTTAATGTACATCTATGTCTGTGAGGACAAACATGTTAATGTAAATCTATGTCTGTGACAACAAACATGTTAATGTACATCTATGTTTGTGAGGACAAACATGGTAATATGCAGACCTTGCCCAGTTTTTGTACATATTGCTTGAAGAACGTCCTCCTGTTCGTAGGACAGTGAACAATAAGATCTGATCAAAATGTATGAAACTTGTCAGCACAGACTCTTGGTTACATAACGGTAAAAAGAAGCAGCGTGACTGATGCATGCACATCTTGAGTCCTGCTACTTTATTAGCGCAACACTCCTCCTCAACTATTTAACAAATACATCTAGTACAAGGCACAGAGCTGTTAATACAACAAATATTGAGAAGTCAATGGTGAAACAGTCGTGAGACAACTATTTTAGAGCTWAATTTTTAGAGTCACCAATYAACCCAACAGGGTTCAAAGACAAATCAAAACYCTCTCACTGTGATGTATCATGAAGGAAAAACTTTACTTATTTCTCATTAAGAGTGTAAAGTTTTCATATATAATCTGTTCAATAACTGGATTGAAAATCAGGATTTTCATTTTTGATATTTGACTAAAGGCAGTGAAAATAGTTTTTTATATATAAATGTCCTTTAGCACCAGTTTGTAGCAACACTTGTATTTAACTTCATATCTTCATGCCCTCTAAGTCTTGTCTGGTGTTGGTTGACTSAGACATGTTTGTGTTTGCTGGTGTTGTCACAGGTTTTCTGTCAAACTATGAGCAAAGTGCAGATGCAACYATCCCATCGGCCCCAGTTTCTTCCACATGGCTGCTTTAAAGCCCTCAGGACCTGTTGGGTGCTGGCTTTTTACTGACCTCCACTCCACGTCAGTTTCATTATTTCCTCAGGCATCCTAAAACCAATAAACCAGAGCTGAAACTAACAGCCGGCAACAAATTGGACAAAAATTCACTGGTACAGCCTGGAAAATGTGTATATTTATCACTGAACTGATATTAACATGTTTGTCCTCTCAGATGAAAGTGTACCCAGGATCTGGTGGTGGGGGAGGAAGTGGACAATATCCTTCAGTGGTCTTTATCTTTATTTAAAGGGATCCCCAATTAGTTGTAACATTAGACTTTATTTGATAAACATCTATTTTAACTGTAAAATAAAGACTGTAAAAATACTGTAGGATGTTTAGCTTTTATATTTTTTAAACTAAAAGTTTAAAAATATATTACACGGATGGGGCCGTTTTATTTACACGCAAAGCATTCTGGGTAAATGATGACGTGGATAGGTCATCGGTGCGAGGCTGCTAGCGAGCTATATCCACCCTGAAGGTTAATCT
>NW_013952521.1:247586-248918 GCF_001266775.1 Austrofundulus limnaeus | reverse complement strand
CTAAACAGCCTACAGTATTTTTACAGTCTTTATTTTACAGTTAAAATATATGTTTATCAAATAAAGTCTAATGTTACAACTAATCGGGGATCCCTTTAACACTGAAGCAATCTGAAAAGCTGTTTCTCTGCTGTAAARACTGTAGTTGTTCAGTCAGTAAAGAGCAGGAGTCTGCCAACAGAACGCACAAACTAACAGATGAGACGAGTGACAAAAGCCAGTTTACTGTAATCAGGTGACACGGCAGACCTGAGAGAGAGCCACGCTTCAGGAGGATCAAAACAAACAGCAGATTTGAGCCCAGCTGATGGGGAGAAAACAGACAGAAGAGGAGAGGAGATGAATCCAGGCTGAGAGCTACAGAGCTGCTCTCAGGCACTTTCTGCTTAAAAACATGTAGATGAGCTGAATCTGACAGCCCTATGCTCCACTTCGTGTCTTACTGCGAGTCACACGACTCGACTTGATTTTACTCGAGTCAAACTACCGGCCTGCTCCTCACCTGGGTCAGGTGTCCACAGTCGCAACTCTTCTTAAGCTCTTATCATCTTAACTAAATGCTGTGAACTCATTTAAAACGATGCTGTACTAAAAATAACAAAGGATAGTTAAAAGCTAAAAGTAGCCGAATGATAGCTGAAAACTACCAACTAAAAGCTAAAGGTAGCCAAAGGCAACCTAAAATAAAATTAGCAGATTGATAGCTAGAAGCTAAAAGTAGCAAAACACTAGCTGAAAGCTTAAAGTAGAAAAAGGTTCACCAAAATCTAAAAATAGCACATTTGTGGCTAAAAGCTAAAAGTASCAGGACAGTATCAAAAGCTAAAGTATCAAAAGGCTAACTCGGCTGGGGAGGCTATAAGGAGCAGAACAGTATTTAGAAGCTTAAATTAGCAGGACAGTAGATAAGAGCTGAAGGTAGCAAAATGCTAATTCAAAGCTAAAAGTAGAAGATTGTTAGTAGCTATTTGTAGCGGAATGGTGGCAAAGAGCTATTGGTAGCAAAATGCTAACTCAAATTTAAAATTTGCAGATTAGTAGCTAGAAGCTCAAAGTAGCAGGACAGTATCAAAAGCTAAAGTAGCAAAAGGCTAACTCAGCTGAAGAAGCTACAAGTAGCAGAACAGTATTTAGAAGCTTAAATTAGCAGGAGAGTAGCTAAGAGCTAAAGGTAGCAAAATGCTAACTCAAATTTAAAACTTGCAGATTAGTAGCTAGAAGCTCAAAGTAGCAGGACAGTATCAAAAGCTAAAGTAGCAAAAGGCTAACTCAGCTGAAGAAAAAGGAAAAAAATTGTATAGGTCCTCTGGACGGGTTCTTCTTTAATGAAAC
>NW_013952521.1:244875-247477 GCF_001266775.1 Austrofundulus limnaeus | reverse complement strand
GTTTCATTAAAGAAGAACCCGTCCAGAGGACCTATACAATTTTTTTCCTTTGATTTTTTACCTGGATTACTGAGATGCATCAGGACGTCAGCTGAAGAAGCTACAAGTAGCAGAACAGTATTTAGAAGCTTAAATTAGCAGGAGAGTAGCTAAGAGCTAAAGGTAGCAAAATGCTAACTCAAATTTAAAACTTGCAGATTAGTAGCTAGAAGCTCAAAGTAGCAGGGCAGTATCAAAAGCTAAAGTATCAAAAGGCTAACTCGGCTGAGGAGGCTATAAGGAGAAGAACAGTAATTAGAAGCTTAAATTAGCAGGACAGTAGATAAGAGGTGAAGGTAGCAAAATGCTAATTCAAAGCTAAAATTAGAAGATTGTTAGTAGCTATTTGTAGAAGAATAGTAGCAAAGAGCTATTAGTAGCAAAATGCTAACTCAAATTTAAAACCAGCAGATTAGTAGCTCAAAGCTAAAAGTAGCAGAACTGTAGCAAAGAGCTTAAAGTAGCAAAAGGCTAACTCAAAGCTAAAAGTAGCAAATTAGTATGAGTTAAAAGTAGTAGATTAATATTTAGAAGCTAAAAGTAGCAGAACAGTAGCTAAGAGCTAAAAGCAGCAGATTAGTAGTTTGAAGCTAAAGTGGCTAATGAAGACACAAATGAAGACAGATCCTGAAGCAGATCTCAGAGAACAATGCTTTAAAGCACCTGAAGAAATTTTTATGTTAAGAGAGAACGTAAATAAAATGAAACACCTTGAAAAATATAAAAGTTACAAAAACACAAGTGTTAGCAGTCATCTCCTGAACGAGCTGAATGCTGTGATGTTTGAACAGCTGTACAAAGCACAAAGTCTACAGTAGCAATGATTAAACTGAAAAGGAATCATGAGACAGCGCTGACTCAGCGTTGTCTCAACAAAAGAACACTGCGCGCTGGGACTGCTCCGAGGTAAAGTCCTGCAGGYATGGACCTCAGAACACAAACAGAACCTGAGCGCTCTCTTCCTGTCTGTGTCGCTCTGCCTCAGATGAATATTTATTGGAAATCCATCCTCCAGGCCTCGGCCCAGCTACAAACACACAGATTATCCCCCAGACAGAATCAGCCTCTGTGTCCTCAATCAGTTTGCTGACAGGTTCTTAGTCAGGTCCGAGTCCAGACAGAGGAAGMCTTCCTTGGTTCTGATAAATGTTGACAGTATGTCTGAACCCGCCCCAGACGGCATATTTATAGACTTTGATCTTATTTATTGTCCCAAAATATAAAAATATCACCTAAACTCTGACTTTAAAGAATTGTGTCGCATTTCTGCTAAAATGGCAACATTTTAACAATAATTTTGATTAATAAWTGATGCAAATACAAGCTTAAAAAGCACAAAAACAGCTATAATTTATTCACTTTAACATACATTGAGCTTAACTTTGATGTGGTAGTAGCTGAGAGTCATCACAAACACATACTATTTAAAGATTTGATCAAAACAGCTTCAATTCAATCATTTCACCAAATCAAATGATCTCAACCTGAAACTTTATTTTGAAAATCAGCAGGTGATATGCACTCCTTCAATAAATACTGGGCCTTCAAGATCCAGACAATCACATCTTTGAGACTCAAATTTCTGCAGCATTAAATCATTTTTTAAAATGTCAACAAAGTGTTTTGGTTTTTTTTTTCCATACAAAACACAGGTGTGGCATTTTCCGAGCATGACTAGTTATTTTTAGAGGCACCGCAGGGAGCCTGAGTGGCCCGGTAACGAGCGACGAGCAAGTGGTTCACCTGGTTTTCCTGAGACGCAAAGAGAATCCACGAAGCGCTCCTGACACAGACTTCTTTTATTTAACCGGGWCTTTGTTTCCCATCACAGATCCTCCTTGTTTATTCCTGCATATTTTTTTTATTGAAACTCCGTGTTGCACTTTAGCCCCTCATTATAACACCGAACGTATTCCATCACGTTCCACCTKCACGGCGCTGTGAGTGGGCTGCAGCAGTTAGTGGTCACATTACTCTGCTGTTACATCACATTGTTTCAGTCTCCTCAGCCACCAGGTGTCCTCCAACGGTAGAACCACGGCCCCGTTATGTCATCCTCCGGTGGTCTCAGCAGAACGGAGCTTTCATAACGGGCAGCTCATCGAAGCCGGGCTGATCGGTGGGGTTGCTGCCGAAACAATGGCAACAGACGGGACGCTGCGGTGGGAGGTGTGAGTTTGTTGCCTTTAGGAGCGGCAAAGAAGAGTTTGAAAAGACTTTATTTTCAGGYAGGTGACTCATCAGAAGCAGGAACTCTGATTCAGACCAGCGCATTGATGCAGGTGGGCCGCCTGTGGCTTTTTGAAAAGCAGGCGAATAGAAAACAAAAGTAAAACCCAGCGGTCACTGCCTTAAACCCACAAATATCCGATTTTACTACAGTTATATAAATCAAAAAGAGAAGGGTGAGATTAACCTCATGGACTTTTGGACAGACAATCATGAAGTGGAGAAATCCAACCAGGTCCGACCATCCAAATATAAGTTTATCTGAGTAGGAAAAGTTATTTTTTTATCTAAAAAATAAAATAATTCCACCAAACTTTTGCCTGTAGTGTAACAC
>NW_013952521.1:241606-244440 GCF_001266775.1 Austrofundulus limnaeus | reverse complement strand
ATATATAGTGCATATGTATGTAAATGTACATATAAATATACTTTCACACCATGTGTTGGACAATCGAAAGATTTAAAATGACTATACTATATAATCCTGCACAGCATCAATAATAAAGCCAATCATTTGGTTTATTTGTTCTAAAGTGAAAAATGTATGATTTTTAAGTATTTGTTGATGCAGACAAAAACCTAAAGAGCTACAAGCTCCTTTTTGTCTGTGAAAATCAGACAGGAAATTACAATCAATTCAGGCATTCTCTAACAATAATATATGTTTAACACATGGTGTGAAAGTACATTTATATGAACATTTACACACATGTACACACAGTTTATAGAGTTTAATTAATGACTTATTAAGCATGAATAAAAAACAAGTATGTTACTTTTGGAGGTAAATAGCCTTTATGGGTAAAACATTATTAAGTGTGTTAATTTACAGTTAATGAAGTATGAATCATCCTTATTTTATATTTTCAATGTTAACTAACCATTTGTTAATGATAAATTAAGGCTAAATAAGGTGTAGTTATTATAAAGTGTTAACAAAGTTTGTTCTATGCAGTTTATACATAAAWATAAAGAAATAATTAGTCGCTGTGTGATAAAGTAAAATCAAAGCCTCATATTCCTTCACCCTCTCATGTCGCCCCTAACCCCTAATTTACACTACATGCGTTCCAGCTCCGCTCCGGTCCGCTCCGGTCCAGTCCGGTCTGACCTCCGCACCAAATGCGCGCCCGTTATAATCAATGAGAGTGTTTACACTGACTGCGCAGGGCGGAGGTGAGCGGACGGCGATCCGTCAAAATCAGAACAGATCCTATTTTTGCTGGATGCCGGAGCTGCTCTGGAGTCAATTTTTAAAGATTATGTCGCACCAACAGGAAAAGAAACGAGCACAACATCCATATTTTCAAAATAAGACACTTTTAGGTTGGATAATTTGACAGAATAATGTCAAAATTGCGGCTATATTAATAAATATACGGACATATTTCTACACAAATGCTGTCAGAATGTATCGTTCTGTTTGGGAAGCAGATGGAAACATGTAGCATGAAGCATATGTTTACACACACGATACACGTGGATTTTATTTTGAAATCAGAAGTTTCAGAAAGCCGACAGCGAGACAGTTTCAACATAGTGTTTGGAGTTCATCTTTCACAGAATAAATTATTTTTTGCTGTGACTTCCACATTTATCACTGAATTTATCGCGCGATCTCCTTCCTGAACGTCTTGTCGGACCGGAGTGGAGCCGAGGTGGTGTAAACTGGACTTGAAACGCACAGCTGTGACCTGCGCAGCGCAGCGCAGCAGAGATGGAATGCAAGTAGTGTAAATTAGGGGTTAGAGTCGTAGCTTCAACATTATTTACAAGTCAACAATGGAAATGTTTTTTTTTTATCTTTGTCCAGACTGAAGGTTGTCAACACGAGAGAGAAAACTGCAACTTATACAACAAAACGCACCGTTTTCTGCTCTTCCAGCTTTCAACTTATTCAGGAGCCAGATAGAAACATCAGCCGTGAAAAGGACAAGAGAGCAGAAGTGCGTCACCGCCTCCTTTTTATGTCTCCTCTTTGTTTTACCCCTCATGACCCTCGAAAGCCACCCATGAATATTCCATCAGCCGGCAGGGCTTCTGCCCTCGCTCGCTCTCCAGTCTGTATGTACCTTATATAAACGTCTGTGTTTATGGAGCCYTACAGCCGAACGGCCATCTTGGCTCCACTCGACCCGAGGCAGGAAACATGGGGAACGAGTACGCAACAGTTGCAAACACGTTGGAGGAGGATGAATTAGCTTTTGCATAAATTATCTGTCTGTGAATTATGTCAGTGCTGTCTCCAGGCAGGACATATTGTGTGTGTGTGTGTGTGTGTGTTGGCGACAGATAATAACACTGCAAAGCAAGATGAATGACCTCCTGTTCTTCCGGCTGAGCCTGAGTCTCAGGAGGAAACTTCAGCAGGGTTTAAACGCAACGTCAACGTGTGAAATCTGCTCTCAAATCACACAGTTTTACCAGGAAAATCAAGTGTGGGCGAATGAACCGTTCAGAGAGAGAGAAACAGCTTCAGGTACAGATTTATATTTTGTGTCCAAGAAGCCAGACCTGCGTACCTGAGAGGTAGAAGAGTTCTCCTTTGAATAAACCGCTGGAAGTGATGCTGCTGCTTTAAATTTCTAATTTGAACATTTAACCAAACACTAAGTGTCTAAAACTTTAATGCATCTTAGAGACGGCCTCTTCCTGAACTACACAGAAAAAGAGAAGTTAGATAATGTTGGTATTCTTGAAATACTTGATTTGACTCAATTTTTTCTTATTTCAAGAATCTTACCAAGTAAAATTTTCTCCATTGGCAGAATTTTGTTTTACTTAATTTGAGTCAAATTTTCAGGCTAACAAGATAAATAATCTTACACATTCTGAAAACAAGATTATTATTCTTACACAATCAGTTCTTGTTTAGTAAATCAGTCTCAAAACAAGAACAAAGACTTTTTAGCTGATATAAGATTTAAAAACTTGGTAAAATGGACAGTTTTTGCAGTGTAGTATTTTACTTGTTTCAAAAATTGTACTCAAGTATAAGAGTAGCACTACTTCAACATATTTTTACTCAAATAAAAGTAAAATGTAGCCATCCAAGAAGTAACTCATGTAAGAGTAAATAAGTATTTGGTAAAAAGACTCCTCAAATAAAGAATAACAGATGAACACATCAATCATTTAATATTTAAAAACTTATATCATCAGAGACCAAAATATAAAACTACGTGGAAATGTTGGTACTTTAAAGATTGAAAAGTATATAAC
>NW_013952521.1:240213-241596 GCF_001266775.1 Austrofundulus limnaeus | reverse complement strand
GTATATAACATATAACATGTTAACAAAATAACTAAGTCAGGCTAAAAAAAATCCAAATCAGTTTCTAAAAAAAATGAAACTGTGAAAAACTGCAGGTGTTTTTGTGTCTGGTGATGTTTTGGTGAAAACAAGCTTGTTCTTCATTCAGTGACGTTACTCACAGCAGGTAGAGTATCCAGAAATTTTACTCAAGTAAGAGTAGCAATACTTCGTAATAAAATTACTCAAGTAAAAGTAAAAAGTACGATGTAATAAAAGTACTCCTGAATTTTTCCAAAAAGTTACTCAAATAAATGTAACTGAATAAACTGAATAAGCAACTAGTTTAGCTTGATTTAGCTTGTATTCTGAGTGTCTGAAAGTTTCAGCTTTTTTTTCTGCTTGTTATAAGTCATTTAGCTCACTCTTCACACCTCATTTTTAAAGAAACTGTTATTTCTTCAGCTTAAAAACCTCCAGCTGAGGTTTCTGTAAATCTATTTTTCAGTGATTAAAATACTTCAATCAAATTTCAGGCCTCGGTGTTCAGAATAATTAATGGTATTTGACATTCTCCACTCACTACCGTAAATATCAGCGTCAGCAGAGAGGAAGTCAAGTGATCATCGGAGCCAAAGTGAAGCCTCATCTGGGGCTGAAGAGGAACGACACAGGATTTTGGCACATTTCAGTGAATAAATGAAAACATCTGAGCTGCTGTTTGTGCCGACAGGAAATCYGAGGAGTCGTCAAAGTAAACACCGTTCGGAACAATAAACTGACAGAGGAATAATTAACGGTTTTTATACTGATGAAAAGCTCTGAGTCAACGTGACGGCAAAACAACAGACCCAAGACCCAAAATAACTGCAGCTCTTTGTTTGTTAGCCACTTTCTAAATATTCTCCTCCATGCATCTGCCACCGTCCCATTTCAATTCATTTCCCTGCAATCATTTCAAACTAACACCAAATCTGCTCCAGGTTCATCAGAGTTACACTCTTTTTTTTTATTATTGTGGCGCAGGTGAAACRCATCCAGACAAAAGGTCCGATCCAGACACTGCAAACATCACGAGGGACAAAACAAACAAGCGCTCAGCTTTGGGCCAAATTAATGCAACTAAACTCTGACTTTAGAGCAAATAAAGACAGTAAATGCTGAGCTGAAAGGACCAAAGTTTCCTGGAAAATCCTTTTACGTCTCTTCGAAAGGCAACAACACTCWGAGAAAAGCAATTATTTTCTCTTTTTTCACCCTGAATGACTTAAATCTAAAAAATATTTTCCTATTTCATCAAATTATCATGCCAGAGCTGCCTGGAAGAAGAATTTGGCAGCAAAAGAAGATACAGATTTCATTTTTGAAAAGGAAACAGCTCAGTATGTTTGAACACCATAAAGC
>NW_013952521.1:236256-238643 GCF_001266775.1 Austrofundulus limnaeus | reverse complement strand
ACATTAGTGCAAATTGTTGTGAGGATTTTTTTCAAGTAAATCTTACAAGTTCTTTATATCAGTGTACTTTCCTCCGTAGATTCCTTTAAAACGTGTTTCCATCTGAGGACTATTTTTTTTTCTCCACATCAAAGTCTCTTTTCATGTCTGTGAGAGTCCAGTTTCCTCTGAGAAAAAAAAATATTGTGAAAACCTTTCCGTTGCTCCAGAGGAGGAGGTCGATGACTGGGGGCCTAACTAAGACAGAATCAGTCTTAGGAGCATGACGCAAATAAACGATTTTTGGTTTTATGTGTCATAAGAAGTTGTGGCCAAATTAAAGGCTCCAAACGTAAAAACCAAAAAGCCAAAAATAAAGACAATTACAGATGCAAAGTGCATATCGCCCCTCACAAGGGAGTAAAACAAGATTCAACACCCAGGAAACAAACAAAAAAAAAAACGTCCATCAAAATAAAACTGATAATTAGGCAAATAACGCAGCACAGAGGAGCTTTACAAATGTAAATAACAAAAACCGAGACTCCAACATCCTCGGGCGAAGACATGTTGATTACGGGGACATCTTTTAGCTTTGCACATTTTAATTAACATCACTCCGTTTGAGGCAAGAATCCTGCTCAACAAAGACAATCAGAGCGCACGTCTAAAAATACGCACCGCTGCACGGAACCAGAACTCACCGTGGAAACAGAACCCGAGATGGATGAACGTGGTTTGGCTCAAGGCCGACATCTGCGTAAAACAAGACCAGCTTAAACGCCAGAAACAGGGCCGGTGACGGGCTAATAAACAGATACAAATGAACAGATTTAAAACTGCATTTACGACTGAAACAGGCACGATTTAATAAACGGCCAAAAAAAAAAAAGTGGAACTTGCAGAAAAGCAGTTGAAGGATGCAGCAGAAATCAAATCCACAGAAACCTTGAAACAGACCAAACTTCTTTTTAATGTTTACAGGTCTTTGGTTCAAATGAGGCCCTAAAACTGCAGAAAATAAAGCGATGACGGTATACGCTTTGGTTTTTCTGTCAAATCTGAATGGACAGATGTGATTTTTCAGCCTGATATCATTCAAACAGCGCRTCTCGTCTGAGATAATTCACACAGCAGTACAAACACTTTGTTTAATCCAAGGTGCCAATGTTCTCTGTCTGATTGCGTCAGTAACTCCCCTCCTCCAAAACACACACACACACACACACACACACACACACACACACACACACACAAACGCACACACTCTTTAGACAGAGACGACTCCAGAGCAGCGCTCCTCAAGGTCAGCTGACTCGGTTCAGCTCTAATTATCTGCACTGACGAACACTTGAGGAGCTCCTGCCTGGAATCGTTTGTGACCTCAGAGCTGCAGAAACACTTTCACAGAAACAACGAAAAACTCAAACACAAAGAGCTCTAATGTGACTAAAACCATTTTCAGGAACGCTTTCGTCCTTCTGAACAGTTTCACTAAAATTAAAAACAATTTTCTCAAATTTATGTTGATCATAAAYTAACACCTGGATCAGAGGAAGTAGTTGGATGTAGTTTGTAATTGTGCTTGTTTTAGTCTTTATTTCCATTTTTGGGGTTTTATAATCACAGGTTTTCTTCACAAAAGTAAACATCAACAAGCAAATAAAAATTTTAACACACATAGAATAGGTGATGCCTTTAAATTTTAAAAAGCACGTTCCTTGTAAATGTCTTTAACTATATATTTTGACATTTTTAAGTAAAATGACAATCATTTCTGAAGGGAACTGTCCCCATCAAATTTAAAACTTAATTCATTTAAACCCCCACATTTACCATAAAACATTAGTTCACCCAGTGTTGTTTCTCTTGCTTAAATAAAATTATTTCATTTTACCTATAGATTACTCACATTAAATGTTTTCCTGTGTAGGTAAAAATCTGTTTAACAACCTGCTAAAATACACCAGGATGCAGGAAATGGCATTTACCTCTTTAAAAATTTTAACCCCCCAGTGGGTCCCCCCAACATTACAAATACTTACTCTTGTTTTTGTCTCTGAATGTCATAAAATCAGTGAAATTATCTGTGAAATTACAAATTGAACATCTGTTGGCAAATCCATAGATTTATATTGCCGTAGTTTTCAATTTGTCATTTTACAGACACATCATGAATTTTTTGTCATAAATATTAGTTTTGGTGTGCCACCCCTGGTTTTTCAGTGCCCCTCCCCCCATGGCCCCCCCTGAAAAAATTTTCTGCAGACGCCACTGCAGCAAATCCTCCCTGCCAAGATTTCAATCAAGGATCCAATCGTCAGGATTAAGTCTCAAGATCATCTACCTACCTAGCCACTCTGGCTGAAGAACTCTTACCTGTTTAGATATCCTCCTCTGGCTCATGC
>NW_013952521.1:233175-234609 GCF_001266775.1 Austrofundulus limnaeus | reverse complement strand
TAATAATTGTTAATCACGTGGATGTAATGATTGTTAATCATGTGGATGCAATGATTGTTAATCATGTGGATGCAATGATTGTTAATCATGTGGATGCAATAATTGTTAATCATGTGGATGTTATAATTGTTAATCATGTGGATGTAATAATTGTTAATCATGTGTGTCTGCTGTGAACAATAATCATTTTCACATCATGAACAGTTTCTCAGAATCACCTCTAAGTGTCGCCAATGGAACCAGAACCACAGAAACGTGACACCAGCTCTGGAGTTGGTGTGGGGCTGCGCACATTTTCACACTCAGTTGAGTTTTAATACATCCGGAGATTTGCGTGGATAATGACGTACGCAAGGTTTTTGTGCGTACGCACCGTTGACACATGAGGCCCCTGGTCTGGTTTCTCAGCTCTGCTGCTCTTTTGAACTCTTTAACCTTGTCAACATCAGGTTTCTCTGTTTGCACAGTCAGTGGGCGAGGAAACTGGACCTTGACCCTGATCATTAAACGTGTTTTATAACGGTTTTATACTGTTACATGTGAAATGTCATCCCCTAGTAGACCAAGTAGACCGCACTCTGCTTGTACAGTTTCGCAAGCATCCTCATATCACTTATTGAAAGAAGAAAAAAAAAACAAAGCACGTGATCATTCAGCTGTTCTTTATCTAGGGAGGACTTCTGACCTCCCAACCAGATGCCTAATAAACCAGAGAGAGTGACGAGATGTTACCGTTCGTTCTCTTTTTTGTCAACATTTGTCTCGGTCAACTGGAGTCCGTTGCGGATTCGTACGTRGCGGCCGTGTACGAGCATAATTTGATCCTGAACCCGGATCCTCGCGTGCCTGTGTCCCGCCACGATGCCCTGCAGCACATGCAGAGAAACCTGGACGTGTATGAAAAGCAGGCTGCCCTGGCTGCACTGCAAGTATGGACTGAGGGATTCCAACTTCCCATTTATAAAATACTTTGTTTTTGAGTCATTTTAAATATATTCRAGCCTGAACATTACGGAGACACTAACAGAAAGCAGATAATATCAGTAAATTGCAACCTATTAGTTGGGATATTTATTTGCAAATTTGTGAGTTGAGTTTGATGTCAGCAGATGAACCTGTTCCATTATTCTGTTCCCACACAGGGCGTTCAGATACTTGTGTTTCCAGAAGATGGCATTCACGGGTTCAACTTCACCCGTTCATCCATCTATGGCTACTTAGAAACCGTTCCTGACCCACAACAGGAGAGCTGGAACCCCTGCAAGGAGCCAGGCAGACACAACAACACTGAGGTCAAGAGTCCAACAAAAATCTGGGGGGTGTGTGGGGGTGGGGGTTGCTTCATTGGGAACACAAGCAGATACAGCGGGTAAAAAAGGTATTGAACAAGTCAACATTTTTCTCAGTAAATATATTACTAGAGGTGCTAATGAC
>NW_013952521.1:226877-230402 GCF_001266775.1 Austrofundulus limnaeus | reverse complement strand
AGGAAAATAGATTAAACTAATAAAATATGATTTTTAGATGTAAAACTATTATTAATTTATAATTAGAATTTATTTACATTTAACATTTATAATTTTTCCTCAGATGAAATATTTCTGCAGGTAACATTTCTGAAATGCTGTGTTTAATGTTCTGTGAGCCTTGAACACATTCAGAAACACAATTAGGAGTGTGGTGGGAGAGTGTGTGAAGACCCTCAGGTGTGTGTGTCTCACGCCCAATGCATGAGACTTTAGAGTCCTGTGTAAAGAGTAAAAAAGGTCAATTTGTGCTCCAGCAGTCTAAGCCTATAGCAGCATAAAGGGAACCCCAAGTCAACCCTAACTATAGGATTTACATCCCATTTGTTTTTATCGCCCAGGTTCTCCAGAGGCTGAGCTGCATGGCCCGTCGCTTCAAACTCTACTTGGTGGCAAACATGCCTGATCTCCAACCCTGTACCCCGAAGACAGACCCAGCATGTCCTTCTGATGGACGCTGGCAGTTCAACACCAACGTTGTTTTCAAGTGKCGAATGCATCTTTATTCAAAAATAAAAATAAAAAAGCTTTCCTTAATGCTAACATTGTTTTATTTAATCACAGTTCTGATGGCCTGCTGGTGGCACGCTACCATAAACAAAACCTCTACTTTGAGGAGTCCTTCAACACACCTCCACAGCCAGAAATCGTCACATTTGAAACACCTTTCGCCGGGAGGTTTGGCCTCTTCATCTGCTTCGACATCCTGTTCCGAGAGCCGACAATAGCTCTTGTGGAAAAGGTAAAAAAAAAAAGCATACTTCTCCACACTAACTCAGTGAAAACATTTGACTTCATTTTCTGCTCTTTCAGGGTGTAAACCAGCTGATCTTCCCCACGGCTTGGATGAACGCGTTCCCACTGCTGGATTCGGTTCAGTTTCAACGGGCGTTCAGCACGGGCGCCAATGTGACTTTGCTGGCCGCCAACCTTCGGAAAGACCCATTCCGGATGACAGGAAGTGGCATCTACACCCCCTTTTCTGCCACCTATCACCACGCTAAGAAGGGAGACCCAGAGGAGGGCCGGCTGATTGTGGCCAGGGTGCCGGTCATAGACCCACTGTGGGGGAGACGGAGCACGGACGTAGACGTGACTGGATCCGAACCAACAGTGGCTATGACCTCTGCATACTGTCACACAYAGAGCTGTTCCGATCTTCCCGTTTATCCCACCTTCACGTCATCCATGATGGARGACCCATTTAAATTTGTCCTCCTAAGTGACTCAGGAGGCGAAGTCACGGTGTGTGACGGCCCCTTTTGTTGCCAACTTCAGTACAACTGGACCGTACGTAAAACCAAGGAGCTGTACGCAGTGGGAGCATTCGCAGGAACACACAAAGTGAACGGACGTTACGCCTTGCAGGTCAAAAACGACAAATACGGTTGCATGAAATAACTTTTCTATCATGTTGTATTTATCTGCCTCTCCGTCTGCAGGTGTGCGCGGTGGTCCGCTGCGCAGAACTCGAGGCCAGCACCTGTGGGCAGGTCGTTCATGAGGCCGAGTCAAAGATGGACTTCACGTTGGAGGGGCGCTTCCAGACCAAATACGTGTACCCTTCAGTTCTGTTGAGCCAGATGGTCCTGGAGGAGCCAGAGAAGCTGGAGAAAGACGCAGATGGGAGAGTGTCGATGAAACAATCAAACATGACCGGGGGCCTGGTCACGGCCTGTCTCTACGGACGAATGTACCACCTGGACGCTCAAGAAACACAACCAACATAGTTTCATTAAATTTGGAGCATTTTGCACAAACGTGCTAACAACCAATCAGGAATACCCATACAATGAAATGTGATTGAAATCATTAAAGGAGACATATGCTTTTAAATCCTAAAGTGGAACTGTAATGCTTTGGTCTGAATTCCACCTTATTGTAACTCCACAAGCCCCTCTTTCATCTCCTTTTCTGAGGTGTTTTAGATCAACTCCTTTTGAGACTGTCTCTTTAAATCCAGGCAAGGCGCTTTATGCCCCGCCCCCCTCCAGCCTCCAGAACCAGTCCATTCTTCTTTGATAGAGGGGTTTATGACTATATAGCAGCGCAGAAATGTTTTGTTTACAAATTAACTAAAATACGTCAACAAGGGGAAACTCATCCATCCAGCTTTACATGATGAAGCCAGAGTCTTGGATACACAAACTAAATCAAAACAAATCTGTTTATTCATTTGTTACTTATTCTTTACAAACACTGCACCAAGAATCATCCATCCTCTGCCTGAAATTTGCATAATCCTAAAAAGGCAATATTTAGTAAGGTCTATCTTAATCGCTCTCTCTTGGTACACACACACCGTGTCACTACTTTCCACCGTCTCCAGCACAGAAAACAATCATTAAATAGTTCCAGCATTGCACAATCACACAAGTCATTTGTTTAGGCTCATCTAGTGAGGTATCAAAAAGCAGGCATAATGTCCCTGACAGGAGATATGTGACGTCACCTTAAAATTGGTTTGTAATATCGGTTAATATCAGAGTCGGAAATTAAGTGTTGAACAATATCGGCATATCGAATGTCAGTAAAAAGTCAATTTCAAGCATCTTTAATTACTTTTATTACATAGGGTTCTGTATGTTGTATTCATGGTTAAATACAACAAAATAAACTATTTCAAAGGTAACAGGTCTTTGTAATACTTAGTTTATTTACATAATGACTTTAATTGCTGGATGTTTGGCCCCTCCACTATTGACCTGCAGTAACTGTGGCCCCCGGAGAAATTCACTTGCATAGCCCTACAAGTGATGACAAATTACATGAGATTCATTACTTATTTTAAAAGCTGTGAGCAGATAATGTACTGTAGTTATTAACAGAAGATAAAATATAAGTAAAACTGATTGAAATCTTTTCAGGTTTGCTAATCAATAAGCAACATTTGTTCATGTTATTATCAGCTAAGCTGTGATGAGAAAAATACTGTCAAATATTGTTTTACTGGTATAATTGTTGAAAATTCCATGATTATAAAATTTGGGTCATACCGCCCAGCACTACTGGACAGTAGGAGCAACATATAGACTGTAGAACCTACACCTGGACTGCAGGAACTCTACCTGAACCATAGGAACCACAAATGAACAAATAAGAACACCTGGATTATAGGGACTATGCCTGGACCATCTAAACCGGGGGTTCTTAACCTTTTTGACCTCGGGGCCCAATTTATTGTTCATAGAGAGGCACGAGGCCCAGTCAGACATTACTAATGTATGGATCAAAATGATAATTATTCTAATCTAAATATTGGTTTATTTTTATTGTATTTACATCATAACTAAACTATCATAACTAACATAACTAAATTAAATACACTTACAGTTTAAAAGTTAAACTCCTGTCAAATAATCACAAGACATGATTATGAGACAAACATTTTTATATTGTAGCCTGCCCATAACAATTATTTGAACAAATAAAACGTTCAGTCAACAGACCACTCAGGCTTTTCAGCACTATGTATATATATATATA
>NW_013952521.1:214436-226651 GCF_001266775.1 Austrofundulus limnaeus | reverse complement strand
AAATAAAGCCTTTTAAAACTTTTGCATGGTAGAAACAGAAACTGCTCTTCATATTAGCGAGTGACAAACAACAGTAACAACAGCTTTTTGACAAGTTTAAAGTTTCTTTAAAATACATTAAAAATATTTAAAAATAAACTACAAAAAATAATTTGATAAAGTGTAAATTAACATATAGTTGTATCTGCAACTGTATTTGATAATGTTTTGAACTTTTAAAATATTGCATGATAAAAACAGAAGCTTCACTTCATATAAACTGGTGTTTTTTGATGAGTTACTTTCATTTTTGCCTCTACTTTTCATTTAAAATAAGTTTCCAATCTTGGCAGGTTTCTAAGGTTCTTCTTCTATATATCAAAAATGTTGTTAAACAACTGAGTGGTGCACTACCGCTACTAGTGGTGAGAAAGTGTATTGCAACTTATTTAAAATCAATGCGGTCCCGCGGCCCTCTGCGGCCTAAAGTTAAAAACTGTTGTTCTTTTGAGGCCCTCAAGGTGGCGCTCGCGGCCTACAATTGGGCCGTGGCCCATAGGTTAAGAATCTCTGATCTAAACAACATCTGGACCATACGAACTACACCTAGCCATAGAAACAACATATGTACCATAGCAACTACACATGGATCATAAGAAGTACATCTGGATCACAAAAACTACACATGGACCGTAGGAGCCACACCTGAACTATATGAACTACACCTGAACCATAGGAACTACACATGGACCATAGGACCTACATGTAGACCATAAGAACTACACCTGTTCAATAAGAACTACACATGGACCAACTACTAGGGGTGCACCAAAAAATTGTTCTACATCAGAATTGGGATTCTCATTTACAAAGATTCAGAATTGATTTAAAATGTACCAAAATTGATTTTTATAAATAAAAAATAAAGCAAATCCATTGGCTGTCAGCCTGCAATTTGTAACTACATGGGACATCCTGACGTCATCACACAGCTGCTTCTGGAACATATGAATGCGCAGAAAGCACCAAAACAAAGATGAAACTACAAAACTGGAGGAAAGACAGATTCAACTACACATGTTCCAAAAGAGTTACACATGGACCATAGGAACTACACACATGGACCATAGGAACTAACTACACATGGACAATAGGAACTAACTACACATGGACAATAGGAACTAACTACACATGGACCATAGGAACTATGCACATGGACCATAGGAACTAACTACACATGGACCATAGGAACTAACTACACATGGACCATGGGAACTACACACATGGACCATAGGAACTACACACATGGACCATAGGAACTAACTACACATGGACCATATGAACTAACTACACATGGACCATAGGAACTACACACATAGACCATAGGAACTACACACATAGACCGTAGGAACTAACTACACATGGACCATAGGAACTAACTACACATGGACCATAGGAACTAACTACACATAGACCATAGGAACTAACTACACATGGACCATAGGAACTAACTACACATGGACCATAGGAACTACACACATGGACCATAGGAATTAACTACACATAGACCATAGGGACTAACTACACATGGACCATAGGAACTACACACATAGACCATAGGAACTAACTACACATGGACCATAGGAACTAACTACACATAGAACATAGGAACTACACACATGGACCATAGGAACTAACTACACATAGAACATAGGAACTACACACATGGACCATAGGAACTACACACATGGACCATAGGAACTACACACATGGACCATACACTACAACTGTGTTTGTCTGTGTCTTTATTCCGTCATTTCAACCTCCAGCTAATGGAGGCAGATGGACCCCATCTTGAACCTGGTTCTGGTTGTCTTGAAGGTTTCTTCCTGTTAATTGGGAATAATACCTTTCCACTGCCACCAATGCACTGTTTACAACAAAGCGTAGAGTTGACACAGTCTGCTGGTCTCCTTAAACAGAAAACWTTTACTTATATGTCCTAATGTTCTGTATCTGAATGTATTTCAAGAAGAATGAATTGTTTATAATTAAATTGATTTCTGACTTGAATGGACAGGTTCTGTTGGGATTTGGTACCATAGCTGAACTGCACTGGACTGGACCGGACTGAACTGGACTGGTATAAGTCTTGCTAAAAACTTCTGAAAACCGAAACAAACTCAGAGACCATTTCTTCTTGATAATGAGGACAAACTGCTTCACGGTGCATCATGGAGAAAAAAAACAGTAATCAGCACATTAAAAAGTAGATTATACAACAGCTTCGAGCATCAAGGGGCTTACTGTGATCCAATTTAAAAGTGCAGAAGGTAAAATAATAATAATAACAACAACATGATTAAAGAGGCAGAAAACCAGGAAAACAAGCTCAGGCCCAGCAGAGACCTGAACACGTCACATCGGCTGAGTGATCGCTGATTAGCAGGTGAACGTATGAATCATCTTCTTAAATTAGCTTCTTCTGACAGGAACAGGAAAATAAAGAGATGTATCTGAATAAAGTGATAAAAGTGAGACCCTGCGTTCTTCACATTACTTTCTGACCTCTCTAAAAGGCCACCGCAGAGACGGAGGAAGTGACTGACAGATTATTACACAGAGCTGATAATCAGGAGGATTAACGGCTCGGATCAGGGATTATAATGTGAACAGTAGCAGGAAGTACTCAGGGTTAAGTTGGTCCTGATTTGTAGTTTCTGCTCCATTTCCTTCTGCCTCCGTGGGGCCTGGGAGCAAAAACTCAGCTGCGTTTCAGCTCAACATCATTGTTTATTCTTTGATGTCTTCACGCACATTTAAATATAGTTTAGAGGCAAATTTAAATCCGTATATAGGCTTTAGATAGATATATATTTAAACTGATGGTAAATTCATTTTAAAGATATTGGGTTTACTATGAAACGTTGAAGTAAGAAACTTCATTCATTCAAAGTGAAATTCAGATCTTTCTTGTCCACAATGTAAAAACAAATATAAATTTTTTTGAAAATGTAAAAAAAAATTAAAAATAAAAACATCCCGACCTTTGAAAACCCCCAGTTCAAACAGAATCACTGCTCTGCAGACTCACAGCTCCAACAGAGCCTGTTTTTATTTTCATTTGGACCACATTGAGAGGAAATATTTTCTCCTCCTTCCTGATGTAAAAACACAGCAGAAAAAATTGGCTGCTTCAGACACTTTGCAGATATTCCTGGTTCGCAGAGGATCAGGTTTTTACTAAACAAGACAAAACATTTTAATTAATAAAAATTAATTTAGCAAAAATGTTCATGTATGTTTTTTTAACATTCTTTTGAGATCTTTCTGTTTTCTCTTATTTTAGCTACTCAAAACCTTCAGCTCATTCTGGGGATGAGTGATGGGACTTTAGAGTTTTGGAACTTTTATACTTTTCAAAATATTTTACTTTAATTACAAACCCTTTAACCATAAAAATTTATGGAAATACAGTATTTATCATTTTATCAAAAACATTGTTCTTTTGAAATCTGCTTCAGCTTATTTTTCTTTTGACATTTTTATATTGTTTTAGCTTTTAGCTAATCTGCTATTTTTGACTTTAGCTAGCTTTTTGGTTATTTTAGAAAACCTTTTGCTGCTATTAGCAGTAAGTTGTTACTAAGTTGTTACTTTGAGTTAGCTTGTTGTTGCTATTAGCTTTGAGATAGCTTGTCTTTTAGATATTTTTGCTAATTTTAGCTTTGATCACTATATGTTACTTTTATCTTTGAGCTTTTGTTATCTTTTAGATTATGTTTTCCAATGTTAGCTTGTCTGCTAAATGCTACTTTTAACTTTTTTTGCTACTTTTATCTTTTAGCTTGTGTTTAAATAATTTTGACTTGTACATAACATTTTGTTGTCCTGATGCATCTCAGTGATCCAGGTAAAAAAATCAAAAAGAAAAAAATTGTGTAGGTCCTCTGGACGGGTTCTTCTCTAATGAAACGTTTCGTCTCTCCTCCAAGAGACTTCTTCAGTCTGAGAGTTTCAGGCAAAATTCAGGCTTTTAAGCACTGCCTCCATGTGACTCAGTCACATGGAGGCAGCTTTTTGATAACATTTTGTTATTTATGGCTTTTTCTTTTGCTATATTTTGCTTCTATTTGTTTTATTTTTTTACTTTTAACTTTAGCTTTTGCTCATTTTAGCTTTGAACTATTATTTAGCCACTTTAGTTCAGCTTGTTTTACCTTTTAGCTAGTGCTCTTCTTGTTTAGCTTTAACAACCTGAGTTCAGCTTTTTTGGCAAATGTCAACTTTTCACAGAAAGCATCATTTCCCAGTTGTCAAACCTGGACAAACAGGTTAGTCACATGCAAATGAGGGCCATCGCCTAACAATAGGCTTGATTAGTCCTATCAAGCGTTATGGTGCGTTCACACCAAACGCGATTTCAACATCAGGAGCATCAGGTTTACATGCAAAGTCTATGGTGGACGCGCTTCAATCAGCGTCGGGAAGAGCTGCAGCACCTCAAGCGCGATTAGAGCAGCGCGATTTGAACGATTTGAACGATCTGAGCGTTCGACGCGTTGAGGCGCAAATCGCTGAAGTTAGAAAATCTGATCTTTTGCAGCTCGACGCGCTGTGTCAACCAATCAAAGAGACTCCACTGTGTGACGAAGCGACATATTTCCCGACAGGACAGTTTACTGAATGATGTCCACTAACCTGAAACAGACGGACAGGAGCTCTTCAGCTGAAATTGAGTGCCTGCAGTCGGTGTCCTGACAGGAGATATCCTCACCAATGCGTGGCAGCTGCTCATCAGACTGGACTCGGGACAAAAATAGTCCTGAAAGCGAGCTGTGAGCCTCTCCCGCAGCTCCTGGGTGATGAAACTCAGAATGTCTCTGAACTATCTGGTGAATTAATTATGAATTAATTTTCTGATGAACGTGACATGCTCTAGCTCTCTGTAAATAAAGCAAAGCCACTTCRTCGTCCGACATTAAACAGAGCCCGACAGAGGAGGGAGGGGCGGGGAGGCTGTTGCCGTTCAGCYCTTCAAGAGCTGACCTGCGTCTGACCTCAAAGTGCACGAGCGACCAACTTCAGCATTGGATGCGATTTTGAAGCTGAAATCGCGTTCGGTGTGAACGCAGCATTAGGCAATGGCCCTCTTTTGCATGTGACTAACCTGTTTGTCCATGTGGAGGCAGTGCTTATAAGGCTGAGTTCACCTGAAACTCTCAGACTGAAGAAGTCTCTTGGAGGAGAGACGAAACATTTCACTAAAGAAGAACCCATCCAGAGGACCTACAGTATGTTTTCTTTTTGATTTTTTTCTACCTGGATTAACGAGATGCATCAGGACACTTTATTAAGTATGGAAATAATTATTTCCAGTATTTTTCCTAAATCAAGAGCATTAATCCAATAGTATATCTCTTAGCGCACGCTCAAAGATAAACTGTAAATCAATGGTTCCCAAACTTTTTGTCTTCTGACCCACAAAATATCCATGGCAAAAACTTGTGACCCCAAATATTACTGGTCTGAGTACACAAACTTTGTTAATAACCCTAAAAACACAGGCTTTTTGACAATCTAAACAGCTTGTACACAAATATAAATACTTATCTTTACTTATTTTGTGTTTTTGTAATAAGTATAGGGGAAATATTACATCAGCAATTATTTTATTACCCTTTAAATTGATTTCTGGAGATTATCCAAGGTGCTTCATGACCCATAATTGGGTCCCAAGCCCAACTTTGGCAACCAAAGTGCAGTGGTTCCCAAACTTTTCAGCTTTTGACCCACAAAATAACAGTAGCAGAGACCTGTGACCACAACTATTTTTGGATGATAAACATTTGTATCAGGTCAACAAAACATGGGCATAGTAACAATTTATCCATTTTAAATATACTAACCTCACTCCTTTGTAACAACTAGGGCAAAAATGTAATTAATTCAGAAAATCTTTTCAGGACCCCCACCTTGATGTTTCAGGACCCCACTTTGGGTCCCGACCCCAACTTTGGGAAACACTGCTATAAACGGTGAGATTAAGTACAACAGTTGGAAAAACTGTAAACTTGGTTCTGATGCGAAGCAAAGATCGTACAATCAAATATTTTGTTTCTGGTGTTTTGCACCGTGTTTAAGGATGCCGATCTGCAAACAGTCAAGACTTATGTTTTTGTTTAATATTTAATCTGTATTTTTGTTCGGTTTTTTTTTTTTTTACATGTCAACACTTAAAATCTAAACAAAATTCAACAGTTTTCCAGCACAACCTAATGTCCATTCAATGGGACCAGATGTCATGATGCCAGCTGGGTTCTCTCTCAGACATGTCACTTAATGTTTTAAATAATAAAACTCTTTATATAACATTTTTAGAGTTTATTGTTCATTTAGTCTCATGTTTAAATGTGAAAGTCCTCAGTTTGTGAGCTGAAGCACCTGAAGCAGCTCAGGTGCAGAAACAAGCTGTTGTATTGTCAGCAGAAAGGTCGAGCCGTGTCTTTTTCATCCTTGCTCTGATTATTCCGACAAACTTTTTATTGTGCTCAGACAGCAAGATAAGCAAATGTTGACATATTAAACTTCCCAAACTGCCTCTGAAGAGACACGGAAAAAGTTCGAGTCTATTTGTTAYCAGGATTGATAATCTCAGGGAATAAAACGAACAGTAATCTGTCAGGTTTGATCCTSCAGGATCAGACGGGTGTGATCTGAAACTGGACCGTGTGGTGCTGATGMTGCAGAACGTCACGGCTCGGACCCATCAGCAGAAACAGAAACGAACCAGACCAGGATGCTGACTGGTTCTGGCCCGATCCTGAACGAGGCTGCGCGCTCTGGACCCAAAACATGGCTGAGACGCGCACCCGACAAAAACACAAAGAAACGCACCAGAGCTTGGGAGGAAAATTGGGATAAAACTCACGCGCTCCAGATGATCGAGCCATGGCTTCGGGCTGCAGGAGGTAGAGGTTTAACAAACCCCCTCCACCCCGACGCGCGCACCTCCCCCAGGAAAGAAGGAGAGAAAAAACCCCACTGGGGTGGTACTGCGCCTGGTTTTACCGCCCCGGTCCGCTGGAAGCCTGCAGGCTCCGGTCCTCCTCCTGCTGGACTCCCGTGGCTCGGATCAGCGCGCCTCCTGTGGATGCTGCTGAGCAGAACTGAGCATCACCGAGCAGCTCCACTGATGTGGGCTGAGGATGAGGATGAGGATGAGGATGAGGATGAGGATGAGGAGGATGATGGTGATGTCGCGGGAACTGGAGCCTGGAAACGAGAACAGCCGGAGTCAGCCCGCGTTTCTAACAGTCCTCAGAAATAAAAACCCTGAAGMCTCCTCTGAGCCTGAAACCGGACCGGAACCAGTTTGTGGACCCGCACCACGTGATGGCTCCTTCAGTCCTGTCACCTTCTGCYACCTGGAAACGCGCTTATTTTATTTCTTTATTTCTTTGTTTTGATTTCGCAGCTCCTGTGGAAAAATGTGGGTCAGTGCCCCACTTCATGTAGAGCACAGGACATCCATGAAATATTCAAGAAATGCTTTATAAAATATAATTTACAGACTTTTGTTGTGAATTTAACGTGTTCATATTCTTTTATTATTATCATTATTTTTAATAGCAATTTGTTTCTGTTTGTGGGTGAAATTTGTAAGGTTTTAGTTTGTACGGAAGCCCGTTTGTGACKATTTTGATTAAATAAAACTAAATGAACTCTGCAGGTTCTATGCTGTTGTTTTATTACTTCTTTCTTGTTCTGATCCGTTTTTTTAATGTCCTCATAAATAAACTTGAGTCCAACAGAGGGCAGTGTTGTCTTGTTTTTGACTAAATGTCTAATAAATTAAATACTAAATATATATGTAATATAAGTAAAGTACAAGTCAGTATTTGTGTAAGTAAATATGTAAGTATTAAATTAGTACTTACCTAATTTCCCTCTGGGCTCAATAAAATATTTTTGAATTGAATTGAATGACAGTCTCCCTGCTCACAATTGTGCAAAAGTCTTGAGTCATGCTTCAGTAGTCATCTTTTAAAAATGTTTTTAATTTAGATTTATTGAAAATCGTTAAAGTTTTTTTTCCCTCACTAACTTTAAGTCATTGTGTTTGAACATTTRTCTTGTTTTGAATGAATCATGCAGAGTTAATTCTGGACGGCAGGAAGGGAAATGAATAAAAGCTCCTGAAAACTTCTCAGTTTTCTATTTTCCCTTCAGAAGTTCTTTTACACGGTGAACCTAATCAATGCGTAAAAGCTCCTGATTAGAAGAATTTGTTCATTAAAGTGTAATCAGCTCTGTTATCATCATGAATGGCAACTAAACAGAATGAATGATGAATGATTACAGTATTCAGAAAACTAGAGGGAGAAAAATGCAACGAGTTTGATGAATTATTAAATGTTTTTCGGCCTAAATCAAAATTTGAACTTTAATCAGGAGGATTTTTTTTTATTATTTCAAACGAAAACAATTGTTTGCATTTAAATGCAGGTTCTGAAGTTCAGCAGCGCAGGCCTGCAGAAAACTTTCCACTGAAGTTCATTCTCGTGCGGTCACCCTCCCTGCTGACAGAATGACCAAACGGCTCGTGAGGAATAAGAGCTGACAGCTGATGGGAATATAGACTAACGTGGAGCGGAAAAGTACTGGTGGTCTGAAGCCCCCCACCTACCCACCCCTCCAGTTCAGCTCCCTAAAGCCACTTCCAGGAACAAGCTGAAGAGTCAGAACAAAACTGAAGCAAATTCAAGATTTAAGCCTGTAAATAAGCTCATGAAGCATCCTGTGTTTTATTGTACGTAAATTTTGTTGTTTTTAAGAAATAAATAAATAAATTCTCATGACTATAAAATCTTTGAATGTTGAAGGTTTTGAAATACAAAAAAAAAAAACAGAAGAAGTAAAGTTTTTGGGTGTCATTATTGATGAATGTTTGTCATGGAAATCTTACATAAACTACATAAAAGGTAAAATATCTAAAACAATTGCAGTGATAAATAAGGTAAAGGGTGTGTTAAATAATAAGTCTTTGTATATTTTGTGTAACTCACAGACCGTATCTGACGTATTGTGTGGAAGTGTGGGGTAATGCCTGTAAAACATATAAAACTCAGTCTTTCTTAAGAGCTGTTAGAGTTATTATTAAGAGCTAAATACGGAGATCATACAAGCCCAATATTTGTACAGTTAATATACTGAAACTACCTGATTTGATTGAGTACAATATTTAAAAATGTTTGGATAAAGCACGTAAAATAATGTTACCAAACAATATTCAAAAAGGTAAAGTGAATATAATTTAAAAAGTATTGAGATCTTTAAAAAAATAATTTCAGAACTGTGTTGATGGAAAGATGTATTTCTGGAATGGTCTTGATGTGAAGTGAAACAGTCTAAATCTTTATTTGTGTTTAAAAACAGGTTGAAAATTATTATGTCAAAGCATTATTTTACTGATTAAGGGTTCTGTTTGTATTTTTGTGTTCAGGGGTTCTTTTGTTTTTCTTTTGTTTTTCCCTGTATGCTGACATTGGACTCGTTTGGAATTGATTTTATTTTTTAGGGAATAGGGGCAGATACTGTATAAGTTTATACATCTTTCTGCTCCTTTTCATTCATGATTTTATTTTTTTTTTGTTTGTTTGTTTTTTTTTTACTTTTGCATGACTTGTTTTTATAGATTATTTTTTATTGTTTGAATGAAATAAACACAATAATTCAAAATTCAATTTAATAAAAAAAGAAGTGCTCATGCCGATCCAACATGGTGCTCACCTTGTTCGACATTTCCTCTAAGCTCTGAAAATCAGCTCTTTGGTCCAAACTTTTGGTTTGACTAAACTGTTACATAAAACATTTTATTGATTTAGTGGGGAAAGGCCTGTGACAACAGTTGCTGCTATCAGATTCAAAAATACCAAGTTTTGTCCTAAAAAGTGGCGCATTTATCTGAAATGTCAACTATGTTCCATGTCGCACCAGACAGTTGTTTTCAAACGCTTTTTCCTAGAAAGACAGCAGATGTTGCCACTGCAACAAAAAGAGGCAGAGAAAGAAAKAAATGATGTTTTCTCCGTTCCTGCGATGTTCAAGGTTGAAAAGTGATTTCAAAGGAGCAGCGTTGACAGAATACTGTCGAAATGTAACAATGTTTAAAAGAAGATGTAGCAAACCAGAGAAGGGAGTTATTCAGATGGAAAAATCCAGAGTAAATCAAAGATATTCAATGATTTTTCTTGTTTAACGAAAAATTTAAAACTATGTTATTTTATTTTATTTTATTTAAACTTATTTCAGCTTTTATGCAGCATTTAAATCCAGACGTCCTGATGCATCTCAGTAAMCCAGGTAAAAAWRKAAAAYYAAAAAAATTGTATAGGTCTTCTGGACGGGTTCTTCTCTAATGAAACGTTTCGTCTCTCCTCCAAGAGACTTCTTCAGTCTGAGAGTTTCAGGCAAAATTCAGGCTTTTAAGCACTGCCTCCATGTGACTGATACTCYCATCACATGGCTATCGTTGACACCTATTAACACCTTTTGTTAACAGGGGGTGGAGTGATACTGGCAATAGCAGCACTGTAGGAGGGTGACAACTGAAAACGGAGGCCTCCACCTCTGTTTAATGATGGACGGTCTTTCTTCACAAAAATGGCTTCTTTTACTCCTCTCTCAAACCAACGTTCCTCTCTATCAAGAATGAGAACATCCTCATCTCTGAAAGAGTGACCGCTGGCCTGTAAATGAGTGAAAACTGCAGAGTTCTGGCCATTAGATGTAGCTCGTCTGTGTTGGGACATTCTTTTGAACAGTGGCTGCTTAGTTTCCCCGATGTATAACTGGTCGCAGTCCTCCTGGCACTTAACAGCATATACAACATTGCTCTGTTTGTGCCGGGGCACCGGATCTTTGGGGTGAACCAGCCTTTGCCGTAATGTGTTTTGGGGTTTGAAAGCCACTGGGACATCATGTTTAGAAAATAAACGTCTCAGTTTCTCCGAAACACCCGCAACATACGGAATAACCACTGGTTTGGGTCTGGGTCTGGGTAACAGTTTAACACCTGTTAAAAATGTCAACAATAGCCATGTGAGTATCAGTCACATGGAGGCAGGGCTTAAAAGCCTGAATTTTGCCTGAAACTCTCAGACTGAAGAAGTCTCTTGGAGAAGAGACGAAACTTTTCATTAGAGAAGAACCCGTCCAGAAGACCTATACATTTTTTTCTTTTTGATTTAAATCCAGACCATCACCAAGACTACTGCAGCTGAGACAGGGCGTTTTCAGCAAAGATCTAAAAATCTTTATGTTGACATTTGATGCTGGGTCACACTAAGTGTTGATGTTGTTCCACAAAAACTGGTTCTTGAACAAAATGGGTTTCTGGTCCCTCAGGGAAGTTCAAATTTTGTTGTTTTTTTTAAACCACACTGAAGTTTTGTTTCATTAAAATAACTCATGAAACACGTCTCCTGACTTTAACACAAATACGGGAGTCTTATATCAGTCATAAATATATTCAGGAAAGTTTAAAATATCCTGGATGAGACAATAATAATTCTTAGAGCCTGAGCAGATTTGAGCAGCAGCTGCTGAACATCATGAAAACAATCTGATGGATTGATGTCAGCAGGGATCAGGTTACTTATTTCCTCCAAAACACTTTCTTGTGGTGCAGGTTTCACACATTTTATTGCAGTGTGACTTTCTATTTTTATTACTTTATGAACAACAACCTATCTGAGCTGATGGGGTGGGGGGTTATTCCTGGGGAAGACAAACAGGCTTCATATAAAAACAATCCCATCAGCGCTGACGCAGTCGACTCTTATGTAAGAGGAGCTCTGAGAGGCACAGTGTGTTCTCTGATGAAAGTGTTTCTATTCAAAACCAGAAGTGGAACGCTTTGAGTCGTTCAACGAGAGGAAACTTCTGTGTGAGACAAAAACAAAAACATGGTGGAAATTAATAAAAGGAGGATGTGAATTCCCTAATAAAAAGCATTAATTCAAGTTGTGTTTGGTGCTGGAGTGTGTACTCCTTTTCTAAATCTTGATATCATACTCTATAGTACCGTAAAGTAACACTTTATTTACAGTATAAAGCACTTTAAAAAGCCACAATACTGACCAAAGTGCAGATACAGTACTTACATCTATGATGTGCATCAGGCCTGGTATACATATATATACGTATATATACTGTATATATATATATATATA
>NW_013952521.1:200568-213800 GCF_001266775.1 Austrofundulus limnaeus | reverse complement strand
ATATATATACCAGGTACATACTTAATATGTTCCAAATACCATCTGCACCTAATAAGTGCCAGGTATATATGGTAAATACTATGTGCATACCATATAAGTAGAAGATTTGTAACTTGTGAGTAATAAATATATGCCTAGTATGTATGTGGTATTTACTAGATAAGAATAAGGAATAACTGCTAGATAACTACCTGGTATGTACAGGTAAGTACAATATATTTGCCACGTAAGTACCAGGTAGCTATGTATCCAGTATAAACCAGGTAAGTACCTGGTATGTACCAGGCAGGGACATAACTGTTATTTACCAGGTAAGAACGTAATTATCCCATACATGGTATTTACCAAATAAGTACCTGGTCTGTATTCATTATAAACCAGGTGTGTACCTGGTAAGAACCTGGTAGATATAAAGACATGCCTGCTATTTACCAGATAAGTACCTGGTACATGGAGCAGGTAAGTAGTGGTACATACCAAATAAGTATGAAATGCATCCCCATTAGTACCAATTTTGTACATGATATTTACTCTATCAGTGCCTGGTGTGTATCTAGTATTAACAAGTAAGTGCATAATATATACAAGGTGCATATCGGGTACTTGCCTGGTATGTACATGTATAAAGTAATGACCCAGTACATATGATGCTGTATTGTGTATTGTGACCCAGTGTTACAATGTATCCATTTCATAAGAAATGATTGACATATAATCTCTTATATTGAATCAAAATGTGCAGATTTCATTGTAGTTACTACACAGGTCAACTAGATAGCTTTGTATTTTATCCGTCTTTTCATATAAACACCAGTTCATTGACTTTATACTCTTTCATTTAAAAAATATGTACATTTTAAGCCTATGCTACAAGTAGAAAAACAGTTAATTGATGGAAAATATTGTTTACATCTATAAGAACTTGTCCCCTGTTTTTGTAACTTCTTGTTGGATCCCCCTCCCCACAGAAATTTCTAGTAAAGACAGTAACACACAATGATTTCGTGGAATGAAGTACTCCTGCCAAAATACACCAGAGTAGACCCACCCTATGTAAAGTTATCTGCTGCTTCTGGGGGCGTCTCCTTTCTGGGAGTTCCAAATGTAAATAACCCCGCCCACCTTTTACGCTGATTGGTCAATCTGTGGCGTAAATAAATTTCCTCTTCTGCCATTGGCTAAAGCTCTGTTCTTTTCCAGACGCGGACCCTCCTGTTGATCGATGGTTCACTGAGAAAAACAAACACCACTAACCCCGCCTCCTCTTTACTCTCATTGGCCAGTCTGTGGAGTAAATAAAATTCCTCTGTTTCCTATTGGCTGAAGCGCTGTACTTTTCTGCACGAGGCCCCTGCTGTTGTGAATTGCTGCAGAGAGGACAAGCTGTGGTTTAGTTCGGAGTTAGCTTAGCACCAGATGCTGTTGACACAGYAAGACACAGAAAGGAGGCGCTGAAACTCCCACGAAGCTTGTAAAAAATGAAGTTCGTTCGTTTTATTATGAAAAACGCCGCTCTGGCCAATGCGCCGAAGCACATCGAACATTTCTCTAAATTTTCTCCGTCGCCGCTTTCCATGAAGCAGTTTCTGGATTTCGGTGAGTAAATGAAGCTTCTAAATTAGTTATTTCGCTGATATCTAATTATAAAGCAGCTAAAGTTTGCAATAAATGGTCATATTGTGATTCACGTTGGTATGGAAGGCCGCACGTCTGCTGTTGTGTAGTTGACGGACAGACTGGGCAAATGTTGCATCAGATCTGCTGCAAGCTCAGGCTAAAGAGAAATACTAACTATTCATCAAAATAAAACTTATTATCTGCACATAAATGCATCAAATATTGACGAACACAGATGTCTGCATGATTAAATGAWATTTACATTGCAAAATGCATGAAAAGATAAATGTTTTTTTGTTTTTACTAACAACTTTTTGTTGTAAATCTTGAGAAAATAGTTGTTTACTATAAATATTACTTTAACATAACAAAGGTTGTCATAAAATGTTATWTTCACAGCTGTTAAGTTCTCAAAATTATCATGGCAGTTTGTTTGGTAGCACAGAAGAACCCAAAAAAAGCAGCAAAATTAAATATCTGTGCATGTAAAATGGCTAAATTAGTGTAATTTACTCCTTATCAAGTGTGCTTTTTTTTGTTTTCTTTGTGTAATTTAGGCTCCATAAACGCCTGCGAGAAGACCTCCTTTGTTTTTCTGAGGCAGGAACTCCCTGTGAGACTCTCAAACATCATGAAGGAGATCAACCTCCTGCCTGACAAAGTGCTGCTGACCCCTTCGGTGCAGATGGTGCAGAGATGGTGAGTCCAGCTGCCAAATCTGGGCTGTGACCTATCGATCACCTTCATGTGTTATCTGGACCGCAGCTTTTTTTTTCTTTTTTTTTTTTACTGAACTCTAACATCACCCTAAAACAACAGAGCAGTAAAATCGGTACCTCCCAGCTTCATTGTGCCACTTTGTTTAATCCTGCTTGTTAGCAGGTTTTATTACAGCTGCTAATTGGCTCTGGATTCTCTGGGCTGTATTTACCCTCATAACTTGCATAACGCTCCGAATCAAAACAATACCCTTTGACCAAGTTGTACTCGCTCCAGCTGGCTGTGAGGAGGATGGGCTCTGAACTTTACCCCAGTTTCCACGTCACACACCCACGTGACGTGTGTTTTTTTTCCTCAGTGGTCTGCTTCTGCCTCTTGTAGTGAACTTCCATTTTCTGCAGAGGCACTCAGTTTTTTCTCACCGTGTTTTATCTCTGTTCTCCTCAGGTACAGTCAGAGTTTGATGGAGATCCTCCACTTCCTAGACAAGAATCCAGACGACCACAAAGTGCTTTCAGAGTAAGGCTTTATGTCGAAATATTTTTTAGTTAAGTTTATTTAAAAACAACATAAATTCAACGTACAACAAAAAATACAAATCCTAAATGAAATGAAAGGCAACAGAAGAAGAAAAAATCTAATTCTATCTGCCCCTTTTTCTCAAATAAATAAATTCAATCAAAAATAATCTTTACAAAAACAGAAAAATAATAAAGGTTTAACTCCTTGAACAGCATACATTTACATATGTCTCCAGCAAATTAACCTTTATCATTCTAAATATGTTCTAAGCTGCACAAAAACCCAAATCATCGGTTTTAGTGTCATTTAACAAACATAAAAAAGTTATCCTTAATTAACTGAAACAGTGCAGTTTGAAACAGTTTACACAAAGTTTTCCCAGCTGTATATATCTATGCAGGTACGCAGTCAGTGTAAACAAAGTTGAATCTGTTGACAACCATATGCAAGCTTGAGTTACATGATTGAGTAATATTAGGTTGGCTGTAGTCTGTGTATGTAAACAAATATGACTGGTTTTATTAAACATTAAAACATAGTAATCAACAACAAATATTTCTTAAAAAAAACTTTCAAATAAAGACACATAAACCATCAATATGAGAAAAAAATACTGTGCTGATTTTTTGCTCAGGTTTACTCCCACTGACAGCTGGATGTCTGTTGTTTTTTTTTGTTTTTTTTTTTCTCCTCTCCAGGTTCGTCGATGCCTTGGTCACCATCAGGAACCGACACAACGACGTGGTGCCAACCATGGCGCAGGGCATCATCGAATACAAAGAGAACTTTCCCCAGGACGTCGTCACCAACCAGAACATCCAGTACTTCCTGGATCGGTTCTACATGAGCCGCATCTCCATCCGAATGCTCATCAACCAACATAGTGAGTCGGCAGCGTTTCATCCTATTTTGTGTCAACATATTTAAAGCACATTTATCTAGATGTATTTATATTAGTATTTTAGTCATTAGCCAGAAGGAAGAAAAATAATAATAAAATGAAAGAAGAAGAAAAGAATCTTATATCTGCCCCTATTTTCAAAATATAATATTAATTTCAAACAATAGTAATCAAATAATAAAACAATATTCTAGATAAAGATTTCTACGTAATGTTCATTTTGAGATGCAAAAAAAAAACATTTTAGGAGTAAAAGTGTTATTATCTGTCACTTGTTGCACTGGTTTGCATTTATCTCTCAGGTTATTAAGTGGAGATAAATCTACTGCTTATCTCAGTTAAAATAAGATATCCAGTTCAGTTCCATCATCTGATCAAAACAACAAGCTAAAACAGAAAACAGAGTCATTAAGGCGTTGTAAARCTCATCTTTTATTCCTTATCAAAGCAGATAACCTATCTCTGTCATTGTTTACGTGCGTTTCGCTGCCTTCAGCTCGGAGTGAAAACCTGTAAGAGCAGGTGTTGAAGAGATAGAGGAGGGGATAAAAACAAAAGTAGGTTGAAAAGCACCCTGTTGATCCGGTTCGATCTTGTTCCGTTCAGAGTTTTTGTTTGTCTTAGATAGCTTGAGTCGCCCCGGCATGGGAGACTGCTGATGCCTGCAGAATCCAGGGTTTCAAAACTGCTGTTGCACCAACGTTTATGACTTTACGTAACCCAGAATGTCCCGGACTTTTTCCACATGAGCGAGTTTTAATTCGGAGCAGTTTCAGTCTAACATTTAGTAACTCGAGTTCTTTTTCCAAAACAAGTGAAGGACTCATCGGGCATATCTAACCCAGGAGGTTAAAAAGTTACTCTTTAGTTGCACGTCTGCACTAAATACACACTCCTCTTTAGTCTCCCTTAAGTCAGGGGTTCTTAACCTTTTCGACCTCGGGGCCCAATTTGTTGAACGTAAAGTGACACGAGGCCCAGTCAGACATTATCAATGTATGGATCAAAATGATAATTATTCTAAATCTTGTTTTAATTTTTATTGTATTTACATCWTAACTAAATTAWATACACTTACAGTTTAAAAGTAAAACTCCTGTCAAATAATCACAAGACATGATTATGACAAACATTTTTATATTGTAACCTGCCCATAACAATTATTTGAACAAATACAAAGGTCAGTCAACAGACCACTCTCTTGAGACCTCATCTTTACAGACCACTTAGGCTTATCAGCACAAAAATACATATTTTTTTAACACAAACAAGGACAAAATGGACAATTCAAAAAATAAAATTGTGGACATAAAATAAATAAATTTAAAATGTTTAATGTAAATGTTTCAAATTAAAAAAATATGTAAAAATAAATTTGATAAAGTACAAATGAAAATAGACTTTTTAAACTTTTGCAACCAGAAGCTGCTCTTCATATTAGTGACAAACGTTAACAGTAACAACAGCTTTTTGACAAGTTTAAATTTTCTTCAAAATACATTCAAAATGTTTAAAAATAAACCACAAAAATTAATTTAAAGTGCAAATTAAAATATAGCTGTATTGTAACTGTATTTGATAATGTTTTGAACTTTTAAAATATTGCATGGTAAAKGCAGAAGCTGCACTTCGTATTAGTGACAAACTGTGGCCTTTTTTGATGGTTTACCTTCATTTTTGCTTCTACTTTTAATTTAAAATAAGTTTCCATTCTCGACAGTTTTCTAAGTTTCTTCTTCTACATATTAAAAAAGTTGTTTAACATCTGAGTGGCGCACTACTGCTACTAGTGGTGAGAGAGTGTATTGCACCGTATTTAAAATCAATGCGGTCCCACGGCCCTCTGCGGCCCAAAGTTAAAAACTGTTGTTCTTTTGAGGCCCTCAAGGTGGTGCTCACGGCCCACAATTGGGCCGTGGCCCATGGGTTAAGAATCTCTGCTTTAAGTCATCTCCTGCTTTCTGCAGCTCTTGTTTTCGACGGAACGACCAACCCGGTCCACCCCAACACCATCGGAAGCATCGACTCTCAGTGCCAAGTGGGAGATGTAGTCCAGGGTAAGTGTTCATACACAGTAGTTTTTGTTTTTGTTTTTTTGCACTTTTTTTTTGTTTGTATTTCGTATTTAGTCGCCTGTTTTGTATTGTCAGATGCGTACTGTAGTGCCAAGATGTTGTGTGAACAGTACTACTTACGCTCCCCTGATTTGGTCCTACAGGAAATGAACCGTGAGTTGTTGGTCGTTTTTTGTTTTTTAATCCTCTGATGTTTAAAGATCAAATCAGGACATGTGCGGTTCTGCCTGTTCAYTCTAAAATGAAGTTTTCCTTTTGTGCAGACAAGAAGAAGAATCATCCAATCACCATCGTGTATGTGCCCTCTCACCTCTATCACATGCTGTTTGAGCTRTTCAAGGTAACACCCCCCACGTTTTCAGTTGTCCCACCAATGAAAAAGACTTCTAACAACAAACTGACATCTTGAGTTTTCCTCTTTTTATCTGGTAGAACGCCATGAGAGCGACCATCGAGACGCACGACTGCAGCAACAACCTCCCGCCCATCAAAGTCCTGGTGTCTCTGGGCGGCGAGGACATGTCAATCAAGGTGAGCCGCGGAGGTCTTCGGAGATTTTTTTTAGTGGGTTTTGTGAGAAATAAACAGCTCCTTATTCACAAATTACATAATACAAAATTCACATAGWACATAATCCACAGTGTGTGAATCAGGTCTGAAAGGCCGAAGTCGCCGCCCCGTCCCGGTTACATAACGTGCGTGTTCTGGTTTCATCACGGCTCCGATCGCTCCGGTTGTGTTGAAACTTACAGAGCCTCTGAACTCTGGCTCGGGTCACCAGGACCTGGTTTTATCTGGTCGCTTTGAATAAACAACAAGCCAWTGATTTGAACTCAGGTTTTAGGGCTTCCTCGATTTAAAACTCCTTTTTTTCCGGTCCTTCTATGAACTCCAGCCTCGTCTGAATGCAGACACTGATCCCCGRTTTCTGCATGTTTTCAACTAAATGATTCAAATTAAACCAACAGATCCTGATCGAGCAACTCTTCTCTGGTTTTTCCCTCCGTCTGTAGGTGAGCGACAGGGGTGGCGGCGTCCCTTTCCGCAAGATCGAGAAGCTGTTCAGCTACATGTACTCCACAGCTCCAGCTCCTCAGATAGGAGACCACTCCAGGACCCCACTGGTAAGGAAGGMTCACCATTCTGAGTTTAACTGATCAAACATGCAAAATTACACACAAGCTGACTGAAACCTGGAAGAGAAAATTAAAAAGAATAACTATATAAACCATCAGTTTCTTCATTTTTAAGCTATTTTAGGATAATAACGCTGGCTTTCTGCCACATCAGGAGTTACAACAAACAAACGTCAAAGTCTGCAGCTAGTTTTACTGCAAATAAAATCCTAAATAAATAAAATATGAAGTTATCTACATAAATCCTTTTTATTAATTCACTTTAATCTTCCTTCTTTCTGCAGGCGGGTTTCGGCTACGGTCTTCCCATCTCTCGTCTCTACGCCAAATACTTCCAGGGCGACCTGCAGCTCTACTCCATGGAGGCCTTCGGCACAGACGCRGTCATCTACCTGAAGGTGAGCCGAGTGTAGAGCTGGAGGAGGTTTTAAACCCTGCAGCGAAACAACTAACTTTAGAAATGTTCTGCTGAAGTGCAGCGAGTTAAAGGAATTTGCTGAAAACTGCTGAGYAAGCTGAAACTGAAAAGGAGGAGACGTAGCTAAAGGAAGGAAAATGCTAACAAAATGTTAGAATAGCAGAGCGCTAGCTAAAAACCAAAAATAACACATGGCTAACCAAAAGAAGCGATGTGCTAGCTTAAATCCTCGATTGGATTTAAAGAGACAGCCTCAAAACGAGTCGATCTAAGGCTCAGAAAAGGGGCGGGGCTTGTGGAGTTACAATAAGGAGGAATTCAGACCAAAGTGTTGCAGGCCCACTTTATAAAGACCCCCAAKTAAAGGATTTAAATGRGACAACGGAGGATTTAAAAGCATCTTAAGTCTACTAGCAAAAGACTAGCTAAAAGCTACATTTAAAGACAACTYTAGAGCGTTTGTCCTGAAGCACGTTAGGATTAGGGTTGAAGTCACAGCACTCAACTCAGAACTTTAAAGGCCGTTGTACTCAGTTTTTAAATTAGCTTGTTTTTTTCCRGTGTCCCCTGCAGGCTCTGTCCACGGACTCCATCGAAAGGCTGCCGGTCTACAACAAAACCGCTCTGAGGAACTACAAAATGAGCCACGAGGCTGACGACTGGTGCATTCCCAGTAAAGAACCGCTGGACCTGCGGAACTTCAAGACGGCTTAGAGAGGATCTCTGCAGGCGCCAAACTGARGCGTCACCGCTTTTAAAAAAAAAAATCAAAACGCGACGCGGATCCTCCAGAAAACGTCCCTGTGTTCCCACGCTGTCGTCTGCATCTACCGACCAGAGCAGATTTCAGCCTTTCAGCTTRGGACACTTTATTTTGGGCTTTATTTAGTAGCTAAATAGACAAAAGGATGCTCGGATGAAGCAGTCTGACTCTTGCTGAAATACTGAAGGAGGAGTGAGCGGAGTCATGTGCAGGTAGGGTAGAGACGGAGGAGGCGGCGCCCTGCGTGTTACGGGTGTTAGAAAAGAAAAAAAAACGGGGCGGAGCCATAAAACGAAGAGAGGAAGTTGTGAGACATTCAGTGGTTCTGAGGTGTTCAATAAACAGGAGCCCCTGCAAACCCACCCAAATGCAGGTGTTCATTGGAATACTTGAARTATTATCAAATCAAATATTTGCACCTAGTTCAATTTTACAGTACTGTAACTGTTTTGGTTGGAAAATTTTGGCTTTTCTTTGCATGAATCTGTGCATTTCTTTATGATTTCTGCCTTTTAGAAACAAAAAAAACTGAAATAGTTGTCAGTTTTCTGGACCAGGCTGAGTGTTTTMGGGCATTTCTGTGTTTGGAGGAAATGTGGGTTATGTTCTGGAGGCTGCAGCTCCACGCGGACCTGAGTTTGTCGGAGCTTGACGAGCTGTAAGTGTTTGTCAGCCTCGTGTGGAGGATGACTCTAAGTGTTACGAAGCCTGAGGGAGAGAGTGGCTCAACAAGGCCAGTTTCTGTTTTTGTGTTTGTTTTTTACTCTGTGCCAAATGAATGTCCTGGGTCCAGATGTGTTCAGAACAAGCAGCGTCTTTTGTGTTTATCTGCAGCCCACGGATAAAAAAAAGGTTATTTTTATAGCTATCCTTTTTATTTTGACTGAAAATATTGTAAATACTGTAAATAAAAAGAACCACCTGAAAACGAAGTGTTATAGTCATGTTTTTTTTAGTACTCTATATCAGTGGTTCCCAAACTTTTTATCTTCTGACCCACAAAATATTCATGGAAAAAACTTGTGACTCCAAATATTACTGGTCTGAGTACACAAACTTTGTTAATAACCCTGAAAACAAAGGCTACACATATATACTTATTTATACTTATTTTGTGTTTTTGTAATAATTACAGGGAAAATTTACATCAATTATTTTATTACCCTTTAAATTGATTTCTGAAGTGGTTCCCAAACTTTTCAGCTTTTGACCCACAAAATAACAGCAGCAGAGACCTGTGCCCACAACTATTTTTGGATGATAAACATTTGTATCGGGTGAACTAAACATGGGCATAGTAACAATATTTATTATTCTACATTTATACATTTTAGGCAACTATGACAAAAATGTAATTAATGTAGAAAATCTTTTCAGGACCCCACCTTGATGTTTCAGGACCCCACTTTGGGTCCCGACCGCAACTTTGGGAACCACTGCTCTATATAAAGTGGAATGGATTGGATAGTGACGCACCAAAGAGGATCTCTATCTTACACTATGAATTAAAGGAAAACTGACATATTTTAGTTAATAATGTAATATTAAATGGTTATTTATTCTGACCACATCATATTGAATTTTTGAAAAAAAAAATTAAACCAAAATAATTTAGGGGGGCTTTAAAAATATTTTAGGGGGGGCTCCAGCCCCCGTAAAATAAGCCTAGTGACACCACTGTTTTTCAGTCATGTTTGCAGTTTAATTTCCCTGATTTTTTTATTAAATCCTCAAACGAAAAAAACAAATTTCCTGAGCTGCTGCTGGGTTTGTTTCTGAGTCGGACAGTCTCCAGCTCTGTTGTGGCTGCAGCTGAAGGRGCGGGTCACGTGGTGTTTCTGGCCCAGAGCCCAGTGAGCCAGAGGTTAGGGACTAAACAGCTGAGGCGGTGTCTTGAGGCTGGTTTAGTATTCAGGGCATGTGAGACTCACGCAGCCGAAGGCTAACAGCCTAAAACCGAGGGCTAATAATAGCCAAATCCTCTCGGATTTAGCTGCCAAATGTTTTCAGCTCATAAAAAAGAGAGGCGGCAAATATTTTTAGATTAGCCATTGAGAAAAATAAACAATTTTTTTATGATTAGATGTGACTTAAAGGGACAGTTTTAATGTAGAGGTTGTATATTTTGTATCACTTCATTTGATGTTATGAGCAGTCAGTGTCTTACCTGCAGTAGAGTGAGTCTAACAGCTTTTCAGTGCAGAAATYTGAGCTGGGCGATGTGGCTGAAAAAATATCAATTATTGATTTATTTTATTGTTTTGCCTTTTTGAAATAAGGACCAGAAGAAACTGATGATCTTCCAAACTGTTGTTGCAACCTTTCCTCTTTTATCCATAATTTCCTCTTGAGCTTTTGCTCATTTTTTCCTTTCACTCTTCGTCATTCTTTTTTTTAAGCATTTCTGAGGCACGAGGGTGAAACATGAAACTGCTGCTGCACACGTTACTCAACAGATCATTGTTAGCTTGTACCAAAGAGGGAGTTAGTGAGCTGATGCTACCAGCCATGCTTGGCTGGGCGTCAGCTGCTGGGAATGGATTTTACGGCTTCAGTAGCTGTTGTTGTTGTTGTGTTGTTGTCACAATCTCCAGTCCCGGTTTATCTGTAGTTTTTATTTCCTACGTAAGTTACATAAACATTCATAAGCTTCCATAGGTAAAATTATCAATGTTCTGACATATTTGTTATCAACATTGATCCCGCTCAGTTGGCTRTCAGCAAGAAGGTCGCCAGATAAAATATATATAGATAAATATAGCCCCTGCCGAAATCATTCTTGCCATGTAAATTAACTTTGACAAAAAAAAATAAAACATGTTTGTAGCTTGAGGAAGCTACATTAGCTATTTTTAGCTGGTTTTAAACTATTTTAATGAGATGTTTTATTGTGTGGCTGTTGTTTCATCAGTGCTCCTCAAACGGTTGTGTGACCTGAGGAATGTGGTACTGTGGTGTACTGTGTTCACAGTAAAATAAAAACAGTGATTTACATAAAAACACAATGAAAACATTGTAATGAGATTCTCTGTGATTTTTTTGTACCATTATTAATCTTTAAGGCACGATAAAAGAAAAGAAGTGGTTCCACTTTTCCTGTGACAGTCATTATCATGATTTAACAAATGCATAAACATTCTTAGTTAAACAACAAATGAATCACAAACAGAAGAGATTGTTTCTGTCCGTTATCTGATAAAGAGAATTGAGGGGTCATCTTCCACGGTTGGAATGACCTGTCATGTCCAAAATAGAGTTCAGTTTGTGACAGAGTTCCTGTCCTCTCGTCAGGCCTGTCCGAGGCCTGCTTCGAGGCAATAAATCTTGTTTCTTCACTCGAGGTGACCCCTACAAATGCAAATCTGTCCCCGGGTTGCCAGATAGAATGGAACTTTAAAGGGGACATATTCTGTAAAATCCACCTTTTATAGCGATTAAATATATTTTGTTGTGTACTTGGAGTCTCTAGGACTAAATTTCTCCGGGGGCCACTGTTACTGCAGGTCAACAGCTCAGGGGCTGAATACCACACATGTCTATGTTTAACTAAAAATAACAGAGTAATTGAAGTAGAAAACCGGGGGTTTGGGCTTAAGAGATGAATGAACTAAAGGGCCAAACTTTGGTCACTTGCGAGCCGGATGTGGCCCACAGGCCGCCAGTTGATTAGCCTTACTCTAGAAGGTAGAAAAGTTTAGTTTAGTTTCTCCTGGTGCTGCAAAGATATCTTTATATTCCGTTTGGGACATATTTTCCAACTTGTTCCATTTTCTTCTGTTTTCTACCATGTTTTCTGAATTATTACATCAGAATTTGCGACGYAGCTTCTAAATAAGGTCTGGACTTACCAAAAACAATTCACTTATCTTCCTTCTCCTCATGTCTGATCATGTGAGGCTGGATGAACAAGTCCACCCTTGTTGACGTCTTTTAATTCGTTTGTGAATAAAGTTTCTGTACAGCTAAATAGTCCTGGACTGGTCTGAAAGCTGGAGGGGGGTCGGGGTGCGAAGCACATTGTTTAGATTTAAAGAGACAGCCTCAAAACGAGTTGATCTGAGACACATCTCAGACAAGGGGCGAAAGAGGGGATTGTGGAGTTGCAATAAAAAGGAACACAGACCAAAGCATTGCAATTCTACTTTATATGGACCCCAAAWGAATAATTAATGTGAAAAAAGAAGGATTTAAAACGTCTTTTCTGTTCACTGAATGAAACTTTGCTCACCAGACATGTTGTATACAGAACAACATCCTAAAGCACAACACTAAAAACACAAACAATATAATATAACATATATAATACATATAATAAATCAGACACATTATGTATTATATTTATTTGGTAGTTTTGGGGGTCTGTAAGTCCGGTTCTCCTGGTCAAGTCCAAACAGCAACCAGTCCACTTCTGTATAGTGACAATGACACTGACTGAGCTTCACCTGACCCTGGACCTGGACTCAGACCATTCATTCAATAAATAAATAAACAAATAAACAAACAAATAAATAAATAAATAAATAAATAAATAAAATTAGGTCAGAGGCCAAAGAGAGCGAGCCAAGTCACTTATAACGGTGGAGTTATTTTAGATGTGATGACCTCCTTCATGACTTCAGGAATACTCCGGTCACCTCAGACCCTTTTAGACCATGAAATAATGGCAAAGACAATGTTACGTTTTTCCTGTGTTTATGTGTGTGTTAGCAAAATATCTCCTGAACACGGAGACTGATTCCACTGGAACTCTCAGAAAGTAAACACCTGATGAAGGTCTGCAGCTGAGAGACGTTTGGAGTCGGCTTCAGTTAGATTTACAGACACTGAGCTTTGGGGTGGTAGTAGCTGAGAGTTGTTAACAGCAGGATCTGTGCTCGATGCGTGGCAGCAGAGGTCACAAGGCTCCTGGTCCTCCTCTCAGGTCTGATCCGGGTCCAACAGACACACAGCAGCTGATCCAAACACGACCGCCAACCTGAGCTGTTTACCCAAACACGAGCCAGCAGACCGACGTCTGCCGAGGACTGGAAAGAATCCAGTGGTGTCCTCCTCCTCCTCCTCCTCCTCCTCCTTCTCCTCT
>NW_013952521.1:198293-199959 GCF_001266775.1 Austrofundulus limnaeus | reverse complement strand
AAGAAACTTTAGTCCCTAAACATCAGGTAAAAGCTAAAATAGCTAAAGAAACTTTAGTCCCTAAACATCAGGTAAAAGCTAAAATAGCTAAAGAAACTTTAGTCCCTAAACATCAGGTAAAAGCTAAAATAGCTAAAGAATCTTTTGTGCCTAAACATCAGGTAAAAGCTAAAAGTAGCTAAATAAACATTTGTGCCTAAACATCAGGTAAAAGCTAAAAGTAGCTAAAGAAACTTTAGTGCCTAAACATCAGGTAAAAGCTAAAAGTAGCTAAAGAAGACAAATGTAGATCAAGTGTCCTAAGGTAAATTTCAAAGAGCTATATTTAAATTATTTATTTTTATGCTACTTTTAGTTCATAAGCACTATCTGCTACAAATAGCCTTTAGCTAATCTTTGCTTCTTTTAGCTTTCAGCTAGACTTAGTTTTTAGCCGACCATTTGGTTGATCTTTTTGTGTTTTTGGCCTTTAACTAGCTTTTTGCTGTAGCTTTTAGCTAGTGTTCTGCTACATTAACCTGCCCTTTTCTACTTAAGTTTTTGCAGCTTTTGTATTTCTTCCTTTGAGTTTAGGATTGTTTTTATTTATTTATTTTTCATTTCTCCTCCTGATAAAGCACCGCTACAATAAGATTCAGACTCAAGCAGACTTCAGCATCACCTTGTGAATTATGACAATAATCTCAACTTTAGGTGAGTAACAACAAGCTGGACCTGAAACACAAACTGGAAAGGTAAAAGATCAAAATAATTATTGTATGTTGGAACAAGATGATAAYCAACCATCAGTAATCTCTGTGTGCTCCCCTTACTGACCTGCAGCTGTCACTGATGAGATGATGTCTGCATCACATCACTTCAGCTGTCAGACAGGAACAAGAAGCTACTTGTTTCTACCATAAGTACGCATTTTAATACAGCAACAGTTTTTTTCTCTTTTTCAGCTGCAATGTGGACGATAAAGCTCCTGCCTCTAAAATAATCTGATTCCTTCCTGCTGACTAAAACAGAACATGTAGGCCTTTTATTTTTCTAGTAAATGTGGGTCACAATTCTTTGGTGCTCAATTTTAAATGACTCTGTCGCCCTCTAGTGGCCAATTAATGGAAACACCAATTCTTCAGTCTGTGTCTTCATGAAACCAAACTGCAGAATTTTCTTTTGACCCATTTCGAAACAAAACAAAACGTTAGACAACCAACAAGTAGCGGATCTAGGATTTTTCTGAGTGAGGAGCCATTAAGGGACCACAATATTCATAAAGGGACCAAAGTCTTTGCTCAACATCCTTTCACACAAATCCCCAGTTTTGGTACCAGTCATACATGTTCAAACACTTATAATGTAATTTAAAAAAAGGGTACCGCTTTCCAATAAGGCTCCCCTCATAGATGGCTTAGATAGGTTATTAATTCATCTGCACTTTATGAATTATTAATAAGTGTTTATTATGCATTAATTAAGGTAAAAAAAAGAGACTAAACTGTCTGGTTTCTTTCCAAATACTGAACCAAATATGTTTGTGTATTAAACATTTTATACTAGTTTACTACCTTGTAAGCACATTAATGATTAAATGCATATTTTAACATTTAATATTATCCTGTATTACTGCATTATAATTATCCATAAATATTAAAGGGATCCTTATTGTAAAGTGTCCAAT
>NW_013952521.1:196237-197662 GCF_001266775.1 Austrofundulus limnaeus | reverse complement strand
GTTAAGTGTAAATGTTTTTTTTTTTTTTTTTTTTTACTGTACGGTGGCCTCGTCATTGCTGAGATATGCATCAGAAAACCAGTGAAGCTGCGGTGTTTAGGAAATATTTGCGATGCTTTTCAGCTGACACATGGGTTGCCAGATAGAATATAACGAAATATTGCACTGTCGCTTTGAAATAGAGCAGGGGCGCATGACGAGCACACGCCACAGGCTCTGGCTGATAGGATCAGATGTGGGTGGCCACGAGAATAAAAAATGACGCAAATCCAAAAATGTATAAAATAATTATAAATAGCTAAAAATATATTTATCAATTTACAAAAATACCCTGTAAATACGATTATAGAATATTTGGCAACGCAGCGGAACTGCACTGAGGCAGGGCTGAGGTGAGGGCGGGGCTTCTGAACACATGCTTCGATCTGATTGGTGGACGGTCCGGCGTTGATGGGACYCGGAGGAGAACGGTGGGAGCTCGGGCACGGCGAGCGAGGCGGTGTGAAGTGTTCGGGACACGGTTCGGTTCGAAGAAGGAACTTTGGACGGACATGAGGACATGTGTTTTCGGAGTGTTGTATAAACTCTAATTAAGGAAAATATCGTTTAACTGAGCTGTTTTTTCTTCTTTAACCTCACGAGTGAAGCCACAGTTTGAAGTTGAGAAGATGCGAACCGTGTTTTGAGCTGATGTTCACTAACTTTACTGGCACTTTAAAACAAGTTTTAAAATAAATATAGTTTCTTTGGAGCTTAGATACATAATTAAAACAAGATGGCAGAGCACGAAAGCCTGGAGTTTGGAAAGGCTGACTTTGTGCTTTTGGACAACGTGTCAATGGAAGAATTTATGGCCAACTTAAAACTCAGGTAAGCCTCCTCCTTTTCTTACCTTTTCTAAACTCTTTCAGGTGATGTAAGGTTTCACGCTGAAATTTGATCGCATTAAACTATTCCCTTGATAGAAACGTGCTGTGTACACCTTTTAGAGTTACATTCCAACAGGTGTTTGGAAGTGATCCAGGGGCGTAGCCAGGAATAAGGTGGGCCTAAAGGTGGGCTGGCCACCAGTTAACTTAGCTTGTAAACTAAATGGAAACTCTTACAACCTTCAGTAGCAGAAACTTAAGTGTTAAAAAAAATCATAAACTGTTTAAATGCAGTTTGATTGTGCAGAAATTTGTGGAAGAAGTTGAAACAAAATGTCACACTGCACAGGTGAGCTTTTGTTTAGATCCAAACAAAAGTTACAAAAACCAAAAGATGTCCTGAACATTGGGCCTCATGCCAGAACCGTTCGTGCGCACAGATTTGTTCTTAAGTTGTGCGTACGAGTGATTTGTGGTATCCAGCAATGTTTTCGTATTCTAAGATTTTTTTTCAGATACGAACAAAATCCACGAGTGGTCCAGACCTGTCGTATAT
>NW_013952521.1:192472-194649 GCF_001266775.1 Austrofundulus limnaeus | reverse complement strand
TATATATATAGCTTCAAATTTACTTTGCTAGGTTTAGTGGAACCAGTTGACATGACTTGGTTGAGTAAATTCAACAATTCATTTTTTGAGTGCATAAACAACTCCTTTCATGGTGAGTTTGGACAGATTTAATTTTATAATAGGTGTTAAACCTTAAAGTAAAGAAGTAAAAGTATCTTCTTTAGCTTTCAAATGTAATGAAGTAACAGTAAACGTAACTACTTGGTAAAATTACAAATCCTCAAAACATTACTTAAATCGTAACAAATAGGGGTGCAACAATACATGTACCTGTATCGAACCACATCGAACAGAGCTTTAGGTTCGATACACACTTGTATGGAACAATACATATTTTTAAAATATATTTTATCAGCTTGTCTTCTGAAGATGCTCTGTGTTGAAGGATCAGTGGATCTGTGTTCGACTACTCCACCTAGGCTGCATTTTTGAGCGCAGATCCACTGAGAAACTTGCTGTTTCAGCAACTTTTAATTTAAAAACTGTATTTTTGAGGTTAAACAAATGTTCATAAATAATTTCAATAAGTTACAAGTTAAAAGGGGCATGGACATTTCTCTTTTTTGTATCAAAAAAATATCGAACCGTGAGACTAAAGGATCGAACCGTGAATTTTCTGTATCGTTGCAGCCCTAGTAACAAAGTAAATGCACTTAGTTACTATAAACCTATGATTTTTGTTTCTCTGGTTAGTAAAATATCTCATGAACCAACTGACAGGTTTTAATGAAACACTCAGAAATAAATTATTGGCTGTAGATCTATGTCTGATTTAACTTTTGGAGCCAAACACCACCTCAGAACAACATGTCTAAACTCAGTGACTTTGACAGGTATTGAGCTCATATTTGTTATGGTGGAAGCTGACAGTGATGTAATGAAWGAGATTGGTAATGATTGGTTTTAAGGTTTGACCATCTTGGGCTGTAATACTGGCGGGTGACGCTACGCCTTTTATTAGTGTTTTGGTTTCTTGGACTTGAGACTAAAGAGGTTCTCCACAGACCTGCCAGGTGGACAAGMGTTCATGTGTTTAAAAAGGACCCAGCCGTTCTGGTTAACACTGTTTTTACAGCCATACTTTTTAAATGAGATCAGCGTCTGTGGTGCGAACAGTAGCTGTGGCAGCCAGGCAAGAGAGACCTGAGAGGAACCAGACAGCACCGGGCCTTGTTTACTCCCCCCACATACTCCCCCCTGTTTGTTTTCCCTCCAGCTCCGCGGCTCGGTCCGGAGGTGGCGTGTGAGGATTGTTATTTGTAGAGGGTGGGACCGGCCAGGAGCGCTTCCTTTCTGCTCCTTTCCTTTAAAGCCTCGGCGAGGAAGCGTGGACTCGAGCGTCTGCGTGCTTCGTGTTAAAGCCAGACACGTAGTTCTTCAAAACGAGAAGGTCCGCAGCACGTCTGCTCTGTTTATTTTAGCTTCACAACAAAGTTCAGCTCACTTAACCCGCGTAGCAAGCGTTCCCCCGGCGGTGGTGGGCTTCTGTGCTCCGGCAGGTTCCCGTCTGTTGTTCACTTTTTAACTCCGTCTTTCAATCAGGGTTTGTACGTTTTAACGTCTCCTCTCTGGTGAACGGGGGGATTTTTACTGTTATTAAAGGCCCGGCCTGTCGGGCTGCGGATCYTATCCCCCTGTGGCGGCAATTAGGCTGTAATTTGGAAAAGGCAGCTCATGGCCAGACATGGTGGTTCAGGCTGACTTTTGCTTTGTTTTGACTTGGGCTTGAACTTTGCGTCCCGTTCCGTTGAGAGCGTACCGTTCTCAAAATAGAGCCCAGTAAATGCCCCGGTCTTTTTGTAGKGATTCCTAGAAAAGATAAAAGTTCAAATAACTTTACGGGGTCTTGGGAAACTTGCTAACAGGAACATAAGAGTTTTGCCCAAAAACAGCATTTATTTAGAAGACATGCTCCACATCCACCTCTTTACCATCACATAAACTCTATAAATCATTAAAAATACAGACAGATATTARCTTACTTTTATTTTGATCTATGTTTATTTTTATTCTTACCCTCTGTAATTCTATTATTATTGCTACAGTTGATAATGTCACATAGCAATATACTGTTTCTGTGGATTGCTATATGGATCTGCTGCTGCTACACCTGAATTTCCCCATGTGAGACAATAAAGGCTGTTTCTATTCTATTC
>NW_013952521.1:189996-192128 GCF_001266775.1 Austrofundulus limnaeus | reverse complement strand
TGATGACGTAATACGTTCAAAATCGAACGGCTCTATGAAACAAACGGCTCCCCAAGATCCGGATCCCTTCAAAGAGACATTTGTCTCATCTCTAGTCCACACGGGCTTGTTGCCTCAGTCACGCAACGATACGATCATTGTTGGGGGGTTTATTGCCTCCTTTAAAGACACCTAAACATGGCTGCTGGAACATTGAACCAATTAGAAAACAATCTTGCAAACACTGAGCCATGATTGGTCAACGTGTGAGAAACAAGTTTAAAGAAAACCTCCCAGAGTGCTATATTTAAAAAACAGACAGAACTTCAGAATGAACTTTTAATCTTAGTGATTTATTTCTGCTTCATGTCCAAAAAGAGACATTATTTTGTCCTAATATAGAAGCAGAGCCGTTTCTATTGTGGGTGCACGTTGACCCGTTTTTGAGAAGCCCTCTGAGCGATTTGACCTTTGAACCCGTCTGCGAGGAGTTAAAGAGGACTTTGAGCAGGAAGTCTCTGATGTTATGGAGCAGGAAAGTGTGGCATTTCCCTTCGCTTTGCTCCGTGCATTTCATTGTTTCCTGGAGTCTGGTCCAGCTTATCTTTTACRCTCGCTATGTCTGCTTTCAAAACTCTCACTTTTAGGTTGCACATTTAAACTTATCTCCCGTTCAAGTTAGGATCGATTGACCTTAAATTTACCCGGCAACTTATTTACATGCTGTGTTAAAAGAACAGTGGTTCTCCTGTTTTTACGGCTGGTATAAAAAAAAATCGAGGTGTGGTTCAGTGAGAAACAAGGTAATTAATTCTACCTCCTATTTATCCTGCTAAACAAACAAAAGAACAAACCTGCAGGGAGATAAGTCCCAGATCAAAGGTTTCCGTCTTCAATAAATAAGCCCGTCTTTCTGTTCGTGTCCCTTACGTCAGGTTAGCAACAGATTGAGCTCAGGGTTTGATCTCTTTATTTGCTTTTTTATGATTGAGTTCAGTGCTGGGTAATAAAACCAAAGTGCATGTGTAAAACACACAAATTTCACTCCTGCAGCGAAGATGAAAGTGCTGATAGTGTGCAGCAGATGTTTGGAGAATATTTAACWGACTTATTAAAGTTGTTTTTTCCTCCTTGCAGTGGCAGCTGACTGAGATGTTTTGCTTATATGCAGTAGATTAATTTAGCAGCGATGAAGCGTGAACACACTCCTCTGAATGAGCTGGATGTTTGATGTTAAATTAGCACCATGCAGAAGTATTCGCACAGAACGCACGAACAAATAAAAAAACAGGAAAACGGTGAAYGTTCTGACTGCAGATTTGTTGTGACTGAAGACGAGGAGGGACCCCCTGAGCTGACGGATTCGTAGAAGCCTGAGTGCGAAGCGCCTCGCAGGCCAACCCGGCAGTAAAAYGTCCAGTCTCACCACAAGAATTTCCTTACGAGCAGCTGTAATCTGAAACACATTACCATCCCTGCATAAACAGTGGGCTGTTCTAGTTTAGACTTATTTTCTCTGAAATAGGTTCCCCAGCTCTCAGACGTCTCATTTGTGGACTGAGTTGGCAGGGTCAGGATCGGGTCTTCGGTACAGGCTTTCAGGACCGGTTTCTAGGGTTCTTCAACATTACACTTGGCTGCTGCCTTATGTTTTTTTTTCTTTCTTAAACCTCAGTGTCTTTCTGCGGTGGGATATATGGAGAATCAGACCTTCATAAATTTATTCAGAGGTTTTTTGTGAACAAAATTTATTTTTTGTTTTATTTCAGGGGGAGGTAACGCCTCAGAGTTAATGTTTAAAAAGAGTACTGTAAAACTGTGAGGATTTGTTGTTGTTTTAAGACTAATTGTAAAGACAAGCTGACTCGTTTCTTTAGTAAACTTTTTTTGTTTTTACAATCAGACATTGCTTCCTGACGATCGTTCATTTATTGTGTTTGGGGCTACATGACACATGGAAGCAGCAAAATATGTTATGTAAAAATATGTTAAGTTAAAAGTGCCTAATGTCACATTTTTAAAAAAAAAAGATTAGTTTTAATACCTCCGCCAAGGACGAGGTAATGTTTTCAGTCGTGTATGTCTGTCTGTCGTTCTTCCTGTGGACAAAATTACTCAAAAACTTGTGGACAGATTGTCATGACATTTTTACC
>NW_013952521.1:181703-189373 GCF_001266775.1 Austrofundulus limnaeus | reverse complement strand
ATATATAAAAGGCGACTCGCTTCCAGAGCGACAGTACCAGGAAGCAGCAGTTTATGAAGATAGTCAAACAGTTAAAAACTCATAAAAGGGGATAAAACAGACAGTTTACACGGTGGAATCTGACTGATGAAAACTTTGGAGGTTAATACGGGACCAGTTTGTGGATGAATAATGTCGGGTGACGAGTCTGACTTTTTTTTTTCACATTGGACTCCGAGAAGAAATCCCGTGCATACTGCCTGCTTAAATGTTTGCTACGTCAGAACTTATTCAGCAAATGTGTTTCCATCTCTGCTTTTGCGCATTAACTCTTACAAGATGGGGGAAATTGGTCTTGGTGGAGGTTTGCACTCTCAGAGTGCTTCTTGTTATGTTTGCATTCAACAAATAAGGTTGTGGCATGACGACTGTAAATTAGATTTTTGCATATCGTGACTTCACGGCACACTTATTTGACTGTTAGAAGGCAAATTTATAATCTTTAGTGCCAGTTTTGCAAAACACTTATTTAATTTCAGATTTTTCTTTCGATGAAAATAAGGAAATGTAAACAAACAGCACAAATATGTTGTTACAAATTGCTCTGAGAGCTTTTGCATGTTTGTTTTTACTGTTCATGAAGTACATTTATTATAGTACATTTATAATCTTTGGCTTGTCTGTTGTAGATATTCTCTAGTCTCATATTACATTGAAAATAAATCCAATTTATGGTCCTCATTTGGAAAAAATGACTTTTAAAACTCAGCTGAGAAAAATATCAGCTTTAAACAATTAAAATTTGTAGTTAAATTAGAAAACATATTAATTTAAGGCAAATGTCTTGAAATAAAATAAAAATTTATTGCAAAAACCAAGAAGTTTTATTGCACAAACCAAGATCGAGCCCCAAAAGATTATATTTATCCACCTTGACTATTACTGGAGAAAAAGGATCTGTTTACAGGTTTAAGTACAGACCCTCAGAAATGCAGATGTATGCTGTAAGGTTTTAACTTTCATTAAATATCTGTTCAAAAGTAATTGATCTGTATGATTCTGTGATCCGTAAAATTAAAACCCACCGGCCCGAAACCTGTGAAGCTGTTTAAAGTTGTCAGGCGTGGAAATCGTCTGGCTCATGATTCAACAAGCAACCGCATCCTCTGTCTGCAACGTTACACCCCAAGAAAAACTCCCTGTAGCATGCACACACACACACACACACACACACACGACACGGTACACACACTGCTTATCTGACTAACAGAAGTAGAGTCTGTCATTTCTTCAGGATAAGCCGGTCACATTTAGGAACCTGTAATGTTTTGTGTGACTCAGATGATTCACAGTAAGCTCACTTTGTTGTTTTTCTTTTGTTGCGTCATATATTTGTGCACCTTCAGGCTGCCGTGACGTCATTCCCTGTTTTCCCTCAGTGCCGTTATTGTTCTTTAGTCCAGTGGTTCCCAAAGTTGGGGTCAGGACCCAAAGTGGGGTCCCGAAACATCAAGGTGGGGTCCTGAAAAGATTTTCTGAATTATTACATTTTGGACTTAGTTGTTACAAAGGAGTGATTTTGTTACCATGCCCATGTTTTGTTGACCTGATACAAATGTTTATCATCCAAAAACGGGGGCTCACGTCTCTGCTACTGTTATTTTGTGGGTCAAAAGCTGAAAAGTTTGGGAACCACTGCACTTTGGTTCCCAAAGTTGYGCTTGGGACCCAATTATGGGTCATGAAGCACCTTGGATAATATCCAGAAATCAATTTAAAGGGTAATACAATAATTGCTGATGTAATATTTTCACTATAATTATTTAAAAAATACAAAATAAGTAAAAATAAGTATTTATACTTTTGTACAAGCTGTTTAGATGGTCAAAAAGCCTGTGTTTTTCTGGGTCGTTAACGAAGTTCGTGTACTCAGACCAGTAATATTTGGGGTCACAAGTTTTTGCCATGAATATTTTGCAGGTCAGAAGACAAAACGTTTGGGAACCTCTGCTTTAGTCCACCTGTTGGATGTGCAGTGTCCTGAACCCGGGTCAGGGTGGAACTGCTTCCTCCCTCTCAGCACCTCACCTCGCTGTGACTCACTGACTATATGATATATTACAGGGATGGGCATTTTAAGCAGAAAAACACTGCAAATCTGTTGGCGTTTAAGTTTTTATTGTTCTGGTTGACCCTGCGGAGGGTGTGGCGGACAGCTGCTGCCGTGAACCTGGAAAAGAAAAGCTGTTTTAACACAACTCCTGTTTCCAGCAGAGCTGCCAGCCGAAGGAAAACATCCTGCAGGACGATGGGAGCTCTGAAATGCTTTTTGTTTTGGTTGTTTGCAGCTCGCTCAGGGCTACGTTTTTTGTTTCTGTAAGAAAACACGAAGCTGGCTTCTTTTAAGGTGATCCGGCTTCAAACAGCTGCTGACCTAACTCCCGTAACGTTGGTTAGAGAGTGATGTGGGCCCGCAGGAGTGTGGATGTGTTGATGGGTTCTGTCTCCTTCAGACAGTTCTGCTGTTCAGGGCTAAGCTTTACAAAGAAAGCTGTGAAAAATGCCCTGATGTAGAGCCCAGATGTCTGCGGGCTGCAGACCGTGGAGGAAGCCTCTGCCACACTTAGGAGAGGTGAAGAGCGACGCTTGGACTGATTTCTGGCCGGATCCCAAAACTGAAACGATGTCTTCCTCGATAAARTTCATCGCCTCTGCTTTTATTACAAACTGAGATCAGTAGCTGTCATCATGAACTGTTAAAGTGAAGATTAAACATCCCAGCAGTTTTCAGCTTCTTTTTATTGTCACCTGTTTGGGACTTGTTTATCTGATTCATACAGCAGACATTCAACACAAACACTCACCAGTACAAACTTGTCCTGTCTCTAAGATTTCCTTTTTGGGCCTTTTTTTTTGTACATAACCCTCATACCTGGAGGTGTTGTGTAATTGCTTTTTCAGAAAAACAGTATGGTTGTACGTCCTAAAGATTATAGGCCAAGCTTGAAAGCTTAATGTTGCCAAACAGTTCTGAGGTAATGTTTTTGAAGTGGCGTTTTCCAGTGATATTTAACAGACAGCTGTGGTTTTCAAAGCTTTCAGCTTCTGACTCAAAATGTTTTCTTGAGATCATCTCTAGACCCCTCACATGGTGTTTCACAACCCACTGTGAGGTCAGGGTTATTATAGTTAACTAAAACTAACTAAATAACGAAAACTGAAATTGAAAAAAACATTTTAGTTAACTAAAATAAATAAAAACTGTAATAAAATAAAAAACGATAACTAACTAAAACTGTATAATCTTTTTACAAAACTAACTATAACTAACTGAAATTATAGACAGAAGAATATCCTTAGTTTTAGTGTTTGTCAATTTATTTATTTTTTCCTTTCTTTTTTTTCTTTAACTGAGTAGTTTCACATTAGCTGTGTGCAGCTTACGGCACCTCATAATCTGTAACAAGACTTGTTTACAATCTGCTGCTCAGCATCAGCTGCTAAATGACAACAAAGGTTGGGAGAAAGCAGCAACGTCCACTTTGGGATTTCTTTGAATATGACTGAGAAAAATAAAAGCAAGTGTCTTGTAGTGGAAACAGGTGATAAAATATGTGGAATACTTCAAGGGAAAAAACAGCATGAATCAAGCTCACACAAGATGGCTAACTGTGGCTATCTTGACGCTGGTTTCTCTCAGTAGAGCAACAGGTAGCACCAGGTTGGAGACAACTATTATCCTTGTCATAAAATAATCACACAAGTCCTTAATTGGCAAAATTGAGTTTCGCAATTATTTTAGGAAAGTGTTGCTATAATGAACTGCTTTAACTAGCGACCAAATAGCTGTTGGTTAGTTAACTCTTGAGGATGCATTGGCAAATATGTTTATTCAAACTATAAAAAAAACTAATACTAGAACTAATAAAAACTAAACCAAACTAAAACTAAGCATTAAAAATGCAATAATAACTAATAAAAACTAGCAAATCCACTGTAAGAACTAATTAAAACTGAATTAAAAGAAAAAAGTCACAACGAAATAAAACTAAACTATAAAGAAAAATTAAAAACTATTACTGTTGGTCCTGATCCCAACTTTAGGAACAATCTAAGATGAACCAAACGGTTCAGGTTTTTTTTTTCATAAGCTGCTCCACCTCTGCAACAGATTCATATAAAATATTATCCCCCAGAAATTCAAAGTTTCTATGTTTCCTCACATGTTTTGATATTTATATAAGGAAGGCGTTACTTTTTTTTTTTTTTTACCAACATCCATCAGGTTCTGCTCTGTCTCTGTTGAAAGTGATGACATCCGTCACCAAACAGCAAGTCATCAGATGATGTTTCCACTCGGACACCGGTGACATCATGGTGTATACATATCCACAGCTTATGATTAGGATCAGAACACTCCTCACATTTTATTGTGGTTACTCTAAATATGACATGTTCTGGTCAAGATAGTCAGGAAGTGATAATTAAAGGAAAATACCCTTTAAATCAGCAGCGTTAGACTTGTTGTTTATAGCAGTTATACCCCTAGGYTGTATAAATGAACTTACAAGGAGCATTGTAAGAAAGGAATTCTAATTTAGGCCCTCATATACATCATCAGTGAAACAAATGAATAAGAAAAGGTGAAATCTGAGAATTATTGCATATTTGCTTAAAAAATAGGACTGTGTATTGGCAAGAATTTGGCGATACGATACGTATCATAACAGAGGGGTCACGATACGATATATCCCGATATATTGCGATACTGTAAGCAAGGCAGTATATTGTGATATATTGCAATTTTTTTGTCCAAAAAATTATATTAAATAAAAACCTCTTACTGAAAAAAGAAAAAGAAAAGCTAATGTTTACTTACAATGCTAATGCTACCCTTACTCTCTGGCGCTCAATAGGTAGAGGAGCCAAATGGCTGGCTCACTGCTGCCAACTAGTGGTCAGAGGCTGAACTACAACATAAAAATGAACGGTTGGCAAGAAGGTTGACATTTTAAACCTTAATTAAAAATCGATATAGGGCTTTAGAATATCGATACAGTATTGGGAAATAAAATATGGCGATATTTCAGTGTATCAATATTTTCTTACACCCCTATTAAAAAAGTCAATTTTTTGGGAAACAAATTTGTGCAAACTTACTTTTTAGCAGCGTGTTCCAAGCCTGAACTTAGTGTTTTATTGTATGAAATTTTAAAACCGCTTACAGCTGATTAAAGACACTCAAATAAAAAAGAATAAAAACAAAAATAAATGATCTGTTCATGTGTTCCTACAGCTGTTCCGGTAAGCCTGGAATAATTCCCCTGTTGCTCGAAACAAGAGCAGAGATGTGATAAAAGTGGAACAGACACAGATTATCTCCCTGCTCTTCATAATTCCTACAGTGACCTTTAATGCGGCGCTCACGTGCTAACGGAGCTCACGCTGATGTGGGCCACAGATTTGATCATACAGGAAACAGTTTTAGATCTTTGCCCCTTTTCTCCTGCATTTCACGTGTTATGTCCAAGTGCAGACAGGTGTCCCAGTTGTTTTAGGAAGAGGCATAAGTACCCTGTAGGTACACTGATAGTATTCTAGTGCCACTTAGTGTAGTGTCGGTATGGTTCGGTACGGTTCCAAGTCATTTCCATTAGGCCAGATTCTTGGAACCAGCCCTTTTTTTAGTACCTACTTCGTTATGGTTCCAAGCAGCCCCAGTCGACACCAAAATGCGACATCAGAACACTGTTCGTCACTGATTGGCTAGCGGGTGGAGTCACTGGTTGCGTGTAAGCTGCCTTTACAACAACAAATAAGGAGCCATTTTTTTCAATTGTAGCAATGACATTAGTTGGCTTCCATCCAATTTTAATTCGAATTTTTAGCGAATTTTTAAAATTTCAAAAGTTATTCATCAAATGTGTTTCCAGCTCTCATTTTGCGCATTAACCTTTTTTCAAAAAAAACCCAAAACCACATCCACCAACCGCCCAAAACACACCTGCTGGAACCGGACTGGAACGTCAATGGAGAAGCACCCGAACTGACCCGTTCCGTCACTGACCGTACCGACACTATGGCACTAGTGGAATGGGGGCATAAATGGTGGGACTGTCTGACCCAACACCCATCACATTATCTGAGGGGGACGTTTTGAAACGTCAATAAATGATGAAGGAAGTTTCCTCCAGGATGTTGGAAGGGAGACTCTGAACATGTTATGTATGAAGCAGTGTGACTTTCATTCTTGTTGTGGGGCAGTAGACCAGATCTTCACCCCTTGTGTAATTGTTAGGGGGGGGGTCATGGGTCAAGCATGTGAAATGATTTTCCTGCAAAGTGTGGGCCAGGATCACAGTCGGAGAAAAGCGAAGGAAATCTGTCATCCGAGGGTAGTTCTGAGCAGAGCTGCTCCTTCGTAATGAACAAGTCACTTCAGGCGCTTAGGGTGGTTCTCTCTGGTGGCTTTCTGGGCACGTCCCACTGGGAGGAGACCCCCGGGGAAGACCCAGAACTTGCCGGCGGGGTTATGATCTAGGAACACCTTGGGATCCCCCAGATGAACTGGAGAGTGTCGCCATAGAGAGGGACCTGCTGCTCAACAAGTTTTTGGATTTTCAAAGCGGAATATTCCTAAAATGACTTTGTGTAACCTAAAATGAAGGTGGTCACTAAAGTTAGTTATTTGTAACTAAAAAAATGGGGATTAAAAGTTAAATTGTACGATCAGCAGCTAATACGCTACAGTTTTTAGAGGTACAGAAAGACTGAAGCGAGCTTTTGTTTGAGTTTATCGAGTTGAATTGGTGCACTTAGAACCTCATTAAGTCAGTCCTCTCACTGAGTAGGTTTTTCCACWTTATTCCAGTCATGTTGGGCTTTCTTCTCCCTGAGGAGACGGAGACGTGTTGGTGAGAAAATGTTCTAATTCCCTCGTGCTCCTCCCTGAGCCGACCATAAAATAGACCCACCCAAACAAGATTGGAGACGGTGGTTGTGTTCAGCTGTGCTCTATAATTCTGAGGCCACGGTGACATCTGTGTTTACACGCCGTTCACCAGCTTGTGAGGGCAATATCTGGGTTCCTCTGGTATTTTTAGGGGCAGCCAGTTCCCTGGATGAATGAAAACCCCAAACATTGTTTTATTTTTGAGTGTGAATCTTTGAGGTCAGGTTTGCAGCAAAGCTTCTGTGCATATTATTTGAATTATGTGACAGCTCATCTGTTTGGCTCTTTAAATACTTATTTGTTTAGGATGGGTGTGTTTTTACTTAATAAATAGACGAAATATTCACAGCAGGCCAGAGGAAAACCACACCCTGAGCTGTTTTTGCTCCAGCTGCTGCACCCATTATTTTCTATTAGTGTTAACTTCCTGACTCACTTGTTTGTATGTAGCTCAGGGTACCAGTTGCATTCTATCTGTCTGTCTGTCTGTCTGTCTGTCTGTCTGTCTGTCTGTCTGTCTGTCTGTCTGTCTCTCACCTCACTCACTCATTTACTTACTCATTTACTTACTCACTTACTCATTTACTTACTCACTTACTCACTTACTTACTCACTTACTCACTTACTTACTCACTTACTCACTTACTTACTCACTTATTTTCTTACTTACTTACTCGTTTACTTACTCACTCATTTACTTACTCACTCATTTACTTACTCACTCATTTACTTACTCACT
>NW_013952521.1:177826-180725 GCF_001266775.1 Austrofundulus limnaeus | reverse complement strand
CTTACTTACTTACTTACTTACTTACTTACTTACTTACTTACTTACTTACTTACTTACTTACTTACTTACTTACTTACTTACTTATCCAGATGTTTCCAACAGGATTCAGGTCAGAAATGGAGGCACAAGTTCCCCTAAAACAAACCTATAAATCCATATATTGAGTTTTTGGTCTCAGTTTATCGTGAATAAGTCAGGCCCAGAAAACACGGCACTTGTTCGTGTTTAATTTTTGGCTTCTTGTTTGATTTTCTGTTACCAGAAGCGAAGGATTGTTTAGCATTTTTAATATAGAGTCATGTGTTTTTGATGCTGCGCAGCTTCAGGGACMGAAGATCAGAACCATTCTGTGCTGATTGTTGCCATTCGCTGACCTCCAGATTTAAATTCTTTCCCATTTATATCAAGAGTTTTTTTTTTCTTCAAACTATTTTTTGCTGCTGTCTATTCTTTTCTCTCTGAGTTGTTTTGAACTCAGTGAATCTCTCACTCAGCTCATACTGGGTCCAGTTTGTGAGGTTTTATTAAGGATAATAAAAGGAAGCTTTCTCTTTTATCTGTTTGATCCTTTCCTGTTCTCTGATGGGTCAGTTATTTGTTGGACAGAAAGACAAAAGGTGAATTTAGTGCTTTTTGGACTGAAGTACAATCAAACATCCTTTAGCCTCTATCTGAAACACTCACAGCTGTGTCAGCAACTTTAAACAAACAAATTACGGTTAAGGAAGTTCTTTAATCTCCATCTTGTGTCGTTTAAATCCTTTTAAATGAAAGTTGAGCAGATGGATCACCAGACTTGTTACAGCTGACTGATTAATTCTCTGTGCCTCTCCTTTTTTAATCCTCTACAGAGTGATGACACAGACTTTATTCACACATAAACTCAGAGGAGGGGGAATTACTCTCACTCATGTGGGATTTTTCTGATCTAATTTCTCCTTTTGGCTCTGCTGTTTGTATATCTGACAGTATGTGTCAAGTTTTACTTGTAGATAAAGTAAACCACAATAACAACCTCCTATTGGCAAAAATATTAATTCTCACTTCTTAAACAACCATGTGGAAAGGCTCATTCCTTGGTCGTGGAAAAGATGCCAGTCTGTTTGAGAAGGGTCAAAACATTAGCTTGCATCAAGCAGAGGAAATATCTGAGGAGATTGCAGAAACTACTAGAATTGGTTCATGGTCCAATACATTATTAAAAACCGGAAGGGTAATGAGAATCATCGTCATCGAGGAAAAAATGTGGCCGGAAAAAAATCCTGAATGGTCATCTGTGATCACTTAACGTTTGGTGAACAGAACAACAGTAGGACTCCGGGTTGTGTTTAATAGTGAAAGTAAGAGCCTTTCCACACACACAATGTGAAGGGAGCTCAAGGGATTGGGACTGAACAGCTGTGTAGCCTTAAGGCTAACTGGYAAAAGGGCTTCAATTTACTTGGGAGCATAAAGACTGAACTCTGGAGCAATGTGGTCTGAGTCCAGACTGACCCTGAGTGATGGTGGCATCAGGGTAAGAAGAGAGGCAGGTGAAGTGATGCACCCATCACTGTACCTACCTGTGGGGCAGTGCTATGATGTGGGGCTTCTGCAGGTGGTCAGGTTCAGCAACAGTATGAGATCAAAGAGTGAGGTCAGCTGACCTGAATATACTGAATGACCAGGTCAGTCCATCAATGGATTGTTTCTTCCCTGATGGCACGGCCATATTCCAAGATGACAAAGCCAGGATTCATGGGGCTTTTATTGTGAAAGAGAGTTCAGGGAGCATGAGAGATCATTTTCACACATGGGTTGGCTCCAGAGAGTCCATTGAGAATCTTTGGGATGTGCTGGAGAAGGTCAGACTCTGCCATCATCAATGCAAGTAGATGATGAAAAGTTAATGCAACACTAGATGGAAATAAATCTGGTGACATTGCAGAAGCTTATTGAAACAATGCCACAGAGAATATGTGCCATAATCAAAGCTAAAGGTGGTTCAACAAAATATTAGAGATTTTTTTGGTGGCGACTTTATTTTGGGCCAGGCAGTGTAGAATAAAGTCATTTTCTGAAACATTTATTTACAAGAAAAACATTTGTTTTTTTTCCAGACTATTTTTATTCTCTAATTTAATTAAAAAATAAATATTGAAATACATAAAACACTGCTTTTTAAACTATAAACAGAAGATAAAGGACTTTAGCTTAGCCTGGCAGCAATAAACCAAACGTTTGAACAGTRGATCTGAAGACACGTCTATCTGTGCGGACATTATCTCTGATAAGCTCCTCCCATCATGCAAAGTATGGTCAACGGTCCAACAGAAACCATCGTACGTGTGAGTTCAGTGGGCAGCTCGCTGTCCTGGTCCATGCAGGGGGGAGGGGGGGACACGGTGCCTCAGACAAAGGCCTCCGATTGACACAGAAACAATGGAGCGGGCACACAGCAGCCTCCTGACTGAGGAGATAAACGACACAATCGCTCTTTTTCTGCTGCAGCTGGGAGGAAGAGTGACCATGTTGCTCTGTCACTGTTAGCATGTTACATATACAGAAAACATTCTTTCATCTTGTTAGCTGTACATATACATATAATGTGCAAGTATCTGTTTTCTAACTATTTGAAAGCATTTTGAAATGTGCTGTGATTTACAGAATTTGCGAACATCAGGATTTACATAAAATATAACACAAATACAGTAAAAATCACTTATTTTGACAGCTTTTATAGTTTAAATGGTTTTAAAATTCTGATAAATTTAACAAAACCTTGAAAAGTTCAATCCTAAAGCATTAAAAATGACTTTTTTTGAAATTTTGGTAAATTGTTAGAGATTAGCATCATGTTAGATCGGGGTCTGCAATCTGCGGCTCTGGGGCCACATGTGGCTCTTTGGTCCCTCTGCAG
>NW_013952521.1:165892-177677 GCF_001266775.1 Austrofundulus limnaeus | reverse complement strand
GTTAGCTCATGCTAGCCTGGTATTTACTTAAATAATCCAACTTATTTCTATGATCTTTCTCTCAAATCCATCAGAATTACCTTTAAATAATTTGAAAACTACATAATAATAAAAATTAGAAAAAATATATATAGTTCAGTTGAACTAGTTTTTATGAAATTTGGTAAAAAAAAAAACTATATAACTATAAAAACTTGTTTACATGAATCTGGTCTTATAATTTGACCTGATGTGCAGAAATAATAAATAATAAAATTCACAATATATTTTTTAGTTTTATAATGTCACTTCCACTGGCCATAAAGGTTCCAGAAAAGGCCTCGAAAAGACCCACGGACCGCCACTTGATAATTACAGTTGTAGCTTGTTTTCCGGCTCCTGACACATTTTATCAGTGAGCCAAGGAGCAGAAATGGCTCTTTTGATCATAAAGGTTGCAGACCCCTGTGTTAGGTTAACGTCGTCATGTTTATGTCCAACACGGGTCGTCCCACCTTGTCCAGGACTCATGACACAGTGCTAATGTGTGCATGACGTCACTCACGCAAAGTAACCACACAAGGATGAGCTAATCTAGGCTAAACGTTTCACCTCACATTTTTTCATTAAGTTAGTTTCTCTGGTTCAAAGCGTCCTGAACGCAACAGATCGCACAGATTTAGAGCTCTGACATAAAGAAGAGGACATCTTGATCATAAGGTTCAGCTTCACGGTGAGAACAGACAAGGTCACAGCAAAAAACCTGCATCTTTCTAAACTTGACTCTTATTTTGAGACAAAGTACATCCTCTCCTGGCGAGTCTTCAGAAAAATCATGAACGCTGGGTTTCATTTATCTGGCAGCTCTTCAAAGCTACCATCTCTTCAACTTCACACAGTTAATAGAAGTGTTTTGGTAAAAAATAAAATAAGGTGGCAGCAGAAGCTTGGCAGCTGTGAAGAAAGAAACTATTCTTCTTCTCTGGATGATAGTCGTTTTGGGAGAGGAAGGAAATCCATCTGCTGGCTTCACGCAGAGAGAATGGCAGAAATACAAAGATGGTSTGATTGTGAAGAAGTAAGAATCACGAAGTGAGACAGGAAAGAGTTTATYAATATGAATCGATCTCAACAGGATGCTGGTATACATATAATAACTGGATGAATTACGTCGCTGCTTTGAATGAACCCATTCCTTTATTAGAATGTGACTAAACTGTAAATCTAGTGAACGATTCACCTCCTCACATAAACACTTTGCTAATTTAGCACTGCTCAGATCATACATTACAACATAAATATGTTTTTACATGAGCTGCTGTTTCATACAAAGTCTAAAAACCACAGCATGAGGGGATGCTGGGAAAGTCAGGTGTTTGTGCTGTGTCAGGTGGAAACAAAAACAATCATGACTGGTTATTAATAAGCAATWCTAAGACTTAACTGGAGTTTAGCTCCAATCTAACAAACCCCGACAGGAAAAGCATCGATGTGTATAAAAAAAAATAAACCTAAACGAGAAGACAGTTTTAAAATTTATTCATTTTTAACTTCTTATATTCAAACATAACTTCTTGTTGCTTTTTTTATTGAGCTGCAGGTTTTTTTCAGATTATAAATGAAATTAATGATTTATTTTCCGGCTTCATTCAGTTCAGTTCTGAAAGATAACTCCAGTTTAATAGTTCTGTTATCTTTTATTGTTTCTGCAGACTGTGGTGTTGGACTGAATAAACTGAGGACGATGAGATGTTGATCAGTAAAAGATTAATATATATTGAGACGTATCCTCTTGTGCTGAATAATTTTAGTCTATAATTAACTTCTGGGACTGCTTTTTGTAGATTTTACTAGTTTTCATTTCCTGCTGCCATGAAAACCAGGCAAATCAAATAAACTATTTCACCTTGAAACAGTAAAAAATGATTACAACTTCTAGATGTAGAGCTTAAACTCTGCATGATAAATAGGGTGATCGGACATGTTTATTCCTTCAATAAATGATATTTAATCATTTTTTTGTTAATTTATTAATTTTTTTGTAAAAAGTAGAAAATTTTGGGTGTTTAAGCTAATAGTCCAAGCCTTTCTTTAGCACCTTGTCACTTTCACTCGTATCTTTATTTTTGCAGGTTTGAAAAGGGGAGGATCTACTCCTACATCGGAGAGGTGGTGGTGTCCGTTAACCCTTACCGTGCCATGAACGTTTACGGCCGGGACACCATCGAACAGTATAAAGGCCGTGAGCTGTACGAGAGGCCGCCCCACCTCTTCGCCATCGCCGACGCTGCTTACAAAGCCATGAAGAGGCGGAACAAAGACACCTGTATTGTCATCTCAGGTAACACAAGAACACCCGCCCCCCACTSTGCAGGAAAGAAGCTCAAACAACGGTTTTAACTGTCCCAGTTAATAGATGCTTTCTCTTTTTTTATTCTTTGAAATTGTCAAAAATGAATGTTTTGTTTGGTCACAAGCTGCATGATWGAAAACAAACGGAGGAAGAAGCTCCTCTTAGTGGTCATCACAGGAACTGAGACCTTCAAAAGCCTGAGCCCACGTCGTCTCAGGCAAATAATGTCTTCCTGTACATATTACAGTATTAAAGAACAAAACCAAGAAATCACAGCTTTGATTCAGTAGAACCAGCAGGCAGGGTTTGGTTACGGGTCGGGGCCGACAGCGTCAGAGGTTTTTTTTTTTTAAAGGTTCAGATCATAAACAAATCATTTGAGAAGAAAAATGTAAAACGTCTTAACTAGTAAATGTTACCGCTTGTGCTGTGGCAGCTTCATTTGCAAGGCATGCAAACCATCAACGCCAAATAAAATTTATGGTTTTTCTTTCTTTTTCTTTTTTTTTATCGCAGGGGAAAGTGGTGCGGGGAAGACCGAGGCCAGCAAGTACATAATGCAATACATAGCTGCTATTACCAATCCTAATCAGKGGGCTGAAGTTGAAAGGTGAGCTGCTGTTCTTCACACAAAGAGCAAATATTAACAGAGAGGGAGGAGAGAGTTTTATTTGTTTTGTTGGACTGGACTCATAAAATCCTCCTCGAGGGTTTCAGATACTTTCTTTTTTTTACTTTTCATATTATATTATTTGAGCTTTACATGTATATTTTTTATAATCTTGGTGTCAGGGTGAAATAATCCTATTTAAAGTATTAATATCACTACTTGTAATACAACACTCCGGATAATGATGGGTTGTAGTTACTTCTCAGGAAAGTGTCGTCATTGTCTCAGGTAACTGAGCAGGTGTGTGRTTCTGTGGCGATATGACAGAACAATTTGTTCTATATTCTGCAGCTTAATCACCTGGATATATAGATTAAAGAATACAATGAGATAAACTTTATGAAAAGTAAATAAATTGGGGGTCAGTTAGAGAAGAGTAGTGAAGGCCGACAGGTGAGAGCAGGTAAATACTGTGAGCCATATGAACAATAAATATGCAAAACAGTTTTTTATCTGCAAACTAACATAACAAACAAGATAAAGGTTATTATAACGTGAGTTTAWACATATGTAGGTCTTGACCTAATTTAATGTTGATGTGGGAGAAAAARACATTGAATACACTTGATTTTTATGATAAAATAATTTAAAACATTTCCATTATTAGTCACAGCTGTCAGTGGCTGAACTTWATTTTCTCTTAAAAGGAAAAAGTGTTTTGTGTAAATTTATTCATCAAACCTCGACCCTGGAGCAACCAGTTTGAGTTTTGTTTTTTAATGCTAACTCMGTGGAACTGAAATGTTTATTTACATCCTTCTGTTGCTCCGCAGAGTCAAAAACATGCTGCTAAAATCCAACTGCGTCCTGGAAGCCTTCGGCAACGCCAAAACCAACCGCAACGACAACTCCAGCCGCTTCGGCAAGTACATGGACATCAACTTCGACTTCAAYGGGGATCCCATCGGGGGCCACATCAACAACTACCTGCTGGAGAAGGTGAGGTGGCGCCGGATCCAGTTCAGACTGTTCCTAACAAACTGAAGGGAATTTTGCGACTCATTAACTGAGTTTTAGATACTTTAATCTTTTCTGTAACTCACTTCCTTGCGTTAGAGGATGACATCATATCCGGGGTGGGGCTATATCTATGCTGTAAAAACCTTTCATATGTGTGTAAATAAACACTCAAGTCTGAGAACTGGACCYTTTTCCTCYGTGGTGGGCACCAGCCCGCTAAAGTGCAAATCRGCTAATTGCGGACCTAAATATTTCATTTGCACTTTAGCGGTTTTACCAATTTTTATAATTCATAAGCAGATTTGCGCTTTCTAAAATTAAAATGCAGTACCACTAATAAKTAATTATCTATCAGTCATRATTATCTTGAACAGCAGAAGGTATGGCTGTCAATGACTCACAACACACATGATKTATACAACAGCGCCCCTCCCAGATAAACACTTATTGAGAAGGTATACATCTTTGTGGACTGTTGCATTCAGCCACGGTTCTCATTTCCCACAATGCTTTATGTCTGCTTACGTTGCAGGAAGGCAATAGCAAAAACAGTAAACATTTGTAATCCATACTAAAATTTTGTATGTATTGATTTATTTTGCTTTACAATCGGAGCTCCTTTTTAAAAAAAAGTTTAAACGCTGGAGCTCAAAAGCGATCGGCAAACAGTGTTAGACTCAGAAATGATTTAAAGATGTTATCCTGGTGAAGACTGACATCTAGTGGTCAACTGGCGCAACTACATGGAAAACGTCCTAATCCAGGTAGAAAAAAATCAAAAAGAAAAAATAAGTAGGTCCTCTGGATGGGTTCTTCTTTAGTGAAACGTTTCGTCTCTCCTTCAAGAGACTTCTTCAGTCTGATGAGTTTCAGGTGAACTGGAAATCTTAATCCAATGGAAACATGAAAAACTTTAAAATCCAAGCTCTTATTTTGAAGGGAGGATACTAGTTTCCTGTTCCCTGTGCTTTTGTTTCCTGTCAGTCCATCGTGRACCCAAAATGCATCGCTTCAMTTTTCCAATAAACAGTTTTAAAATTACGTTATTGATGCTTCTTTAATGAAAAATCTACAACAAACAAAAGAAAAAGACAAAGAAGCAGCCAAACTAGCAATCCTCAACAACTTTTTAAAGAAGCAGCCAAACTAGCAATCCTCAACAACTTTTTAAAGAAGCAGCCGAACTAGCAAGCCTCAACAACTTTTTAAAGAAGCAGCCGAACTAGCAAGCCTCAACAACGTTTTAATTTTTACACCATGAGCCAAAGTTCTGTTTCAGGAAGTCACATCCCCAGCAATCGGCGGTTGTAGGATTAATCTGTACAAGGGTTCATACACCGCTAGTTGGCAGTGTTGTGCATAAATTGTACATGAATTGTCAGCTAGTAATTGTCAAATTGAACTTGTGCTTTAAAATTAGCGTCGGCTAATTTTTCTATGACATAAGTGTTTTTGAAGTTGCGGACCTAAATATTTTCATAAACGCTTTAGAAATTGCGGAGCTAATTTTTGGATTAGCGCTGCCCACCACTGGTTTTCCTGCACCTGATTTGAGTCCCATGAATATTTCTTTCAAAATAAAGTGTAGTTTTATTTATTGTCTTTATATTTATTACGTGAATCGTTTTTTGCTGCAGATTTTTGTTTCTATATAAATGAATTCAGAATATTCACCTCATGTTTCTGAGCAGGAAACTAACATTATGTTTTTCCTGCTTTTCTAATTTTCCCAACAGTCCAGGGTCATTTTTCAACAGGAAGGGGAGAGGAGCTTCCATTCATTCTACCAGGTAAATAAAAGTTTCTGTGCACCTGTGTCATTTGCCTACGAGCTTTTGTTTTGTTTGCAAAAGGTTTCCTGGTGTTAGATCTGTGGTGCGATCGGGGACCTGTTTATTATTATTTTTTTATTTCAAGGTTTCTGCTTTGTCACACACAAGTTTACATATGTACAAACAGATGAAAGGATTGTGTTGCAGCAGTTTGTGCCGTCATCAGCTGCAGCCAACAAAGATATAAAACCTGCTTTAATAATAAATTTAAAGAGCAGTGATGTCATAAACAAAAAAAAAAATCCTGTGTTTTTCACCACCAGCTGCTCAGAGGAGCTCCTGATTCCCTCTTACGCTCTCTTCATATCAAAAAAGAACCAACTGCCTACAACTACATCAAAGTCGGAGGGCAGATTAAGGTAACTCACTGCGCTTCTTAGAAAAACATTTCAATATGGCCCTCTTCTGTACGTCGCTGTTGTTGTTGTTTTGTTGTTTTTTTTTTGCATGAGATTAATGAGTCGGAACAAAAACATGGGAACAAAATCACTTGACAGCAACAAATTAGCTGACATCATGGAGCACAATGCAAGCAAACAGCTGAGGCGCTGGTTCTCTGCTGCGTGTGTCCAAGCAACTCATGTTTTTGTTCTAACGAGGCAGCGCTGTTCAGTACCAGCCTGTGATTTAATTAACTGCTGAACAGAAAATCTGCCTGCAGGACCTGAGAGGACAGAGCATACTAACTTTTATATTAGCTTCAACAGCCTGTTGATCGTTAAATATCGTTAAAATTATATTTAGTTGCCTTTTTTTGCTTTTTAAATTGCTTTTATTTCTCTTTTTTTCAGTCATCCATCAACGACAACGCTGATTTCAAAGCTGTGGCTGATGCCATGAAAGTGATTGGTTTCACAGCAGACGAGGTTCAGACGGTTTACAAGATCCTGGCCACCATCCTACATCTGGTAAACACCCTGTAAAACACAACTCCTGCTCCGTACTTATTAAAAAAATTAAATAAAAGCCTTTGTTACTCAAAAAGAGGGAAGTTCTGGATAGATTAAAACGATTAAATGAAACTTGGCCACAGGTGTAGATATTTTCAGTAAAACCTGCTGTGAAGTCGCTGAAGCAGAAACTCTCAGTTGAACAAAAAACAGGGACAATAATATCAAACAAACCAACATTTTCTAGAAATGTGTTAGAAATAAGATGTTATTCAATTTTCAATTTTTTTCAATTCAATTTTTTTTTCATTTCATTAAAAATAAAATAACTATGGTATATACAATAGAAACTAAGAGAATAGACAAATCAAAATAAAATGAAAGGTAGCAGAAGAAGAATAAACCTTATGTCTGCCCTTTTTATCCCCAGTATATATTCAAGGAAAAGATAATTTACAAAACAATACTAAATAAAAATAAAGATAAAAACATCAACTCAAAAAAACAATTCAAATAGCTTCACATTTTGCTCTTTCATATACCTTCAGAAAACTAGCCTTTATATACAGTATCTCTTAAATATATATACAGTATATAGATCTAGCATTTTTAAGATCATCCTCCAGACCATTTCATAATCCTATATCCTGGATTAAAATACATCTTTCTCTCAAACAAGTACGAAAATATGGCTTCACAAACATTTCCATCCCCTTCAATAACATTTTAAGAGTCTAAGCCCAGATAGGAGGTCTGCTGAGATGGTCTGTGGGGGTTTAGAAATCGTCGGTGTGTGCAAAATAAACACACTAAGAACTTGTAAATGAGGCTTTTGCATAGAGAAGTACAGTCAATACATTCAGTACGCTCGTGTTAGAGGCTGGAAAACCTTTATTTAAAACACCAGCAAATTATTTCTGCTGAAGTTCGACATTTTGGATAAAAATTAAGTTTTTTTCAATTTATATTATTTTTTTTGATTTTTTTGTACTCTGCAAAAAATGTCCACGTAACCAAGTTTTAAATCTTACATCAGCCAAAAAGTCTTTTTGATCTTGTTTTCAGACTGATTTACTAAACAAGAACTGATTGTGTAAGAATAATAATCTTGTTTTCAGAATGTGTAAGATTATTTGTCTTGTTAGTTTGACAATTTGACTCAAATTAAGTCAAAAATTTCTGCCAGTGGAGTAAGAAAATTTTACTTGGTAAGATTCTTGAAATACTTGATTTGACTCAATTTTTGTCTTATTTAGAGTTTCTTACCAAATAAAATTTTCAAGATTATTATTCTTACACAGTCAGTTCTTGTTTAGTAAATCAGTCTCAAAACAAGATCAAAAAGTATTGTTGAAGAAATTACCAGCTATATTACATATATATGAACGATATTCGTGGGATTTCTGACCCTTTTTTTGTTTTTGTTTTCTAACAGGGCAATCTGAAGTTCGGAGTGGACGGTGACATCACCCTGATAGAAAACACACAGCTGGTGTCTGTGATCAGGGAGCTGCTTTCCACCAAAGAGGACAGCGTAGAGAAAGCTCTGCTTTACCGCACGGTCGCCACGGGCCGAGACGTCATCGAGAAGCAGCACACGGCTCAGGAGGCCGGCTACGGGCGAGACGCTCTGGCCAAGGTTGTTCCTGACGTCATTTCTGCACCTGAACAACAACAAATATCAGCTGCTGCCTTTTATTCATAACTTAGTGGTGGTTTAAACTCCACCCGCGGTGGTTTAAACTCCATCCGTGGTGGTTTAAACTCCACTCGCGTTGGTTTAAACTCCACCCGCGGTGGTTTAAACTCCACCCGCGGTGGTTTAAACTCCACCCGCAGTGGTTTAAACTCCACCCGTGGTGGTTTAAACTCCACCCGTGGTGGTTTAAACTCCACTCGCATTGGTTTAAACTCCACCCGCGATGGTTTAAACTCCACTCGCGTTGGTTTAAACTCCACCCGCGTTGGTTTAAACTCCACTCGCGGTGGTTTAAACTCCACTCGCGTTGGTTTAAACTCCACTCGCGTTGGTTTAAACTCCACTCGCGGTGGTTTAAACTCCACTCGCGGTGGTTTGAACTCCACCCGCGGTGGTTTAAATTCCACTCGCGGTGGTTTAAATTCCACTCGCGGTGGTTTAAACTCCACCTCCGGTGGTTTAAACTCCACTCGCGGTGGTTTAAACTCCACTCGCGGTGGTTTAAACTCCACTCGCGGTGGTTTAAACTCCACCTGCGGTGGTTTAAACTCCACTTGCGGTGGTTCCGGTTTGAACGCGTCGTGACTCCAGCAAACTTTTCTCCTCTCCTCAGGCCATGTACGAGCGCTTGTTCTGCTGGATCGTCGGACGCATCAATGACATCATCGAGGTGAAAAACTACGATGCCAGAGTCCACGGGAAGAACACGGTCATTGGGGTTTTGGACATCTATGGCTTTGAAATTTTCCAGAACAACAGGTCATTTTAAAATAAAATGTTTATACTTTTTCAGATGTTAAACTTTTATTTCGTTCTGTAACATCTAATTAAATGTTTTCCTCTTTTTTTTAATAAAGTTTTGAGCAGTTTTGTATCAACTACTGTAATGAAAAGCTGCAGCAGCTCTTCATCCAGCTGGTTCTGAAGCAGGAGCAGGAGGAGTATCAGAGGGAAGGCATCCCCTGGAAACATGTATGATGGTTTTTTATTTTTTATATTTTTCAAAATTAAATTATTCTAGTTTAGTAGATAAACCTTTGTTTCTACGAAGTAAAATAGGAAAATTGTAACATTTCTGTTTATTTAGTGTATCTGCAGCTGATTTTTCTCAGATTTTTTCCACTTTTATGGTTCAAATGTTGATGAGGCTCTGTTTGCCATAAAACTTTAACTTCAAGTCAGCTAAACTCATAAAAAGCACATAAAAAGTTCCTTTTTCGGACTTTAAAGAGGTTTTTATGACCTCTTTTGGTTTTTCTACGTTTCAGAAGTAGACTTTGAAATCCTGCTTTTTATTTTTTTAGATTGATTACTTCAACAATCAGATCATCGTGGACTTGGTGGAGCAGCAGCACAAAGGCATCTTCTCTGTTCTGGACGAAGCCTGCATGAACGTGGGCAAAGTCACAGACGAGGTTTTCCTCCAAGGGCTCAACACCAAGCTGGCGAAGCACCCCCACTTCACCAGCCGCAAGGTGAGGATGAGAAAAGGCGGCACCGATAGCTGCGTGACGTTTGTGCATAGTATGTTCAAGGTTTGACCAATTTACCGATGCGTTTCCGTGTTTCGGAACATAACGAATGCAGGTCAGATTGATCAGAACAAGCCTAAAATGAAACTGAAGCTGGCTGGATGTGTTTGTGGTAACCTGAGAGCAGCAGACAGCAACTTTCACTCTGCATTAAGCAGCTCTTAGTGCTGGAAGTGGAGACTGAGTCTGATCCTGTTAGGGTCAATAATCAGGAAGCCTTACAGTCTAATTCACTCTAATGGGCTGTTCAGACTGTTTTAAGCCAATTAAATTTACAGTCATCAGTGTTCAGAGACCAGACGGCTTGGGTGAGATCAAACTCGCTCACCTTCACTGATCCGGGCTCAGTGTGTGACATTTATAAGGTTCTTTGGAGCAGCTGGTTTCTAACCACAGCTGTTTTAATCTGCAGTTCTCGCTCTGAGCACTAGAGGGCGCCGAGTGTCAGAGAAAGAGTCCACAAGCGACTGATTCAACACTTTGCACGAGTGATGTCACTGCCAGCCTATAGGAGCGTGTTTAGCTGCTGGTGGCAAGAAGCGCAGGAAACATTTTTATGTATTTATGAGGAGAGCCGTGCAAAAAAAAAGAACAAAACTCAGAGGAGGGGAACGAACAGGATGGGTTCTGCGATGCAGTGAGAAAAGCTCGATCAGCTGTATGTAGAGATCTGTGCGCTTGTAGGGAATCTGTGGATGAAAATGCAGACGGCAACAGGCTACAAAGTGATGCACCGTGTCAGAAAGTGTTCAGGGTTCTTCCTGCACACACAGTCAGCTGAGTGAAAGTGCTTCTAATGACAGGAAGCTGTGAATCCAGCAGGGCTGAGGCACAGGTTGTGCTGCAGGCTGTATTGACCTGTGAAGCTTCCTTTCCTCCTTTCATTCAGGAGTCGATATCCTCCTCAGTCCTCGCTGCTCTCTGACCTGCTCTTCCTGCTCCAGACTTTTTTTTAAAATTTATTTAACTTTCAAAGACGTAGATGGCTTCAGTGTACGGTAATCCTCCTGCTGCTTCCTGGAACTGATACCAGCCCAAATCAATCGGCAAAAACTTTTTCCTTTCATGTGCCGTCTGCGGTCCTACTGCCAGGCAATGTAAACATAAAAGATTTATTTTGTTGTTGTTAGGAAATGGCCTGAATGTCTTTAAAGCTTTTAGTAAAAAGCAATCGGGCAGTTAAGCTTTTATATGGCTAAACTTTAAAAACTACTTTTCTTTTACTTATTAGTTTTTTCTTACAGTATACTACGCTACTTTGTAATTTAACTGAAGATTATGGAATTTAGTCAAAATGACTCGAACACATTTTCATATTCCTGTCTTTAAAAGCTACATTTTTATATCTGAATCATTCTGATATAAGCAGATCCAGAGAGATGACTTAATTTGTCTTCTTGGTTATGTCAATAAAAACATGTTGGAAACTTCCTGTATCAAGCTGAAAGCTAACTGATTGTTTAGACACAAGTTTATCACAGAAAGTAAAAGAGTCAAATGGAGGAAAAATGAGGAACTAAGTGCGGTCGCAGGGGCATTTAAAAGACGCTATTCTTGAGTAAATGACGCATTAATATTTGGTCTGAATCCTAATTTTATGTAACTTTAATGAGAATTTTTTGAAGCCATTATAAATGGGAAACCTCTAATAGTGTTTGGATGTTGAGATTTCCCAGCTGGAAAGAAACAAAAGCTTTGTTAGATCACAGGATAAATCCCAAAAGTTAAAGGCTTTTTTCCTCAAAATCCTTTTATTTTTTGCTCAAAAAACTGCTTCAATTTTGTTTAAAGATTATATTTCAGACAGTTCTTCCAAATGATACATTGATAATTCTTTATATTTTGATAAAATGCAATTTTTGCAAAAATT
>NW_013952521.1:161897-164707 GCF_001266775.1 Austrofundulus limnaeus | reverse complement strand
CCATTATACAGGCGGGGTGCCCCCCCGCCAATGAGACGGCCCGCCCCTCTAAGAATTTCATGGCATGTAGTCTTTTTTTTATTTAAATAAGGCCAGATCAAGTCAAGAGCTATTTTTTGCGACTCTCCATATTCACCTCTCGCAAACTTGGGGAAAAAGACGGCGCAGAGCGAGGCTGAGTGCTGTGTGTGGTCCTCAAAAAGATAGGAAGACTTTTGTGTGAGATTAGACGGCAATGAAAACTCTGCTTCTAATCACGTTGCACCGATGCGACAGCTTTGTGAGCTACTTTTTCTTTCTTTAAGAAGTGCGACAGGTGAAGCCACAGCATGGTTACCTTATCAATAATTACTGCCTTTTTTTTCTTTCTCTGTGGGTGGGGGGTGTCAGCTTCACTCAGCTGCAGGTGAACACCTCCCGCGTTTCCTGGACTATTTTCCACCAAGGATTACGTCGTATTTTATATTTATTATATTTCTAAAAGCACTTCGCAGCATTTCCCCCTGTGTGTTCACGTCACGAGCACAACAAAACCACGACAGATCAGCTGACAGTTTTTAAAGCGAGGMGCAGCGAACATGTCCACCTGCAGCTCGGCTCCGACCAGCCCGGCCCGGGACTTAAAGTTCATACATGTCAACCCCTTCAGACGTTTACGTGTTTAAAGAGCATCAAATATCTGTAATTTGCGCAAAAAATCAGTATTAATCATGCGACGTGGCGGGGTGGAGGTGCGCTGACCGCAGCTGTGCGAGGTGGTGGGGAGGATATTTATTTATTTATTTATTTATTTGTGCAACAATACATGTATTTTTAGCAACGTGTTCAATACACAATGTATCAAATAATACGGATATTTAAATTTTATTTTAAAAGCTTGTCTTCTGAAGAGGCTCTGTGTTGAAGGATCAGTGGATCTGTGTTCGACTACTCCACCTAGGCTGCTTTGTCGAGCGCAGATCCACTGAGCAACTTGCTGTTTCAGCAACATTTAATTTAAAAACTGTACTTTAGAGTTTAAACAAATGCTCATAATTAATTTCAATAAATTACAAGTTAAGAAGGGCATGGACATTTCTCTCTTTTGTATCGAAAAAATATTGAACCCTGACACTAAAATATCGAACCGAGTCGTGATTTTTCTGTATCGTTTCTAATATTTTTCTTTTTATCATCCAGCATTGAAAGTTTAATTTCCTGCTTCTCCGTTTTTTTAAAATCCTCCTGTACTTTTCCTAATTGCATATTTCTCATGGGTTTCACGAGTCAGGACCCAGGTAGCAGAGCGTTCAGTCCTGGTGGGACTAATTCACGCCCATCATTAGCGACAGGGAGGCTCGAGGTCAGCGTTCACAGCAAGGACACACGGAGGAGTCACTGATGCCTGAGAGTGTGCGAGGCAGGAAATACAACATCCAGCAGGGCAGTGCTGTGACCGTTCAATGAGCGGGTTATTACGTATTCATCCTTCGGTTTGTTTCAACGCCCTGAGAGCTGCGAGTCGACCAATTATTGGCATGAAACACAAAATTGCTGGATTGACTGAAGCGAGTTGCCTGCTGGGGAGGTTTGGAGTCGATCAGCTGCAGCTCCTCAGGAGGTCTGGTTTGTGTTTTAGTACAGGTCTTTTTTTTTTCCAGGACCTAGAGATTAAAGGGACACAGGTGGCTAACGGAGCTACTGAAAAAGTGACGGGAGGGCGACTGGGGCTGCAGATTAAGATGGAAGTCTGTTTTCTTGGCAGCTGGTGATGAGTAAACACAGATTCTTCCACGTGCTCCGATTGGTTGCCAGCAAACAGGTTCTGTTTGTGTGTCAGTTTGTGCGATCACACSCGCAGAGCTCGGCGAACACAGGAGGTTGTGTAACGGTGACAAAGAATAGAATCATTTTGAACTAAAAGCTAAAAGTGAGACAGTTTTGTCACCAGCTGCTGCCACAGTGTCACACCACCGTTCCTGTTATTTTCTTCCTGTGTCACTTTTCTCAGCGCCTCACCTCCACTCCCCAACACGTTCACAGTTTCCTCCCCTCGTCTCTGCGCTCGTCTCGTCTGCCTCGCTGTACGTTCTGTTCTGCCTTTTGTTATCGTGCTTATTAAAGCTGGAGATGAACATCCTGTGATATTTTCTGTTTTTCCCTCCTCGTTTCAGGGCAGAGTTGATTTGTTTCATCGTGTGCCGCGCTGCCTTACATTCTCACCAAAAAGTTTTTGTTTCACTGATTAATCAGGTCCATTTAGGGCTCAGTACTTCAATCTGCAATCTATTTGTGTATTACTGAAGTAATAAAATAAAAACTAAGATAGCTGCAGACGCTTTATTAATCCTTTTGTTGCTGCAGCTTGATTATTTCTTCATTTTTAAACCTTCAAATAAAATTATGAAGGGAAAATTGTGGTTTTTACTTATTATTACGTCAAGTAGTTGCCAAGTTTTCTCGTGACTTCTTTAATAAATCAAAAAGAAAAAATAAGTAGGTCCTCTGGATGGGTTGTTCTTTAGTGAAACGTTTCATCTCTCCTCCAAGAGACTTCTTCAGTCTGATGAGTTTCAGGTGAACTCAGCCTTATAAGCACTGCCTCCACATGGACAAACAGGTTAGTCACATGCAAAAAAGGGCCATCGCTTGACAATAGGCTTGATTGGCCATGTAACTAAATAGAGCTAATCAAACCTATTGTTTGGCCCTCTTTTGCATGTGACTAACCTGTTTGTCCATGTGGAGGCAGTGCTTATAAGGCTGAGTTCACCTGGAACTCATCAGACTGAAGAAGTCTCTTGGAGGAGAGATGAAACGTTTCACTAAAG
>NW_013952521.1:155404-161335 GCF_001266775.1 Austrofundulus limnaeus | reverse complement strand
GTGTGTGTGTGTGTGTGTGTGTGTGTGTGTGTGTGTTGGAGTGTGACTGATCGTTTGGATGAGGAGCTGAGGCTTCCAGCAGATGCAGTCTGTCTGTCTGATGGAGCATCTGTTTGTCTGTCCGCTCACTTTTCATCTCTCCTGCTTCACTCGACTGTGTTTTACGTTTTGAAGCGTTCTGAGTTTCCACACTGACCAGCAGACAAACATGAGAGAGCGCACAGAGCGGTCCAAACATTACGTTGTCTATGCCCACACAGACTTCCTGTCAGTAAGAATACATGTTTGTATCTAACAATAAAATCACCCGTTAGGTAATGAAGGTCACGACTCAGCCCTGCTTCTTGATTAGGGGCTCGTCAGGATTTCTGAAATTAATTCAGATGTTTTTATTTGTGACTCGTCACATCGAAATGAGGATTAAGTTCAAAAGTGGAAGGTGGAGAATTAGGCAGATATAGGATTTTGATTTACCGTATTTATTCAAGTATAATACAGTATGTAAAATTTAATCAATAAAACCATCCATAAAGTTGGGGGGTAGTATTATACTCGGCTAAATATTTTTACTTATGTATTTTAACTGAAATATCGGCTTCATTCAGTCTGGAAATGAGACCACGTCGTAAAAAGCAGTTGAAACGAGCTTACCCCTGACAGTCCTCCGTGCTTCAGAGCGAGATGGTAACAGATCCAGGCAGGCGACATGATGTGAAAAAAAAAAAAAAAAAAAGCAGTCCTGCACCTTAGTAATGATAGCGAAATAATGACATTAGCGTGTGACCGGGCTGCTCCTCAAACAACAACAAACACATGTTCGTCTGTAATGGCTGCCGTCTACCGGTGTTCTGAAAAAGTTTGTATCCCTGAAAAATCGTTTCCCCACCAGAGGGGGTGCTGCGAGTAGGAAGTAATCTGCTTTTCCCCCACAAGATGGTCCAAATCTCATGTGAAGTCTCTGACTTTTGTGTTGGCGCCTCCTGGTGGACTATGTGTAAAATGCCAGAATTCATATAATGATGCTACAGCTGATATATATTTGTTGTCAAAATACCTTTTAGTACATATGTTGTTAAAATAAAATGAACAGTCCAATGATCATTTTACTGATGTGTATAGACTGGAAAGGCTGAAAAATCTTGAAGTCTGTATGAAATTGGAGGTAGTTTGAGGATTAATTTTTTAATACTTTTTAAGCTCAAAGGGGGGTCGTATTAAACGTGAGATCGTATTATACGCTAATAAATACGGTAAACATGTGCAAACGTTGCATTTTGTCAAAACATAATGACTAAATGCCTTATCAGTGTATCATTTGAATGAACTGTCTGAAATATAATCCTAAAAAATTTTTTTTGAAGCATTTTTTGAGCAGTTGCAACAACAAACCTGATTTTGAGGAAAAACGCCTTTTAAAATTCATAATTTTTTCCTGTGAGCTAGAAATGTTTTTGTTTCTTTCCAACTGGGAAATCTTAATATACAAACACTAAGTTTCCTCTTTATATTGATATAAAAAATACTCAATAAATTTACATAAAATTAGTATTCAGACCAAATACTGTATTAACTTAGTAGTAACCAACAAGACAAATTAAGTCATATCTCTGGATAAGCTTATGATGTCAGAATGATCCAGGTATCAAAATGTAGCTTTTAAAGCAGGAATCTGAAAATGTGATGAGGTCATTTTGACCAAATTTGACTTAATCCTCGTTTTGATAAGATGGGTCATATATTTAGTTTTGTTTTTTATTTGGCTGCACATTAAACTAGAAGCAGGGAAGCGCTTCAGCGGGTTTCTGAAGTGTCAGGGAGATAAATAGACTTTAGATTTCCATATAGAGTTTCAGTTGAAGCTGTCAGAAAAGGACTTTCAGGTCCTTTGTGGTTTTGATTTGGACCTTGGATCTGAATGTAGACTGACAGAGTCATTCAGCTCTTATTGTGTTTGCAGTATCTCCTGTCTTAAGGGACTATTAGTCCTGTTGTCTGTCTGAGTGTATGTCTGTGTGTGTGTGTGTGTGTTAGCCTCAGAGCACCATGCGCTCCGATGAGTCATCCGACACTTTCATGAAGCAACAGAACATACTGTAAAGGCTGGCTTGACAGAAATAGCCTCTGAATAGAACCCAGTAAAGATTGTTTTTCTCTGGTTCTGTTTATGAAGCAGCTCCAACGTCTCTGTACTTTTTAATCTTCCTGCAACCTTCTCCTCCGTCTCTCACCTGCTAAATCCCGTTGGTTTCTGTGAGATTTGAAGCTCATGAAGCCTTTTCTTTGGTTCTTTACCTGAAGACGGTTTCATGCTTGTTTCGAATCTCGTGCGTGCACAGAAATGTCGTTCCCCGCTCTAAAGAAATCTGCTTCCAGTGTTTCCATTCATGCTTCTCCCTCTCTGCTCCACATGCACACATCAGTATCACCCACCATCTTACATTTCAGCTCCCGTCGCATCACATTTTAGTTCCCCCCTCCTCTCGTCCTCAGTGTCTGTTACCCCCCCTTTTGTTTTAATGCAGGTCTCCTCGTTCACAGTCCTCTTTCTTCTTGCTCTTTTTCCTCCCTGTAAGACTTCATCAGACCTGACAGTCTTTAGTGTTTTCTGCACCAGTGGATTTGCTGTAACTGCAGCGCTAACGGCTCTGCAAATCATCCCGAGCGCTCGGTTTAACTTCCAGGCCTCGGCTCGGAGAGAGTTACGATCAAAGGGCTGCTGAGGAGTCGGGACGCTTTGTTTGACCGTAAACTCACACTTAATCCAGCTCCGTGGGGGGAGGTCGAAACAAAACCGCTCACTCACTCGGTCATTTTAATGGTTTGCTTTTTTTTGTTTAAAAGCCTTTTTAAAGCACAGATAAAAGAACTTAATGGATATTTGTTATATAGAGATAATAAAGTGCTAGGTAACGATGCTTTTTCAAAATGAAGATTTGAAGTGTTTTTCTTTGGCCTTTTTAAATAAGTGATTCTTGGAAACCTTGTGTGTGTGTGTGTGTGTGTGTGTGTGTGTGTAGCTTTCAACAACCGACAAGAGTTTGGAGTTCGACAGAGACTTTCGCATCAGGCACTACGCAGGAGATGTGGTGTAAGTACCTTAAAGTTTTACTCATTCAACGAAAAGCTTTTACTGATGATTCATCCTGTTTTATGTAACCGTTCCTCCGAGACGCTGACAGAAGCTTCAGTTGGGTATTTTCAGGAGCAGATGGAGGTTCTTATAGAAAAGCCTCCAAGGCTGTTTTTCTTTTTTGTTTAGAATTGAACCAAATCTCTTCTTGAATTCGTTCAGTTTTTACACAAACCTGTGTTTATTATGTTTCAGTGGTATTGTTTTTATTATCAGCAAGAAAATTGTTTATTTTCATATTGCATAAATTTAAAAAATATATATATATATCAGCAAGTAGTACATAAATCCCAAAGTTGTTCTTGCTGTACTCATTTAATTGAAACACTGGAGGTGCCCTCATATGTAGATTATGAGGATGCTCCAAAAAATCAATTCACATCAGAATCATGATTCTCATTTAKAACAATTCAAAATCGATTTAAAATGTCCAAAAACCGATTTGGGGAAAAAAAATCCACTCCCGACAGCTGTCAGCCTGTGTTTTGAAACTGGGTGTGGGACATCCTGACGTCACCCTGCAGCTGGTTCTGGAATGTGCAGAAAGCACCAAACCAAAGAGGAAACTACAGAAATGGATGAATCTAATTTCCCTCTTGGATCAATAAAGTATTTTTGAATTGAATTAAYTTGAAAGAGAGATTTTTAAGCAGCCCCATCTTTGTTGAAGGAAAAGATGTGGGCTTATTTTGTTTTTTACCAAATGAATCYGCTTGATACGAGCTTCACTGTGTGCAAGGTTTGCATAATGAGGATGAAGAATAGAATAGAAACAGCCTTTATTGTCCCGCGCGGGGAAATTCCGGTAGRGAAATACCTGTATTCTGGTAATTCCAGAAAGCCCTTTGGGAACACGACAAATGGGCTCACATTATCAGGTTTGAATGAAAAATCAATTTTGAATCAAATGGTGGCCCTAAAAATCAGAATCTAACCGAATGGTGAGATGGTAAAAGATTCCTTGGTTTTGTTAATCTTATTTTAACTTCATGTTGTGTTATGTGTTATATATGTGATGTTTGTTATTCTCAGCTCTTTTTGTGTTGCTTCTTTTTCTCACCTAAGTACAAAATCTTGGAGCAAACATCTTTAACATCTGCTGAAAAGCTGAAAGCTGCTGCACCTGATAACACAGGTGACTGTAAAACCTTTAGTGACAGCAGACTACTCCCGTCTCCATCGGCACTAAAAACCAACAAATCCATATTTCCCCCACTGCAGCGACGAGTTGTTCGTCCAAGTGTTACCTGAGTGTACTCATCCAGGTGTTTGGTTTTTAAATGTCTAATTACATTGAAAAAATCCCCCAAACTACATATTATTGCAAGTAGCAACTGAACTGCTTTCATTTTCCATTTTAAACCCTGTTCAAACAACAGATTAGTTTTTTTTCATCATATTTTACAGCATAGCTGATATAAAACCAGGGAAGAAAAATCAGAACTGATTAATGAAAAATGCAGTACTTGAGACTGACTTGGGACTTCCCTGGTTGAAATGAGAATAATCACAAGAAATGGTCTGTAAATCTGAATATATTTAAGATTTAAACTGATTTGCTGTAACATGATAAGCTTTGGATGGAAAATAAAGTCTTCATGTTTGAAAGTGAATGTTTACATTCTRATCGCTTCTTGTGAAAGTTGAAATCACATTTTAAAATGTTTCAAAACTCAATATTTAACCTTAAAGGGACTATATTATGTGTTTCTTAGGCATATAGTTGGAAAAATCTGTGTTTACGCAGCTGAAAATCTAGATCAAACGTTGTCCCCGCCTTGATGGTGATTAATCTTTGCACAGAAATCTCCACTGTCGTCTTCACTCGTACATAAACCGACATTAACAATCACTTCTTCACACGTTTGAACGCTTAAATGATGGTTTTACTTCATGATGCACCTCATCAAAAACCGCCGGCGCCACTCTCTAATCCCCAAAGCTCCAGGACACAATTCAGATGATTAAATCACACGGTAAGCCCTGGAAAAAGGGCTCTCATGGACTCGGTCGAGCCCATTTGTAAGYGCTAAGTGTCTGCCACCCGGGGGAGGACTCAGGCGGGGGAGCAGGACTTGATTGATCCCCGAGCCACACTTAGACCAGGCTAAGCTGAGAGCCCCTCGCAGCTCTGATATTTATGGCAGCTTCAACACTCTTCTTCATCGTTAAAGCAGGCGTTAACACYAGTATTTAATGTGACTGTAGCTGAGGAGGATTTGTTTGTCCTTTCTGTATGGCCGTAGTCATAACATAGTCAACACAGTCAAAGCTACCCGGGCAGGTTTTCTAAAATAAAAGCATGAAGAGTTTTTCCCCTCTCTGTTCTCCCAGGTACTCAGTGGTGGGCTTTATTGATAAGAACAAAGACACGCTGTTCCAGGACTTTAAGAGACTCTTATACAACAGGTGAGACACATTTAAAACAACTCCTCACTCCAGAAATGACTCTTTGATTCCAAGAAACTTCTCAAAGAAACAACCAGCAGGGGACAATTAATCTGTTCTGAATCACACGCACTTTATACCATCAGATTCAAAGAGTGTTTTGATATTTAGGTGGTTTTTATCTGTTTTTATTTCTCCAGTTCTAACCCGGTTCTGAAAGCGATGTGGCCCGAGGGCAAACTGAGGATCACCGAGGTCACCAAGCGTCCGCTGACGGCAGCGACGCTTTTCAAAAACTCCATGATCTCACTGGTAGAGAACCTCGCCAGCAAGGTGAGGGAGGAGTCTGGCCCCTTTAAACCGTTTCTAATACATCGGACATACTGTATACAGGAATACATAAAACAAAGATA
>NW_013952521.1:150719-154885 GCF_001266775.1 Austrofundulus limnaeus | reverse complement strand
CTTTAATAATTTCAATTTAGAAAATAATACTGTATATTTGATGGATGACAGTAAAGTTTTCTGGTGATAATTCTGACGGCTCTTTTCTGTAAAATAAAAATAGGATTTGTGATTGTTTTGCACACTTTACCCCAGACTTCAACACAGTAAATCAAGTGCGGAACAATTATTGTYTTATATAATATAAACAGAGCTTTATCATTAAATAAGTCCCTTTGTATAATACTGCAATACATAATCCAAATCTGTAAAATTTACAGATATTTATTTAAAAACAATGGAATAAATAATAATAATGGCTTAAAATATTTTTATCTGTAGCAGGTTTTTATCTGAATGAGTTTGTTTTTGGCAGATGATTGTTGAATGTGTCCTGTTGTTGTTAACCCGGAGCTGCCTTCTAATATAATCCACAGGAACCATACTACGTGCGCTGCATCAAGCCCAACGAAGTAAAGTCCCCTCTGCTGTTTGAGAACGAGCGCTGCCGCCATCAGGTGGAGTACCTGGGCCTGCTGGAGAACGTCAGAGTGCGCCGAGCCGGCTTCGCCTACAGACAGACGTATCCTCGCTTCCTGCAAAGGTATCTCATTAACGTCACCAGGCCGATAAACTGTAAAGTATAAAGAATGTCTTAGACCTAAGCTTAATTTTAGCTGAATTAGATTTTGTAAATGTAGTTCTGTGCAGCAGTAACACACACCCCTGTTTATTCTTCCCTCCTTCAGATATAAGATGATCTCAGAGTTCACTTGGCCGAACCACGACCTGCCGTCAGACCAAGAGGCTGTGAAGAAACTCCTGCAGGGCTGCAGGTTTGACCACGACGTGGCCTACGGCAAAACCAAAGTCTTCATCCGGACTCCTCGTACCCTGTTCAGCCTGGAGGAGCAGCGAGCTGAAATGGTCCAGAGAATCGTCCTCTTCCTCCAGAAGGTAAAAGCTACATGAAATTATTTGAAGCTTCTGTGCCAGCGTGAAAGGTTTCAGTGTTGACGATGCAAAACGTGGCACAAAATAGATAGTTAAAAACAAAACTAATGGAGAAAACAAACAGTGTGAATGCTGATTCTGCATTTACACAACAATAAACCTCTCAGCTGTAAAACCTTTTTATTAACAACTATTATCTGATTACGACCCTGAAGGACGATTATCGGCTTCCTCTGGTTTGGAAGTCGTGTTCGCATTAGAATTCATCAGCCGCTGTTCTGCCTCTGAAGAACCTCAGAGAGCAGAAAAACTCTGACTCGGCACAAATTTCCACAAGCACCAAGGCTTTTAGAAACTGACATCATCTTTTATCAGTGGTGTTATTGTTGACCTCAGAGGGAGAGGTTTAACACAGCTCTGTAAAGTTGGAAGGAGGTGGTAAAATTATAATATAAACTGTAAAAACTGATTTTTACTTATTCTAACACCATCTTTGCATCCACAACAGTTTGTTATTATGGGATTTGTACGACGGAGCATTAGGGCCACTTTGAAAAAAAAAGGGAGGAGCGAATCTCTGCCAAAAAACTCTCAAAAATTTCTGACATTAATTTCAGAAATTTTCAAGAAAAAAAACCAAAATATTCTGTTATGTAGAAAAATCGAAACTTGCAAGAAAAAAATCAGAAGTTTCTATGATTAAAGGCAGGAATTTTAAATGTTTAAACAAAATATATTCTGACGTAAATTTACAGGAAAAAAACTCGTGAATTTAGAAAGTTTTAACGAGTGGCTAAAGGGCYATTCCACCTATGATTTCKTAGCCTGGTAAGAACCAGACCCTTGTCCTTCACTTTGCTTCATACGAYGGTCTGGACTRGCTGCTATAGAGAAGCGATTCTTGCTAGAGACGTGGCCTCTGCTGAAGTTTAAAATGATTGGATTAGTTGGCAACGACGTATGCGCGCCAGCTCCACAGTGAAGGAGGCTAAGCTAAGAAGCTAACCGGAAATTGCGTGTGCTTTGAACAACCCTACAGAGAGGAGAAATATACCGAGCCAAACAAGACAYCTGTAAATGAGAGCTGCTGCTTTGTCAAATTTATTTTAATTTGGAAGCCTTATCAACACGGACTGGCTTCGTTCACTTCCTCCTGCCGTATGCTAAATTAACTAGCAGACAATGCACAGAAAATCGATGTCGTTCAAAACTCCGCCTTCTGTTCTCTGATTGGTCCAGGTAAAATAAACTACAAGCAGACACTGCGCAGAAAATCGACGTTCTGTTCTCTGATTGGTCCAGGTAAAATAAACTACAAGCAGACACTGCGCAGAAAATCGACGTTCTGTTCTCTGATTGGCCTGAACAAAAATTCTCCTGAAGAAATCCTTCTCTATGGGAGATATCCCGGACGGAGCAGTGAAGGAAAATGAGAATTGCTGCGTAGGAAGGCAAGGGCCAGGCTAATGTTTTCACCACCTTAAGCATTTTTTATCTGCTAAAGTTTAAAATCTAAAATCTGCAGAAACTTCAAACCTGGACTAGATTATTCTACATCATTTTATTTTCTTGAAAATTTCTAAAACTAATCTAAAAATTTCTGATTATTATTATTGWTTTATTTTTTGTGGGATTTGCTCCTCCTTTCTTTTTTGTAATCTGCAAAATGGCCTTAATACGCCGTCGTAGATTTGGCTGACCTGGTTTTATGACTTAAAAATATCTTTTTTACCTTCACTTCCTTATTAAAGATCACAGCAAAGTCTTTCAAGATGTATTAATACAAAGAGATTATTACAATAAAACTGACAAAAGTCATTTAAATAACTTAAACGTGATAAATGAACCTGATATGTAGATCTCTAAAATCAACATCATTTAATCTTTAGTTTCTGTTGGGTATTGATGGTTGGGTCCAGGAGAGAAACATTTTTCTTTTAAGAAACAGTTATAGTTTTTAGATATTTTCCTTTCAAACATATTTAAAGCAATCTGCTGTGATTTTTGATGGCTGTACGAGAGCCTGCTCATGCGTCAGTTGTTTGACGACGCTCCCTTCAGGCGAGAATGCTCCGCTCGCTGACAGGTGTGGTTTCTGTATGCAGAGAAGGGTTTTTGATGGATGTAGAGATGGGTTTGTAAATGTGGACTGAGGCACTGTCTGGGTTTTAAACTCGGGACATGCTTTGTAAATTGCCTGGATGCTTTAAGGATTCTAAATGACTGACATGCGGAAGCGGCATCAGTTTGTCAACAGCTTGTCGAGGTTTTAGTGTGGAGAGTGTGCATAAATCATCTGAATGTTTTACACCTGAGAGCTGCGTGACGTGTTTCATGCTAAGCCCTGACATCAGAGGCTAATCKGAGGCAAATTAGCGTCTGTGATGGATTGATTGTTTGGCCTTCGATGGATCTGCGTGACCCTTTGTCTGTTCCTTCCTGCTCTCCCTCGGGGAAATCCTATCTTGTATCTCGGTTGTAAGCCAGCTTTGATAATGAGGKGGGGGGAAGGCCCAGAAGAGACGCAGCTCCTCCATCAAACATCACAGCAGGTCTGAGGAGCCGTATCCGTCACATGCAGCGCGTGGTTCACGAGCGCTCACTCCTATTCTCACAGAATCCAACAGCAGCGTGACYGCAGAGGTGCCTCCTGCATCCACCGAGCTCGAGTTTGATCCGCCGTGCCAAGCAGTGGCCTTATCAGCCCCTGGCACGCCGGTCGACCTCGTGCCAAGTCCGTCGGTGCGCCACGGAGGCTCAGACACACTCCTTGTCCCCGTTTGCCTCACAGATTAATAATAATACAGCTTAGTTTGTCCCATCAAACATGGCAGTTTGAGTGGCAGCTCAGTGWGCCATTGGCTGACTAACGTGTTCTTTCAAAAAATGTCCTCTTAAATACTAGAAATGCTTCCATCAGAAGCAGAATCCACACTGTTGGTTCATCATATTGATGATTAACGTGTTAGAGAACATGTTTTTACTGGACCAGCATGGACAAAGAGGCTAATTCAGATTTAGACTTGAAGATTTAATTGCAGAATATACAGAACCTACAGCTGGACCAAAAACAGACCTGAATGAAGTCTGAGTTTTTGGCCAAGAATTAGGAAATAATACAGTTTTTATACACAAGCTTCACTCCCTCTGGGGTAAAGACGTCACACTGATATGGAACCCCCTTACTGCTGATCAGGAAGTCCTGCAATCTGAAAAATGACGTTTTTCTGTTG
>NW_013952521.1:145614-149944 GCF_001266775.1 Austrofundulus limnaeus | reverse complement strand
GCCCCTCGCACTGTGACTGCTGGATATGGGCACCAGTGACCCACGCAACCCTGAAAAGGAAGAAGCGTGTACAGAAAATGGATGGATGGATGAAAACTCTTGAAAACAACAAGACTGTTTTGTCTTATTGTGCAAATTAAAATCCAGCTCCACGTGTTTCTATTGATGTCATTTCCCCGCTAGAAAAATTGTGTGATGGAGGTCCATGGAAGGCAAATAAAGCAAATAATCAAAAGAGGATTGAGTTAAAATAAATAAAAGGTATTCAAGCTACGTTTTGAGCATCCAAAACGAGCCCAACACAAAGATGGCTGCTTGTGTTCTTTCAGGTCAGACGTGTTCAGACTGTCGGGAAGCTCCTCTGTTGTTTTCCTCTGCRGGTCTCTGTTTAATGGTGGATGAAATAAAGAAAGTGACGGTACTTTATTTACTTTGAGCAAGCGAACGTCGTCCTCACAAGATAATTAATCCACCAGATAATTCAGATCTGTCTGTTGGGCGAGTTTTAGGAGCTGCGAGGCTTTCAAGCAACGTTCAGACCGAACTCTGTTTACTGAACCAGCGGCTGATGACGTCATTACACTTTTGCGTGATGCTGCGTTCATGACAAGTATGGAAAACTCACCACTCTTACGCCAATACGGTCGCAATGATGCGTTTAGGTACCGAAACATGGTACCATTTGATGTTACGTGAATAGGTTCTCTATAGTACCGACAGAATTCGGTCTGTACTTACAAAAAAAAATATCGAATTCGGTACCCATCCCTCTTAAGCAATATATAATTACATGTTTCATMATCAAAAATAGTTCATACATCTCAATAAAAACATTTAAATGTGAAGTACATTTAAAAATCTGTGCAAACAGACTAAGTCTTTCCTTAAATTAAAAGCAAAATTTGCGAGCGGCTTCCAACTATTTTGTGTTTTTATCTACAAACAGACGAAGTGACTGAAAGTAGGTAAACAATGATGATGAGATGTTTGGGATCGGTATGATTTTGTGCTTTGATTTGTTGAGCAAACTATGCAGATGAAAGGGCTTTGTTTACATCGAGTGCATACCTGCATTTTAAACGTGTATCACCACTATATTTGGGAAAGAACTGGAGGAAACTCTTGAACATCCTTATTTGACGCAGTCATGTGTAACATTTTTTATTTTTGATTTCACAGTTTGCAATGAGTACTTTTAAGGCGGTTTTACAGTAAAGTTGAACACCAAAACCACACATTAGAACCGTAGGTTTGTCTGTAGCTCTGCTCCATATTTATTCCTTTTAATTAGCATAATCCACCCCCCCCCCTCCTCTGAAGTGGGGGTGCAGATTGAGGAAAGGAGGGGTGATTTAATCCTCCATCCATCAGTCCTCTTTTCATATTTCCACTCCTGTTGTTCTGCAGACAGTATTTTTTTCTATTATTATCCTTGCGTGTATTCTTTGTGTGGTTCTGCACTGAGACCTGCACCAAGCAGGCCGATCATCTCTGCTTTAAGAAACGGTAATAAAGAGGAAACAGAAGCCTGCAGTTCAGCATAAACACAGATGATATAAATTATACATCCGCTCCCCCCTACCTTCCCCGTGTGTTACAGATGAATATTTCATAAATTCAAGCTCAGCCATCCACATCACAGTACCTGTCAGGGTTTGTCAGAGTAGTGATGGTGACAAGGAAAGCCTCCCTTGTGTATCTGAGCTGCAGCTTTAATTGCTTTCCAAAGCTTGTGTATAAAACCAGTTTCATCAGATGTAAGGAGGGTTTTGTTTTGGGTCATCAGCTTTTATAGCGAAACCACACGTGTCTCATTTCAACAGGACTTAAGTGGAAAAAGTCTGCAAACGGTTGCAGACCTTCATTTTATTATTCCTTTTTATTCCCAGTGGGTGAACAGTGTAGTAAATTAAACCTTATTTTCAGAAATCMTGACTGAGATGTAAAACGGGTCATCTGTGGTGTGAGAACTGATCTGTCCTCAGCAGAAACCTGACCCACAATCCTCTGATCCCTTCTCAACCTGCAGAGTTTTTAAACAATCAACCACAGCTTCCAGCTTTACAAAACTCACCAAAGCAGAGTGCTTTAACTTGGTTTGTAATGTTCACCAGGGGTGGAGCCAGGGGGTGGCCAGYGGTGGCCAAGGCCACCACAGACAAATCTTTGGCCACCCCATTGGCCACCCTGCTGTACACACCCCTTCCCCAGTAAAACAACCTTTAGGGGTGTAATAATCCTCCTGAACAGTTGGTGGCAGTGTTTAACAGTTTGAAACATCACCACGCTCAAAGAAGTGACAAAGAAGTGATTGTTTTCTTTATATATAGAACATATGCCTATGTAATCTGGCCTATGGTGACAAATATTTTTTTTTTGTTTTTTTGTTGTTGTTTTTTTTGTCAGTGTCATTTTATGTTCTGAAGGTTGCATGATGCTCTGTCCCTTTTGGTTAGGACTAGACCTATCACTAAATCAGAAGAAGTGAAATGCCCCTTTAAATTAACTGTCGGTGAGCACCTGTTTATTGAGTAAAGTTATTAATATTAGTTTTAAACATGCAGTTGAGGGTCATCATTGTTTGGCACAAAGGCATGTTAAAAATAAAACTAAATCAAAAAACCATATAAAAGTAAAAGGCACCCCTAAAGTAATTAGATATGATAAATTGTGTCATATTAATTAACCTTATCTCAGCTGCAGCAGTGAGTTTAAAAACAGGATGATTGAACTAGTTTAATGAAGAATCTGTCTCTGAAATAATTATTAAATCAAGTGTTTATTTATGTAGGTAAAAGTATNTGAGTTTAAAAACAGGATGATTGAACTAGTTTAATGAAGAATCTGTCTCTGAAATAATTATTAAATCAAGTGTTTATTTATGTAGGTAAAAGTATGTTTCCTGGTAAAATACTCCAGAATGCTGGAAAGGGCATCTATTTTGTTCAAAATTTTCTTGGGGAGGACCCCCAGACCCCCCAACAGTGTGTCCCCCACTTTTAAAAAGATACTGATCATGTTTGTAAGGTAGTCACTGCCTGTATAAGGACTTAAGAAAATGACCAAAACACAAAGATCAACAGAAAGCTTTTAAGTTAAAAAAAAAAAAAAGTAATTTTCCTGGCCACCCCTGCGTGAGTAGTGGTTCCCGTTTGGGCACCCCTGAGAAAAATGTCTGGCTCCGCCACTGATGTTCACGCTGCTGAACTTCGATGGAAAAAAAACCCCAAAACAAAACGAAAAACCAGCTCCTTCTGTTTGCTTTCATGTGTTAGCACGTTCTGTTGCTTCCTTTTTAACAAATATGACACTTTTTTAACCGTTTCATTTATCTTCAAAGCCAAATAACTGAAATATGAATTTATCTGCATTAAAACTACAATAGCAACTGATATTTGGCTACAAAATCACCCTCCTAATTCTCACTGTAGCTAATTTTTCAATAAACTGAACTTTTTTCCCTTAAATGTGAAGAGATTCACAGCGTTTACTAAATTAATTGTTTCTTTAAGCTTTTTGTGTTCTGTAGCACCTGAAGTAACGTTTGAGCTGAAAGATAAAAAAGCTGTTTTCCAGATGAACGCGTCATTTCAAGGCATCAAACAAAAAAGGAAGATTTATTGCTGTTCTGTTAGCATACAGCTTAATCCCCTTTAATTTAAATAGAGTGCTTTTCAGGTTTTTACACATCTTTTGACCTGATGTTTTTAATTTGATTCCATTCCGTCTCTCAAAACTTGTTGACCAGAGTTTATTTATTTAAACTTGTTCTGATAATCAATATCCCTTCAGATCAAATGGTTTATCTGATGGACGGAGCTGTTTGACTCTTTAGTAGAGCTGTGTATCAGCAAGACTTTGAGTGAATATTTGCAAAAAAGGGTTTACCTGTTTGATCATTAGATATCTTGTCTTCGTAGTGTATTCAACAGAATATAAGTTGTAAAGGATTTGTAAATCATTGTATTGTTTTTATTTATGTTTTGAACAACGTCTCAGTTGGATTTGGGTTTGTACTTATTAACTGTGTACCTTTTTATAAAGCTTCTTATGGTTAGTTTCATTAGATTTCATATTTATTGAATCAAAATTGCTCGTTAACAAAAAATATTGCCACTCTGAAACTTGTGTATGTTTTAATAACAACTGGGGGAATTTAATTTCAGGAAAGGTCATTTTAAGGTCATGTGATCCACAAGGTCAATATCAAGGTTGTAGGAAAGATCAAATGTTTAATGGACCCTAACATGGTTTGGAGTCCTTGTTAAATTACATTTCCAATGAGTCCAAGTTTACCAAGATACTATTTATTTATTTATTTATTTATTTA
>NW_013952521.1:141382-145141 GCF_001266775.1 Austrofundulus limnaeus | reverse complement strand
TGAAATGTTGCAACATTTCAGTGTATCAATATTTTCTTCTTTAGTAACATCTTGTTTAATAAGATCGCAGTGTTTCACATCAGTTTGAACACATTTGTTTTTCCTCYTTGCGGTGCATCAACCTGGAGGTCAACATTTTAAACCTTTGGAAGTTGTGAATGGAATCGTGTCGTTACAGTGGCGCTGCTGGTGAGAGAGCCGTTCACACGAATCGATGTATGATAACGGCCGCTGCCCTGAGCCTCAGCCCGGTGCGTCTCCCTCTGACAGGAAGTGGTTCGAGCCTGACGCAGCTTCGACACGTTCTGTCGCACGGTCTTGATTCTTACCCTCCTCTCAGTCCAGTGTGTGTATCGAGGACGTCACTGAAGAAGCAGTTTGTGTCCCCCGGAGGATGTGGAAACTGAGGCGTTCGATTCAGCCGAGTGTGTCAGAGGTGCAGCCCGGCCTGCCGGTCTTCCTGTGGCAGAACAAAACCTTTTTTTTTTTTCTTTACTGGTTACCCCAGCACTTAGTGTGTCTGAGTTTTTACCCGGTGTGAATTTCTCATCTCAAAAACCAACATTCTGTTCCGCTTTGTTGCAACAAAAACAGATCCCCAATCTGGCTTTGATGAGCTCATAAATCCAGGGGCCCAGAACTTGGTGAGGACGGGTTCCATAACCATCAGATGGCTTTATTGGCCCAGAGACTGAAGCAGCAGACCGTCAAGGGCCTTGTTACCAGCCTGATTTATCCACAATCCCCCCCTCCCGGGTGTCATCTTCATCACTGCAGCCGGTCTGCTACACCGTTTGAGCCACAGAACCTGATCCGATGGCCCCCCATCTAACACGTCCCCCCTCATCACACACAGTAATGATTCTCCAATGACCACGCAGTCCTTTTTAATGTCTGCTCTTATCTGATTTACTGTTTTTTTATGGTCCTCTCACCTCCAGCACAAGTCAGATTGTAATTAGTCATGCTTCAGGAAACGGAGCTGTTGATCTGGCGCTGCTCGGTGCACCATGTGGATCTTCCACCGCCAGATCTTAACTCAGCTTTCACTCAAACGCCAAATTGGCCCCTTTTTGCTTTGCTTTTCACAGTTTAATGTAAGTAGACTTGTAACTGTGTGTGCGCTTCGTTTGTTTCCAACACAGAAAAAAAGCTATGGCAGCAGAATAATAACAGCTGATAATCATTTTTATATTGCAAGTAAAAATATATATAACATTTAGGCTTTAAAACTCGGGGATTTAAGTGTTTGAATCAAATAAATTCCTCTCTTGTGCCAAGAATTTATCCAAATCAGTAAAGCCTTACGAAGCCACAACATAAAATTTACAGCAYTTTACGCTTGGAAGCTTGGAGGGTTTGAGTCAGCGCAATTTTAAATTCACCTTTAGCAGCGCTCCGTGTCTGTTTTGACAGCCCTGTTTGACCCAGAACCTCCTCATAAAAAGCCCAGCCTTGTTGGCTGCTCCTCCCTGAATACAGTCAGAATGTAAATGGGAGCAACGGTTAACCTTGTTCCCAGAGATATTTCATGTCAGCCTTTGGTTCCTCCCTCCACTGTCGTTCCGAGCACGTGGGAGGCTCATCTCACGGGACAATCAGTGATGAAAATGTCATCGCTCTCCTCTCATTCTCATGCATTATGTATTAGAGACAGTTCAGGGTGTAGAAAACGGAGGACAAMGTCGTCAATCATCATTTATCTGGAGAAACAGTGTTAATACTGTAGGTGTTCACCAGCAGAGCAGTGGAGGAACTACAACACAGACTGGGTTCATTTGCATAAGCAGAAGCAAAGAAAGGTTTGCATTACAGAGCCCAGGGCAAAAAGAAATAATGTTACGATAGCCTGTCTCTTTGTGTGGTTTTGTCTCTGTTAACAAAATATCAACTGAACTACAGCAAATTAACCAACTGTTGGCGTCATCCCATTTTAAGATGGCTGTCTCAATCTATTGTGCAGATAAATTTAGTGTGGTTGTATCTGAGAGTCATTGTTAACACCTAATATAAGGGTCCAAACTACAACGGCTGTGTCCAAAGTCAGGGGCTGCGTTCTTCAAAGAACCTGGTCCAAGTGGTTCAAGACCTTTGTCGACCACAAAGACTAGAAGAAAGTGGCTGTGAATTTGTACGGTCTAGTCTTCAGATTTATTCCCGCCTTTATCTCAGCGTTATGTCCATTTTCCCCTAGCATCAATGATGCAAAAACAGAATCAGTGATGAAAATGAGCAATATATTATTATTAATAATATAAATTAAAATTAGCTTAGTGGGAATACATGAATGCCTGAGGGATTGCCGTACGAGCTCATTTCTGACAAGAATATTTAAACATGTTTATACAAATGACAAAAGAACAACACAACCACTTTAAACTTTAAAATTTTGTACCCGTGGCCCGCAATGCATCTTGGGACAGGGTGGGCCGAGACACGGACCCTTGCCTCAAATTGTGATAAAAGGAGGATGCATTTGAGGGTCACAACTGGAGGAGCCTCTGAATTTGGACAGCTTTAGTCGCTTCACTGTGACGTAATCAGCCTGTATTACACTAGATTTTATTTTAATATATATAATCATTTGTTTCATTTAATTAAAAACAACAAATTTCATCACAACACAAACACACTATCATTAAAAGAAAAGGAGCAGAAAGAATAAAAATATGTTAGAACGTCTGCCCCCATCAAACATGGCATCATTTTCCAATAAGTTTATCACCGTTTATCATAAAATTATCTCAGTTTATAAATTCCTCCACAGAATGTTAAACCTTTCATCATGTGATACCGCACATTTTATTTATTTTTTTTACTCTTCTTTTCTGCATCCTCTAGTGTCATTTTCCATTAAGACCCAAATTCCGGCGTTTTTACTTGCAGTTGTTTTTCGTTATCTGCAGCTTCTGCCATCCAGRTTTTTCTCCGCTGTTGCTCCTCTGGACTCATCAGGCGAGAAAACGCCTTCTCCACAGTTTCAATATGCAAATGCAAAATAATAATAAAAAAAAATTATTATAGCTGCTGGCATCTTCCACACTTTAAAATATTAAATATTCATGATTTCAGCGCGTTGCAGTCAGATCGRACCCAGCACTTTGCTGCGTCGCCTTAAATTTGTGTTAGATTTGTGACACTGGATTACTGAAAATAAAGGCACATTTTGGAGGCGCACACACATCTACACGTGCGCGCGCATGTGTGTGTGTGTGTGAGAACAGCATATGGTGGTGATTTCAGAGAGCTTGGATTAGAAGCTGAGACTCTCCTGGGCCCCACTTCCATTTATTATTCATGTTACAGGGTCTGATCACCACTCAGCGTCTGTTTGTTTAGAGCCAGCCTTGTTTTGCTTGTTTTAGCCSTCTTTCGGTCTAAATGTGTGCTGTTCAAGGACATACGGGTGCTGCGTCATAAAAACTTTAATGTTTTATCCGATGTTTCTGTGCGTCCAGGTGTGGAGGGGTACCCTGGCCAGAATGCGTTACCGGCGGATGCGCGCCGCCCTCATCATCCTGCGGGCCTACAGGCGCTACAAGGTCAAGTCCTACATCCGCGAGGTCAACCGCCGCTTCAAAAACGTGAAATCCATGAAGGATTACGGCCGACACGTGAAGTGGCCGACGCCTCCCAAAGTCCTGCGCCGGTTCGAGGAGGCGCTCAAGAACATCTACAACAGGTATGCATGCTGAGTGACACCTGGCTCCTGAACATTTCCACCGTATATCTGCTTCTCACGTAGGTTTTTACTAGGGG
>NW_013952521.1:136920-139253 GCF_001266775.1 Austrofundulus limnaeus | reverse complement strand
GCTTCGAGGCAGTAAATCTTGTTTCTTCACTCGAGGTGACCCCTACACATGTCATCATTTACCCAGAATGCTTTGTGTGTAAATAAAATGGCTCCATCCGTGTTAAAATAGATTTTTAAAAATTTACAAAACTAAACAGCCTACAGTATTTTTACAGTTTTTAATTTACAGTTAAAATATGTTTATCAAATAAAGTCTAATGTTACAACTAATCAGGGATCCATTTAAATCAGTCTAGTGGGAGAGATTTGCTCTCCGTAAAAATCTGTTCCAAATTGTGTCAAAAGTACAGACTTCAGGCTATACGTCAACTTTTAAATTGTGTGGATTGACCAAGTAAAACTAGAGTTTTGATAAATTACAGACCCTTTTTTAAAATATTTGTCATATTTGACTGACTGGAGAAATCTCCAGCTAACGGGTATTTAAAACCCCTCCTCAGAGCCAACAGAATCAGTGACTTCATGCTTTTGTTTGAGTGAAAGGAGGATCAGCCTGTCAACAAACTTAATGTTGATGCTGTAGCATCTTCACGGTGTTTGTTGCACTTTATTTATTTTGAACATACAACATCCAAGTGACAAGACTGTCTCTGCAGCTCACCTGAGGAATTTAGGACCCCCTAAGACCGGATGACTCCCTCTGCTAACACACCAAATTTCAGCTCAGTATCTATACAACTAGTTGTTTTAGATATTTTTGTGTTAGCTAAGATTTAAAAGCTGTGGCGGCCATTTTTAATGAGGTTGACTTCTACAGCTAGTTATACATTTAGTGATTACTTTCTGAGAGTTTCATCATAGGAAATGAGATATTTTGCTAAAATACACAGACTATTTCTAATAATAAGTATTTAACTGATCGTTATAAACTGCTGCTTTCATCAACTTTATTGCAGACTTGGTTGTTTGGACTGAATATTTGAATTAAATGATTCATCATTTCGTTTTCTGAAGTCCTTTAATAAATTGTACATTTACGACTGACGTATTAACGTATCTTCTGATTCTCTTCAGACTAATCTGGAGTGTTTTTGTTGTTTTCCTGCTCGACAGAAACGCGACAGTCCCGACACGGCCTCGTCGTTCACGCTCGTTTCCAGCGAGCTGCAGCGCAAAGACAAATTCATGAGAGTTTTGTTCTCCTGCAACGTGCGAAAGGTAATGAAAAGAAAACCTTTCTCTTCTGCCTACATTAACCTGCAGCAGGTGTGGGGAAATAAAGACAGGGCTGCTAGACAGCCCCGCCTCCCTGCAGGGTGTGTGCGCTCTCTCCTGCTGCCTCCTGGGATGACTAACGAGGAGCTTTGTGTTTCCCAGATCAACCGTTTCCACAAGGCAGAGAACCGAGCCGTGCTCATCACCGACCGCCACCTGTATAAGATGGACCCCCTGAAGCAGTTCAAAGCCATGAAGAGCACCCCCCTCTACAACGTAGGACACCCCCGCCTCTTTTTACTGCCTCTCTTAAACCAAGCATCGTTAACAAAACCCTCATTAAGCGCAGCGTTAAGAGTGTTATAGAGCAAAGGTTTCAAACTGGGAGCTTGTTTAACTCGTGAAGATCTTCTAGATGAAAATCTGAAGCTAAAATCAGAAAATTAGTAGCTAAAACCTAAAAAGTAGCTAGTTGATTTTAGCCTCCCTCAGTTTGTCCTGCAGGAGAGTTATGGCTGAGGTGCCACTGGTGTCTTTGATCTCCCAGCAACCCTTATTTTTTATTATTTTTTTTTTTTTACTAAGTGGCACCAAATGTCACTCAGCTCTGCGGTTGGTTGGTTTTAATTCCCGTCCACGCTGTGATAGGCCTGGTAATGCTGCTACATGCACACAGCACAGGAGGCTGTTTCCATGGCAAATCTGGCTGGTTGGCTTCAGGCTGCTTGTTTTTTATGTTTTATTTGTTTATTTGTTCATTTATGGTTTACTTACAGCAGTCACAATCCAGGACATTTGTTGTCACTCGTTTTGTTTTTTCCTTTTTTTTTCAATTCTGCAGTGATGTTGTTCCCTCTGAAAAACTGCAMCTGATGTTTTTATTTCTTTACCATCACTTTAATTCAGACAAGTGAAGAGTTCCTTTGTTTGGTTTCATTCACATCTCTGACAGGCAGTGTTGTATAAAGTACCACAAAGTGATACTTGAGTAAAAGTACAAGTCTCTTACCAAAAAATTACTTTGGTGAAAGTTAAAGTCTCCTTTAGGAATATTACTTGAGAAAAAATCTTAAAAGTATCTGTTATTTTTTGTATTTAAATATTGAAAGTATTGATTTAAAATGAGCAGTTAGATTTTCTGTAATGACATTTATTAGGAGGTGAGCTCCCCAAAAA
>NW_013952521.1:126407-134999 GCF_001266775.1 Austrofundulus limnaeus | reverse complement strand
GGAGGAGCTGGAAGAAGTGGCTGGGGAGAGGGAGGTCTGGGCCTCCCTTCTGAAGCTGCTGCCCCCGCGACCCGACCCCGGATAGGTGGAAGAAAATGGATGGATGGATGGAATTGTTTATATTTATACTTCTCATTCAACCACAATTAAATTCACTCTATCAAGGAGGCAAAATTTATATGGATAGTATTTATTTTTTACAATAACAAGCTGGAATGAAAACAAGAAAAAAATTAAATAAAAGTAACGACTTTCTACTTCTTGTCTATTTTTTAAAAATGTAAGAAGTAAAAGTAAAAAGTAGGCTGAAAAATAATTACTCAAGTAAAGTACAGATACCCAAAAATTCTACTTAAGTACAATAACAAAGTATTTGTACTTAGTTACTTTAATTCTACTTAAGTACAATAACAAAGTATTTGTACTTAGTTACTTTACAACTCTACTGTCAGGCAAAGCAGAACTTTAAGGTTTGAGTAAATAACTGGAGTGTAATTCAGACCGTTTCCCTCTCATGTAYTGATATAAAGTGCTCGTTGTTTGTCTGCGCCGCTGACCTCGGCGGGCAGGATTAGAAATAGATGGAGAGGAAACGTGCGAGACGTTAATCTCGATGCAGYCGTGGACCCCTGTCGTCTGGTGGAATGAGTGAGACATGAAGCTGCTGTGCATTGACAGCTGTGACCAGACACCGCKGTGTTCGGTTTGACAAAATGACAGGAAGGAGAATGGAGACCTGAAGCATTCACTGGAGCATCTGGAAGTGAAGCGAGTGGGGACTGAGTTCAGGCAGATGGGGAGAGTAATAGGAGTTTATTATTTTTTTAGTTATTGTTCATTCCAAGACAAGCTGTCATTCACAAACTCTGAACTGATGGATTAAATTGAATCCACACACACACACGTCGCCTGGGAAGCTTTCACAACCTGGCACTGACACAACAAGAGTCTGGAACATCCACAATAAATCAACACTCAGCCGGGACCACGGTGTTCTTCAGGTGCTCACATACTGTGATATGAGCAGCAGGTGTTCACACTTTGTACTTTTTGGTTGTGTAACAGCAGCCCAGATCAGAGACAATGAGTGATGAAATGAATTTCATATAACGAGGGAGGCCGAGCGGCGAGATGGCCAATCATGTGTGAGGAGGTACCTAATCATTAAGCCTCTCTATAGATCCTCTGAGGTTTGTGTGTTCAATGACGTTAGAGCTGGACGGTGTGCCGGTTCGGACTGAAAACAGGCTTTTATTTTCATTATTATGTGAGTTTTCTGAATACTGGTTTAAATGGCCTGAACTCGTACGGTTCAGACATGTAGAGGAGGGAAAACATGACAGATGTGTCAAGAAATAACTTCTGTGTTGCAGAGAGAGTAACTTCAGCCATGTCAAGTTGTACAGATTTTCTATTTATTTATTTATTTATTTATTTTATTTTATTTTTTATTGGTGAGCACACACGTGGCGCAGAGGGCTGCCATTTTTGAGACGCCCGGGGAGCAACTGAGGGGTTAAGGGCCTTGCTCATGGGCCCAGAGAGGGGCTGGTCGGGGAGTTGAACCAGCAACCTTCCAATCCCAGGTTCACCTTATAAAAAGCTGTTTATATCTCCATGGTCGTGGGTCGCCACTACAGGCAGCCGCCATCTTGTCTACGAAGGCTCATGAAGGACAAACTGCGGTGGCGGCGTGAAAAACGGTTTTAGTTGTAATACTATAAATGTAATATTTGTTMTCTGTCATTGRAGCTGGGATAATTTTACTTATTAAAGCTCATAATCTTACCACTTGAAACATCACMAGCCCTGAAGCTMCTGGTAGACATCGCGGTTGGAATCATCAAAGGTTTTTGACACCTGAGAGACACCGTAGCAACTCCTTTGCGTTTGGAAGCTGGGCAGTGGGGGTGGGGGGAGGACCAGGGAGGATGATTCAACCACTCAACCACTAGATGTCGTTGAAAACAACAAATCCTACACACTGTGCCTTTAAATTGCAATAAATGATTGGCTCCTATGTTTGCATTTATGTTGTTTGTCTGATAAACAAAATGGACCAGAGAAACATCAAATCATAATCACTCCATGTTGTAATGGAAATTATGTATTAGTTGTTTTTTGCTCTGAACCCAGAACAGAAAAACATCAACACTGTATACTTTATTTATTTATTTTTTATCGCAAGTCATTTTGTCATTGCAATATTAAACACTGTTATCGCACATCACAGGTTTTATTGATATCGCGCAGCCCTAGTACACWGACATATAGACCAATGTAACGGTTTTTTCTAGTTAAATTCAATTCAGTTTCTTTATATAGCGCCAAGGTCACAACAACTGTTGTCTCAGGGCACTGTACACACACACACACAAAAAACAGTAAATGTAAAGAACAGAGAAGATGGAGAGGAAACGTGTGAGACATTAATTGAAAAAATAATAGTTATACAGGTCTTTTCAAAAACTCACTTTCATTTTATTTTTGCACTTCAGAGACTGGAGGACGTTAAAAAATCAATAAATACATCAAATAACCATCTTCAAACCCAGTACGCCGCTAGAAATAAGTTCCCCATCCTCCTTTCGTCCTGCTGACTGCAGTTTGCTGATCTATAACAGCGTTTGTACATTTWAATCAGCCTGAGCTGACATGAAAATAAAAATATCAAATATCGTGATCCCAGGATAACTGTTGAAAATACTGCGATGTAAATTTTAGGTCCCACCACCCAGCACTAAATGCAACACATTTTCAGTTTGTCTCCTTTAACAATTTTTTTTTTAGTTCGTTGATTTTTAGGAATGAAATAAATTGATAAAGAACCATTAAAAAAAATCTTTGTGCCGTTTTCATTTTTTATGTAGAAATAAAATATTTGATTAGTTTTCAGCCGAAGAAACCAAAATAACACAAAACAAAATAAACAAGAAAAAAAAGTTTTTTCATTTGTACACATGCCAGAACGACAACAGACATCAGCTGATCCGCCCTGCACTCGGTATCCATGACAACACCGTCTCCCGGGAAGTTGGCATGACAACAACGGGAAGAGACGGGGGGATGTGGGGAGGGACACGAGGAGGAGATGAGGACAGATAAGAGCTCTCACCTCTCCAGCTCAMGCCGAGGGGAAGCTGTGCTGTCGGCCCGTCGCTGCTGATCAACCAGCAGCTAACGGCTGTCCCCTCAGCCTGACCTCCTCCCATCGATAGCTCCATGTCGCTGCCTTCAGGCTGCATCTCTGTTCTGACTCACCCACCTCACTTTCTCACCTCGACCACCCCGCTCACCGCTGCAGCTTGACATTTACCGTCTTTAAATAATAATTAAAAAAAAACAGCCGGTGCTGTGTGTAAAATGGATTTTGCGAATCAAAAAGAAAAACGAGACGAGGAAACGGATCCGGACGTATCATCGCTCAGCTCATTAGAACACAAATTGTCGTTCCGTTCAATTAGAGCTTTAATAAAAATGTAAATGTAATTGTCTCCTTGAAATTAACCYTGTGTGGGTTTTAATTCTGGAACGACGACATCGCCGTGTTGTTTCCCATTTGCTCACCGGCATCAGCCGGCGCCGCCGCCGAACYCGTCCCTCAACATTTTATTTCGCTGATGAGTATTAATGTACAAAACTTGCTGCCCTGGAGCCATTTCCTCAGCCTGCGCCGCCCGTGGCTCYGCTTAGAGACGACGGATGGAGACAGGAATAAATCCGCGAAGCAGGTAGAGAGCAGAGCTGAGATGAAAACAGGAGGGATAAAAGCACAGTGGAGCAAAGAATCAGGAGTTAATGAGACATAAAACCAGCTTTTTTTTCTGTGAGAAGTGTTTTCCTGTGAAGAGATCAGTTTCCTCCCGAAGCATTTAATTTGACAACCTTTAATGCAAAAAATAAAATAAAAAAACCCACCTACTGAGCAGGGATTCCTCTTTTAACTCTGCTGCGTTCCTCTGCTGGGCCGTTTGGGAGGTTCTAATTAGAAAAATAAGATRGGTCCTCCAGGATTCAGATCAATAAATCCATACTCCACATGCTGACTTTGTTTATGAGTGGGTGCATTCACCTTCATTAACAGACACCACGTGAAGGCGTTGGAGACAATAAAATACAGATGATGTGAGTACAGATAATTCCACCTGTATGATAAAGCTGAAAACAAAACAACTCATTTTATTAATGGGTTCTGATGTGTTTATGTTTTCTTATATATAAAAATTTTAAACCCACATTCTGCAACTTTCACCTAACTTTAAGCATCTGTGTGCGGATTTGTCTGAGTTGTGTCTGTGTTTGTGCGTCTCAGGTGACGGGGCTGAGCGTGTCTCCGGGMAAGGACCAGCTGGTTGTGTTCCACACCAAGGACAGCAGGGACCTGGTGGTGTGCCTYCAGGGCATGGTACCTGCCAACGAGAGCCGCGTCGGGGAGCTGGTTGGAACTCTGCTCAGCCATTTCAAAAGGTCAGCATCAAGTCGCCGTAAGGAGCCGAAGATAGAATCAGACAGATTATTGTCTTTATTTGCTGCACAGAGAAAAGCTTTTTTTGTTAAACCTGGTGCGGTTCWTTTGCTTTAAAGTACCTGTGACATTCATATCTTTATACAAAAACTCAAAGAAAACATCTTAATAATTGAGAAACTTGAAATGATAAACATGATTTTACCCATTTTGTCCCATAACTGGCCTATTTTCTTTTGCATTTGGCTCAGCCAAAATGAAATAGGAAGTGACATCAAAGGGGAACTCATTAATAAAATAAAATCTCTGGTCTCTGTTTATTAAAACAGTYTCATTTAAACTTTAACTCTTCAGTATAGTTTGATAGCGACTCAAAATAATTTAAAGAAACATCCGATTTGTTTGTTGTAACAAAGCTCTGTTTACATGCAGACAGTCCCCTATGACATCACTTCCRGTTAGTTCACGTGCAAATATCTCAACAACTGTTCATCTCAGGGGCGTGAAATTTGTTTTGCAATATGATATCAATGTTAGGTTTTTAAAAATGCATTCATGTTTATTACAAAAAAATTCATGGCACAGGCAATTTAATGTGTTGCATCACTGCAGGGTCGGTGTGAGTTGATGAAATCYAAATCTGTTCCCTGATTGGTCGTGGTGAAACTCTAAAAGTGAGTGGCACCACGACATATGTGTGGTGTCGACCGACGTGACCCGAGGCAGTGGGATTTTGGACCAGTTAGAGGACGCAGACACAGCTGTCCTCACATAAACTGCAGCGTTCACTTAATCTGAGCTCAGAGCTGTCCGTTCAGGACGGACTGGTTCTGCGCCGGTTTCTKAGCAGACGTGCAGATTTAAATGTTTTCAAAGTAAGCCCTGGAATCCTGCAGTCACGTTTGGCTTCACTTCAGAATGCAGGGAGGAAATCAGGTCATTAAATGTTCACAAACACATTTTCTTTCTTTGTTCAGGGCTGCAAATAAATGAAAACATTTTTAAATAAATCATCATGAGTTGAATTTGCTCAATGGAAACACGTCAATTTCGAAAAAACGTACACTTTTCAACAAAATGGTTTTGTGCTAGGATGAGGTGGTTTTTCGGCCACATTGAAATTGGTGTAATTCACAAAACTGCAATGGAAACACTTTTTTTGCATCACGGGAGTCACGTGATCAAGAACTGGATGTTTCTACTGGTGAAAAAGACAAAAAAAGAAGACAACAGGAAGTAGAAGTAGTAGTAACATCACCGACGTAGTAAAAGAAAGTAGTAAAATCACCGAATACCATTTCCCAAAAACGCAGCAAACGTAGTCGCTCCCAAGTATAAGGGGCTTGTTGCTCGAAGGTCTCGGTAAGACACTGACGTCTCTGATGGCTGATGATGAGCGCTAGTTTCATGGTAGCAATATGCTATGTGTTTACATACATTGCCGCCATGTTTGTAATGACTTATCGTGAGAACAAACGTATTCACACATGACTTTAAAAACATTTCTTACTTAATGGAAACGCCGCAATTGTAAAACTGTGCTTTTCGACGTTAACAGAATATTGCTTAAGTACCGCAGCTAATATTGTGTTTTGCTAATTTTAACAGCTGTCTTGTGAATTTAATTTAAGCTCTGCTAGTTTTAGCTACTGTTCAGCTGCCCTTAGCTTCTGTTCTGCCCATTTTTGTCCCTCGTCGCCGAGGCAGGGGACTTAGATCCATCCACCCGTTACAATCTCAGAAAGCTGTAACTTAAGCAGAAAGGCTAAAATACACCAAACGTGGTATGAGTCATCCATGCTGCATGCCCGACCATACCATGTGGTCATATGACATCATCAAAGCCCCGCCCCCTGACAAAAGGAAGTGACCTTTTTTTGGCTTGGAAAGCTCCATTTCTGACCCTCTTGACCTAATCAGCCACAAATTGTGTCAGAACACAGATAATACCTTTATCTTGTTTTTAAGCACAAAGACTTGTTGGTGAAAGGCGTGGTCATGGCAGTGCAGCGAAGTCAGACATCACGCCATTGACATACATTAGGCTCTAAATTACACATATTTCAGTCAATCGGCACGCAAATCACCGTGGTCGATCCTAATCCACCCCACTACAGGAATGTAGTACAGTTTTTGGAGGGCGTGGCCTAATTAGACATCACACCGGTGAGATACAGTTGGCACTAAARCACAGAAACATGATTCTATCTGAGCCAAACTTTGTGTGCACTTTGTGCGTGCGTTATGATGCAGTTCACTTGGCATCTGAAAATACATTTCCTCAAAGGTATTTTTAATCTGAAAAGAGCTTCACTGAGTGAGCTCAGCAGACAGTTAAGTTTCACTTTCACTTTCACCCGAGAGCCTGCAGGAGTCATGTGCGGGGTGTGTGGGGAGGAGGGGGGGGGGGCGCTCTGCCATGAGAAGGTTCGGCTTAAAGACACGTCGCAGGGGTGTTCCTGGTACCAAAAGGCGTTTCTGGTCCCCACCTGTCGTTTTGCTCCTCAGCATGGCTTCCTAAAAACACTGCAGGATTTTTCAAACACGAATGAGTCAAAGCAAGACTTAGGCATGTTTTTTATGAAAGTATAACATTATAACTTGATATAAAACTCAAAAAGTTGATTTTACATGATATTGCCCGTTTTAAATAATGAAGGCCTGTGATGATTCCAACCAAACTAACAGTTGGTCACTGAATGGCGATGGGGGACATCAGCGACGGTTAATTTCAGGTTATGTCTTGTAGTTTTTGTTCTCCTCCTTTTGATTTCAACAACTCAGATTCAGCAAAGACTCGCACTGCTCAGCCTTTAATTTCTCTTTTTTTGATTGAAAATTTAACCAATTTAGTCTATTTTTGTGTCTGCTGCTGTAGCTTTTGTTTCTGTTTCGTTGATTACTTAGTTTGGTAGAAATGTTGCCCTGTGTGTTGGGGCGGGGGGTGCCCACATCTGTTAAGTTGCTCTTTGTGTGTGTGTGTGTGTGTGTGTGTGTGTGTGTGTGTGTGTGTGTGTGTGTGTGTGTGTGTGTGTGTGTGTGAGAACACACTCCATCATTGCCAGTCTGTGATGGTATCTCAGGCCATTACGGAGCCCGTTCCTCTGTCGGTGTTGAGGCTGGGCGGCCCGGTGTAACGACCCTCGTCGTGCTCCTCGTTCAGCCTCATCCATCACCGTGAAACTCTGACAGAACAAAGAGCTCGGCAGCGTGGAGACCCGTACGCCGTGGCGTTGCTCTCCATTTGGTGTCTTCGCTGTTTGATCGTCTAAACGGCGACGGATTCCTCCGAGCCGACCCAGTTCTCACCGCCCATTTTATGAATGAGATTTTAGTTTAAGTCGGCTCGGCTGCGGCTCCCGGTGCACGTGGCTCTAACCTTTATCTCTCCTTCAGCACGGAGCACAGTGTACACAATAGCAGGCAGACAGGAGGGCAGCTTACAGCAGCAACAAAGCAACACTTTATCCCCCTCAAAGCGACAGCYAGGCCAGCGCTGCCAACGTGAATAAACCCTCCTCCAGTTCTCGTCTGACGCCGTTTCTCTCTGACTGCTTCTGAATTATGCGGKGGAACGATTTTTAATTTTTTGCTCTCGTCAGGCAGAAAGTCTGGAGAGGAGAAGCCTTTCAGTTCAGACTTGATGCACCAGCTGTTTGAATAAAAGTTCATTCTTCGACATAAATATGATGGGAATAAGATTCACATTCCTTCAGCCCCCTTGTCTTTTTGTTAATACTTCCTATTTCTGTCTGCATCCCCTTTGTCCTCATCTCAGTCTCAGACAAACCCCCTTTAAGCCCCCATCTCTTCTCGCTTCCCTCAGTCTCCCACTTTCTTTAGTTCTGATGAAGAGCCAATGAAATATTTAAAGCTGTGCTGCTGTTGAGTCTAAATTTAGATGAGACGGAGCCTCCCCCCYTTTCCTCTTTTCTGTCGCTCCTCTGGGTGTCGATTTGCAAACCCACTCTGCTGCCAGTAGAGCAGAGAATCCTCCAGGTGTTTGTCCCACATAAACAGGACAAACTTAAAGGGCCAATATTCTCAGGCATGTATTTAAAAACTATACCATAATAAAGTATCTACTGTATGTCACCTTTAGCTGTTATTAAAATGCTGTTTTTATG
>NW_013952521.1:123922-126294 GCF_001266775.1 Austrofundulus limnaeus | reverse complement strand
TGTGTGTGTGTGTGTGTGTGTGTGGGGGGGGGTGCCATGATGCCGTTTACTTGGCATCTGAAAATACATTTTCTCAAAGGTATTTTTAATCTGAAAAGAGCTTCACTGAGTGAGAACTAAAGTTGAGAGCTCAGCAGACAGTTAAGTTTCACTTTCACTTTCACCCGAGAGCCTGCAGGAGTCATGGGCTGGGTGTGTGGGGAGGGGGGAGGGGTGTGTTCTCTGCCACGAGGAAGTTCAGCTTAAAGACACGTCCCAGGGATGTTTCTGGTCCCCACCTGTCGTTTTGCTCCTCGGCACAGCTTCCTAAAAACACTGCAGGATTTCTCAAACATGCATGAATGAGTCAGAGCAAGGCTTTGGGCATGTTTTTTTATGCGAGTATAACATTATAACATGATATAAAACTCAAAAAAAGTTGTTTTTACATGATATTGCCGCTTTAAAGATGGATTCAAAAATCCTTTCATTCATTTCACTCACTTCTATCAGTTACTATAAATACCTAAAGAGAGGCCATTKAATCAGATTTAATTTTATTATTATATTTTTACTATATTTGCCTTCTGAATTCTCATGACTTGGTTATTTGTTGGATACCTTTTTTACTGTTATTTATTTATTTTCATCTTGTTCAGTTTTCCTGACCGCGTTTTCCTGCATCACAAACTTTCTCCACTTCGATCCGAACCCTCCCTCCGCTGAGCACCGGAAAGTAAAAAATAGCTTCTTGTTGAATTATTCATGCTCAGCCTCAATTCTCACAGGTGGGAGGAACGCTGCAAGTTTTCTCCTCACACACAAAAAAAGGGCATTTATGCAGAAACCTTCTCTTTTCGTGTGAAAAGCAAATTCAACTGAATGTTTTTGAAAAGAAACTCAAAAWTTGTTCACTGAAGAAGCTGAAACTGAGCTGTAAAAGCTAAAAGAAGCAAAACAAAAGGTAAACAAAAAGTACTAAAGGTGACAAAAAGGTAATGGTAGTAAAGGATAAAGCAGCTTAAGAGGAGAAAAATGCAGCAGATTATAAAGTTAAATGTTCTTGAAGGACTTGGAGAGATTCCATTGGTAGAGGCTTTATTAGTAGTTTAAACCCTGGGTGGTTTTTAATGCTCTCATTGAGCTTTAAGACCTCCTGTTTGGTTTRATTTCTCCTCTTCTGCTCTAAACTCTCCAGGTTTGTCTCTGATGTGCAGCTCTKCTCCCTGTTAAACGTCTCCAAACTCTCCTCTAACCTCCTCTTTATCCCCTCYCTTAGATTCTTCTTCTCCTCCGCCCCGCCGCCTCTCCCTCCTCCTCCCCCCCTGGAATTTATGAATCAGCACCGCACATCCGCTGCATTGATCTGTCACGGTGATACGGCCATTTTCTGCTCCTGCCACCTCCCTCTTTCCCTGAAAACAACATTTAGCCTCCCTGCTGTCGCTTTCTGACACCACAGGAAGGGGTTGGTGGGGTGTAGAGGAGACTCACTGAAGATGAGACAGGAGAGAAAAAAGCCTTAAACTTGTTCAAATAATGAGAGAGAGAGAGGACATCAGTTATAGGAGGAATCATCGTAATCTGACATTTTATCTTCAGTGTTTGGTTCATTATTTCTCCATCAGGGTTTGATAAATATTTTATTTGCACTGAATCCAATAAATCTCCTTTTTTTTAAAACCTATTTTTTTGCAGAGATGTTGGCTGTTTTCAAGCACTTTATTAGAATTTTATCTCCTTKTTTAAACCCGTTTATAAAGTGGAGAATCTGCATCTTTTCACCACAGGATGTTTATCAACCTAATTTTTACCTCGTTTTAAAGCTCGTCTTACAGTGTAGAGTTCACATCTTCATGGTAATAAAAAAAGGTTCCTGTGGAATGGCTTCATAGAACAAGTGATGGAAGAGAAGATCAAATAAAACCTGCAAATATTCACCAATATATCTAAAATGAAGCATTAGCAGCTAAAAAGGCAGAAGATTTTATTTTAAGGAGATATAATAAATTTAAACTTATTCTATATTAAACAAGGTCACCTGTTTTTTGTTTGTGTCGTATGCCAGTGAGTCTTTCAGCTGCACTTTTATACGAGTCTGTCTGTAAATTATAATATTAGAATCGAACCTGAGTTCATGTGATTATTTTTTAAAATAAAGATAAAAGGATGAACATGAGCAGAAGTAAAGCAGACGTAAAGGTGGAGAGGATCTGCCTTTGTCTTTCTGTTCAAGGTCAACCTTTCTGCTGAATCAAATATTTCACGCTGATACAAGTGGGCATCTCTCCCCTCCTCCTCTTTTTTTTTTTACTCCATCCCTCCTTCTCTGTTTCCTCTTTCTCAGCCCGTCACTCGCTTCACTGCTGCTGCAGCTCCTCCCCCTCCCCCTC
>NW_013952521.1:103146-119894 GCF_001266775.1 Austrofundulus limnaeus | reverse complement strand
TGTGTGTGTGTGTGTGTGTGTGTGTATATCAAAATCACAAAAAAAATTTAATGAAAGGCAGCAGAGAGAAGAAAAAAATCTTATAATATCTGCATGGCTGCAAAAGTCTGCATGGCTTCAAGTTGTTTTTTATTTCATTTTTTTTTTTACCAGATATTCACCAGTGTGGAGTATTTGTGCGTGCATGTCCATCTGTTGACGTGCATCGTATAAAATCCCACACACGGCTGCTCTCCCTGCGTCTCCCTCAGGAGCTTCACTCTTACCTGTGAACATACGAACATCTTGTGCTTTTACTTTAGACCATCATGTGGCTCTCTGTAAACAGAAAAGCAGGAGTAAAGTGCCGGGCAGCTAAGATGGTACAGTAAGAGCCTCTGTCTCGTCACTGACCCCTACATCAGGTCTATAATCCTCCCCCGCCCCCCAAATCACACATGTTCCACCCAGCAACAGCACCACACCATCTCCCACTGTCAGGCCAATTATTATTCCCTTCAGCAGCGACTCTCCTCCTCCACCTCCTCTGTTTTTCTCCTCCTCCCCTGGAAGAGTCAGACCTCCTTTTTCTTCTTCCAGCTGTCTTCATCTCCCACCTGCCGATCTGTCTCCTCACCTCCCGTCTCTTTGTCTTGCACACTCCACTCCGCTTTCTATAAAGACCCTCCCGTTTCAAATAGTTCTCATTTATCAAAAGAGCTTCTGTAACGTCTGACCTCCGACTGATTGGCCAGAGAAATATTTAGTTTGGGTTTTTAATCAATGCTCAGGGATGAATAACATTGAGTTAATTACAAAACATCACAAGGATTTTAAGTCTTTAAAAGCTGAACATTTTACTTTAAAATTTAAATTTGAAATTAAAATTTACCTTTATTGAGTCGAGTTAAGTTTTATGACTGAGAAATAAATCTTTATTAGTGGCTTTTAAACATCTTTGTGTGGTTAAAAAAAGGGTTTGTAGTAGAGATGCAAAATATATCGGCATTAACATCAGTATCGTTGATATTGGTTATTTTTTAGAATATCTATCAGTCTGATAACTAAAACTGATACTGATTTCCCAGTTTTTAGCTTTGCGTTTCTGTTTTGGGAGGGGAGATGGTTGGTGAGTGGTATCTGTTTGATCATGTTTGTAACACTGTGCAGCCAGGAACAACTGAAATACAGAGCCGTGTCAGTGCTCTATAATTTGTGTGTTTGTGTAATATCTGTAAATATCGGTTATCGGCCATAGCAGCAATATCAATACTGGCTGAAATTTTCATATCAGGGCARCCCTAGTTTGTCAGTTACACCCTCTTCGGATGTTATCATCCATTAAATGGACATTATTAGCCATTATCAGTCCCATAGATTGGTTCAGACTGTCCCAACTGTGCCCCCTAGTGGGTTCTTCGTCCCATAAAATGGCTTCAGACTGTCAGCTGGTTAATATGAGGCATAAAGCCACTAAGGTTAATTTTAGAAAAAATGACCTGGGCTACGAAAAAGTAGACCAGACTCCGGCGGTAGCAGATTGTTGCATTCCAACGCATTTGGCACTGGTAACCCACTAGGGGGCACTGTTGGGACAGTCTGAAGCCATTCTATGGGACTGATAACRGSTAATAATGTCCATTTAATGGACTGATAACAGCRGAACRGGCTGGTCAGTTGRAGCTCTGTRACGTTGAGTTTACCAGACGTGATTAGCCCTCGGGATGTTGTGATTCTTTGAGRGTTCAAACTCCTTCACCTGAAAGCTTGATTGAGTCATCGACCGGCTTTAATGAAGAAAACTGGAGGTGTAACCACTTGAAGTGAGCGGTCGCCCTCCAGTGACGAGCAGCTAATTGAGGCGACCCGTCTTTATCTGCTGTGACTCGGCGTGGTTGCGTATTGATTAGCTTAATGTGTTTTATGTTGGCCCCGCCCACCCCTGAGATGATCCAGTGTCCTTTTAGAAAAGGCCAGCGTCTCGGCCAATTGGTGAGTAAGACTCAGCTCGTTGGTTTTAAGGCGTAAACGGGGAAAAAAGGCCCAACATGGTGTCGACTTAGCCTAATGTCCTGCTGTGTGGGTGTAATGACTCTGCTCTGTGTGTGTGTGTGTGTGTGTGTGTGTGTGTGTTAGCTGCCACCATCTGTGGAGCAGCAACTGTATCCTCCAGAGACCGCTGCCTTTGATTCGTACGTTTCCGGTCCTGCTTCATCTCCTGATCTCTTAAAAGGTGAGATGTTGAGACGTAGAAGTGTGCTCTTTGTTCGACAGGGGCGTCTGTGAACACATGACTCACAGCAACTGACATGAGTAGTTTCCAGTGATTCACCAGCTGTCCTGTGGGTGGAAGGACACTGAATCTGCAGCTGTCAGGTGACAAAACTACCAGTATTTTACACACATCATCTTGACATGTCTGCTCAGACATGCCTTTATAGTCCTTCGGTGTTACGAGACGGTTTTGTTGCAATAGTTGACGTTAAAGTTCATATCTTAAGCTCATAAAATGTGAATTTTTTTTTTTTTTGATGTTTGGTCACAGAAATGCACATCACTTTAGATTTTTCTGCAGCCTTCAGCAGCTTTTGATTGTCAGTGTCTCTATTCCCCGACTGCAGCGGTCCAGATCTGACTTACTCTGCACAAAAAAGCAGAAATACCAGCTTAGCATTTTAAATAGAGTCCCTTCAACTCAACGTCAAACCTGAGTAGATTCATTCTGAACGTTTTATTTTTTATCTAATTTGGTCTTTTGGGCTGATTTTAGATTAAACAGGCTTCTAGATGTTAATAAGTCCAGTGTGTGATGCTTTAGTTCAGCTCTCCTCGTCTTGGTTTTGCCTCGAGCAGAACTGACGCTCAGACATCTTTGATGTCACCTTCAGAAGAGGAGCTTCCCCTCTGAACTCCAAGTCTCCATCCACACCAAAGAATAACTTCTCTTCTTTCACTTCCATCAGTTAGAAGCTTCTGTGTAATTCCCAGTACAGTTATTTTATTCTTGAACAAAGAAAACTGACAGGAAAGCACTTTAAAGACAAACACAGTGGATACAGGCAGATAGAGGGGRTGGGTTTAGCTCGAGGCTGCAGCAGAAGGGTTTCAGTGCGGCTTCTGATCACGTTTTGCAGGTTTTATTGTGTCTCAAAACAGCTTTTTTTTTTTTGTTTTAAGTTTTCGTATTTTCCAAGTTTGGAAAATTACTATTCCAAACTGTTACCTTGTTTTTGAAATGAGCTAGGTATTTTTCACTTTGTCCATTCATAAAAATGTTTACACCATCACCAAAACGTCTGCTTTTCTTTCCTTTAACCTAAAGGATTGCGAACTTTACCACATCTATACAACTTAATGTGTGCCTATGTTCCAACCCTCACGTGTGGTCATGAGGCGTGGATCATGAGATCCTGGATACAAACGGTTGAAATGAGCTTCCTTCGTAGGGTGGCCCGCGCTCCGCCTTAAGGCTGGTTTATAKTTCGAGTCACACGTCTTGTTCCTCCTGCTGAGTGACAAAACATTGCACAACTTCTGTCTGCTCTCGCGCTGCTATCCCCCGATAAGTTGTTGTGTGCATTGACCCCAGTGAGAACTCTGCGATGCGGACCTTGTGGCCCGCAGCGTGTGATTGGTCATAACTTTATGGGCGTGTTTGTTCATGAGGAGCAATGCAGCCCCGAGGAGCTGGACTTAATGGAAAATATTGAAAGAGAGATCAGAAGATATGTGAAATATACACCAAGAAAACACAAGACAACACACCCGACATCTGTCTTCACARCTGCAAAAATGGAGAAAATTTATTTTGTTTAAAAGGATTTTTTGTCTGAAACCTGTTGTTCAAAGAGTTAGAGCAGCTGATCTTCAGATTTCACGTCTTTTCCATCACCACCATTAAAAAGAAGAAAAAAGGTTTTTCCTCTGCTGACTCTTCTTCACCCAACACYACACTGATCATTGAATGATTTAAAAAAACAATATTCAGCCATCATTATTGCTGTTTAAGTACTTCTATAAGCTGTGGGAGGGCAGGGGGAGGAGCTATGATAATCTATGTCCCGCAGCGTCTTCAGCTCGTTTATACTCGCTCAGGAAAAAGGCGTTCAAAGTGACGCAATCACCAGCTCGCTGTCTCACGTCGTGTTGAAGTATAGCCCAAGCTTTAGAGAGAGGGTGAGGGGCRCCGTCATCCAGGGGGAGCTCGGAGCAGAGCCGCCGCTCCTCCACATCAAAAGCAGCCAGCTGAGGTGGTTCATCTGATCAGGATGAGCAGAACGAGATGGAGATGGTTATCTGCGGCAGCCATCTTGAGCCGGCACAACTAATTAACTGAGTTAGAATTTTTGTATTTTCACAGTGAAMATTTGTGCTTTAGGAGTTTAACAGGTAAATAGTCGAATGTAGTAACCATTTCTGGGGAAATTGATGGGGTTTTTTTTACTGATCTAACATCTAAACACACCACACCTATCAMTTTGGTGAAAACTGCTCTCCTCTGRATTTCTATCATTTATACATGACATCTGCAGTTGCAGTCCTTCTAAAATGGCACAACTTTCATGCTAATTAAAGAGCCCCGRTCAGACAGTTTTCACACTTTGAAGCACTCCGAGCTGCAGCAAAACTGGGGCAGAAAATATCACCTGGCTTTTTTTTTTCTTCCGTGCAGACCAGAGAAGCCGCCGCCGTGCTCCACCTGTTAACTGTTYGGATTATTTTTAGGTTCCTGTGTAGGTGTGAGTCTCGAGTGTTTGTACTGCTGCCTGCTTCTTGTAGCAGACAGAAACAGAAGGATGTGAAGCGGAGACAGTGGGATAGTGAGAAAAATGCTCAGATGGGTGGTTAACACTGAAAGGCAGCAAAGAGTGAACGAGGATATTTAAGAAACAAAAGATTTTATTATCTTTGTGTGTTATTTATAATTGCATCTTGTGCCACTGGTGTCTTTAACTACAGCTCTGTAATTCATAAATTCATACTTAAATAGTCATCTTTAATTAAAACTGTATTTCTTTATTGAGATGAATATATTTGACCTTTTGTGTTCACTCTCGAAGGCACTGCAAGGTGAAAATGAGAAGTTGCTTCTTGTTTCCATAGAGACACAAAAYCTGTTCATAACAAGCACTGAAATAAAAAAATATATCAGTAAAAGATGCCTAAATACATGACATTTGTTCATGTTTCCTCCTAGAGGGGGCGTGTCACTGGGCTGCTGCTGTTTGAGGAGAAAAAACACATTTTTTTCTTGTTTCACTGAGTTCTAGCTGCSCAGCCACGTTTTGAGCTGCTAACGTTTTAAAACCACAACCTGTTGTTCTACGCATCGCTGCAAGCCCACTGAAAGAAAACYGGACAATTGTGTGTACGTTTAACTTAATACGTCTTCATAACCAGATAGGAAATACACCAATATTTGAATGTTTGAACGTAAAGGCGCTCTTTAATACACAGGCAATCATCCAGTTCAATCGATGGTCATATTTACCTCACGGGTTATTGCTAAACCGTTAGCTAAAAGCTACAGCTAGCGAACGTCGTCGTAGGGCGAATGAAGCAAAAACAAACAAACCTGAGATCATTTCCTCTCCAACTCTCCAGTTCTTCTTGGAAATGTTGGGACCGAATCACAGGATTTATTGCTTCCGCCGTGCTTTCAGCAAAGGATTCAGGAAACAATGATACTATTGTAACCTTCCTCAGGACCTGACTCCACCTATTTTCATTGCGTCATCAAAAATGGCCAGCTTACGGCTGAAATCAGGTCCTCATACCATTTTCCTGTTCTAGTGTTGAAACAAAGMTTCAATTAAGTGTTGAAAGTGTGTTCAGGCATGCATCTTACCTACATGCACCTCCTGTTCTGTGTAGCCATCTTTGATWGCCACTCAGACCAGTCTGTACATAAAACGGTTCATGCAGGGTCTTAAAAGGTCTAAAAAAGTCTAAAGTTTGAAAAACTAAAATTTAGGCCTAAAAAAGTCTTAAACGCCCAGATTTTCATCCAAAGTCTTAAATTTAATTTTGTCAAGTCTTAATTCTTTTAACTTTCAGTCATTCCCGAGAAGCGTTGACTGCATAKATAAATAAAGTATCGTAATCAGAGGTTCATGTGATCTGTCTTCATGAAGTTCTAAGTTTGCTACCGGTCTTTGTGCGTGGTTAAACTACAAATCCTGTGATAACTGCAGGCAAAAAATGGCACAGTTTACTTCCATGTTTCTGACCTGTTTGCCACTACACCCCCCCTGCCCCCCGCCCGCATGCGGCAGCTTGTTCACCCGCCAAAAAAACAAAGAAGTTCAGTCATGTCCGCTGCTTGTCGTTTAAACATGGGAAAGTGTGTTTTCTATGACACTTGGCTTCATATCAGTGATTTTTGCACTCGGTTGGAAGCAGTCCACAGCGATCAGATATGACCGTTTCATTAAAATAAATAAATAAAATAATTTTAATTGGTATCAATAAAATGTTTCTATGTTAAAATTTCCAGGACCATTTGACTGTTACCGMTAATGTGTCGGTTTGGTCTTAAGTGTCATTCCTAATGGTCTTAAAAGGTCTTAAATTTAACTTACAGAAACCTGCATGAACCCTGATTAAAATCATCCATATATTCACAAAAATAATCGCAGAATAAAGAGATCATTATTCACCTGAGAAAAGACTACAGAATGTGTGGTGCTTTTAAAAATCAGTAGTAAACAAACCCCAATAAATTGCTTCACTACAACAGCTAAAATATGCTGAAATTYGCAAAAGGTTAATGAAGAACAAAAGTAGCCAATAGCTAAAAAACATAACTGGAGCAAATCTGAAAAGGGGCTTAAATTAGCTGAAAGTCAGCTCCTGAATCAGCTGKACATTTTAGCTAATAAATAAGCTAAAGTAGCACAAAGTGCGTAGACGTAATTCCAAAAGCGTAAATAAAAAAGCCAGCGCAGCAGTAATCCAGTGTAACTCGTTAATGTCTTAAATTAGGAGCTGACAGTTTTTACTGATGGTGATCTTCTCCTTCACGGTTTCCTTCCATCCAAACACAAACGAGGTGCTTTTGGGAGAGTAAACCAGGACTCGTGGGGCTCGAAGGGCAGAAGTGGACCCTGGGGGGACGGAGGGGTTTTAGACTAAAGGAAAGAATTGATTTTCCAGTGGAAGAGGCCGTCCAATGATGGGCCGAGTCCTGCCCCAGGGCTCCGACCAGCTGGAACCAGAGAGGCCAGACAGTGACCTTAAAGCCTCAACAGGTCACGTTGGGTTGTGTTTTTTTTTTTCTTCTGGTTAAAGTGTTGATGTGTGTTTCATTGAACAGGCGGCATGAAGGCTGTGTGAGGACATGTTGTGTGTTTCTGCCCTTCAGGAGGAGAGCAGCTCAGCCTCTGGCTTTTCTTAGAGTCGTACCYGGACGAGAGACACCTCACACCCGTGCAAAAAAAAAGAAAAAAAAAAAACACAAAACCAAACCAAATACAGAGCCATTGGCCGGCAGCCATGACAGATGGGGGAGTTGAGTTCACGGGAGGTGTTGCCATGGAAACCGGCACCAGCGCTACCCGTGAGCCGAGCCGCAGAGCTGCGCGCGGCGTGGGCAGCCCTCCTCCCCGTTGTTTACCACTCGGAGTTCGTTGKGCAACAAAGCCCCGTGTCAGCAGGTTCAGAACCGGTCCGGGAGCGGAGAGGACGAGGAGCGGCACGAGTAAAACAGTGTCACCTGGACACAGGGTTCCCAGGGGTCCTTGAAATCATTGAAAGTTTGTGAATTTGAAAAAAATGAATTCAAGGACCTGGAAAGTTTGTGAAAACAGCCAAAAATTACACTTGTCCTTGAAAGTCCTTGAATGTTTTTTGGGGATTGAAGTTCTCTATTCACACGACTGATTTTTATCATTTGTAAAATAAAATAAAAACCTTACATTTGTTACAGTGGATAACTCAGGATTACTGTAAACTGACGTGACTTTCAACAAATAACTTGAGCCAGAGTCATAGTTTTACCCAATCAGAGCAGAGTAGGGCGGGTCTTTCTTTCAGAGCCCAGGTGAGAGCACCACAGCTCCTCCTGTCCTCACCGAGTGTCTGGACKTGTTCACATCCCCTCCTCCCAATCTGAGCTGCTGAACCTCCCAGGACATAATTATATGTCCATGTATTGTGGATATGAATGTAGTGTTTACATTTAATCCACTTTATTTCATTGATTCTGGCTCAACAACTTCTATGTTGTTCATTTTTCATTAAATTTACATAGTAAACCTGTTTATTGGTAACATTCTGCAGTAGCAGTAGGTAATTGCTGTTGCGCATTCTTGGATTTGAGGAAACTGGTACTGGAAAGTCCTTGAAAGGMCCTTGAATTTGATGTTGACCAAGGTGTGGGAACCCTGTGGACAGGTGTGTCAGGAGGAGGAGCTCCAGAGACAGACGAGCTTTGAGCCTTCTGGTCTGAGCTGCTGTAACCTTTCCTCCACGTTCCCCACCCCACCCTCTGCTGGGTCTCACACACTGTATCCCCCCTCATCGATCCTGTTTAACAGCAAACCAGACAAAGCTTCCCTCCTCCCACAGAGGAGCTAACTGGATCTGAGCCTGGACCAGTTCTTCACAGAAATCATCAGAATGTGAAAAAACAGCTCCATAATCCTGCAGATTTATCTTCATCTCTCCTAAACATCATGTATCAGCTGTGTATCCACACACACCTCCTAAAAGTTTTATTTATTTATTTTTTCATATTTTCCATCATAATCAAAGCTGATGATTGTGGATGATTGTGTTTCTGCGTGGCTGAGTCTCGCTGCGCTGCTGTAAGATGTGTCAGCGTGTTTCAGTGACTCAGTTTGTGTGCGTGATCATGATTTATGGCTCTAACGGTTGTGTGGAGGTCTGTAATTGGGAGCAGRGTGTCATGAATGTAATGATCAGATTATGATGCCGTCTGTGAGAGAGAGACAGAAACGATCATTTATGGCCTCAAAGCATCTGGTTCCTGATCGATCTGCAGGTTCAAGACTCGTTTGTTTTRGTTYCCTCCGCCAAGGGCGAGGTAATGTTTTCGGTCGTGTATGTCTGTCGTTCTGTCTGTGGACAACTTTACTCAAAAACTTGCGGACAGATTGTCATGACATTTTTACCACATGTGGTCAAGGAACAAATCTTTAAATTTTGATGATGTTCTGGATCACGATGCGGATACAGGATTTTTTTTCTTTTAACACTCTGAGATCGGCAAAGCTGTGATGCTTTCACAGGGCTTCCGTAAAAAACAGTGAGCTGGATTGGACAGCACGGACTTCAAACTTTATTAATTTGATTTGATTTATTGATTCAACAGGAAAAGATTACTAAAAATCAAGCCTGACTCAGCATAATTGCTGTTTTACAGCAGGTTCCTGTTCTGCAGCACATAAAACACTCAGAAATGCAGCATCACAATCACATCGTTATACACCATAGACACAAAGACAAACAAGCACACCAAATTTCAGGAAGGCAGCATTTGCAAAATAAGACGTCTAAATATGAGCACAACAAAAAGTGTCCAGCAGATGGCAGACAAGATTCTTCTTAAAGGGCTGTAGTTTTGAAATGGACTTTATGTTTTGAGGAATGTCATTCCATGCTTTAGTATAAACATAGAAGAATGACCTCTGGCCATAAAATTTGGCAATATCAGTTGTCCTTTTGTAACAGATCTAGTTGATAGTTTATAAAAGTAAAGTTAAAACCAGATTTAATGATGAATAATTTTTGCCATAATATGCACATTTAGAGAACGTTTTGTGACCAGGAAGTGCATGACTGCACCATGAAACCTATTTTTCCCATTTCCTCAAACACACCACATTTCCGAAACAACCAATCAAAACAGTTTGTCTCTACTAGGCTTGTAAACAGAGAGCTGCCGGGCCTCAAAGTTTGGAGATGGGGGGAGCCAGGAAGCACTTTATAAAGAGAGTCAAACCATTACAAACTCATACAAGGGGATAAAACAGACGTTTTACATGGTGAAATGTGACTGATGAAAACTTAGGAGCTTAATCCGACACCAGTTTGACGATGAAGAACGCCGGGTGACGAGTCTGACTTTTATTTCACATTGGACTCCGCCGAGAAGAAATCCCTGCATACTGCCTGCTTAAATGTTCACTACGTCACAACTTATTCAGCAAATGTGTTTCCATCTCTGCTTTTGTGCATTAACTCTTACAGGATGGGGGAAATTGGTCTTGGTGGAGGTTTGCTCCTAGTTTTTATTATTTTTCTGTTTTCTTCCTCTCATGTTTGATTATTATTGTTATTTTTTGTGTCCGCAGCGAGAAGAGGAAGCTGCAGGTGAACGTGGCGAGTCCCATCCAGTGCAGCTTGAACGGCAGGAAGTGCACCGTCGTCGTCGAGTCCAAGATCAACCAATCACAGCCCGACTTCACCAAGAGCCGGGCCGGTTACATCCTGAGCGTTCCTGGAAACTAACGTGGGCCAAAAAAAAAAAAAAKCCAACAGTTTCAGACCAGGCTGGGATCACGTCTGGAGTTTCTGTTCAGCTCTGCAGAGATGCTGTGTTCCTGTCGGATCGGAGGGATTAAATCCCCGTTTTCCAAATTGATGCCAAACTCCACCTCCTCTGCAGAGGACGTTAGTTTCAAAGACGAGGTTATRAGTCGTGCCCCGAACATCCACAAGCGTGGAGGTTTTTCTCTTTTTGTTTTTGTTTTTTTACTCAGATTTCTGTTGATTCGCTTTGTGCAATATTTAAATCAGTGCAGATTGTTTGTTGTGAGTCAAGGTGAGAGCGGATTATTCCAGCTCTGTTCTCAGAACCAATAATGTTGCCTCATCGGAGAGAAAGCCAGAGGGTTCAGCCGGGATTATAATCCCTGAAGCCCCCCGTGTGTCGGATCAAAGAGGAAACCTTTTATGCACCGTTTTGTTTTGTCATGTCTGCTTTAAAGCAATATTTTTTTTTATTTTAAATAATTTCAGTGCTAATGATGTTAATGAAGCAGGACCTGGAATGTCCACGTTTAGTTTATGAAATGTTTACAGATGGAGCGGGGCCAACGTCTGAGACGCTTAGTTTGGTTCAGAATYTGTTGATCAGATTCTGAACAAACCCAGTTGAACATGTTCAAATCGAATAATTTAAATCCTGTATTTTTGTGCTGTTTATGACTTTATTCTGCTTATAGAGAAAGAGAAGTGCTGTGTCAGCGCAGTGCCGCGTTATAAAATTGAATAACAAGCAGCAAAATCAAGATAAGAATCCAGAGTTAAAGTTTCTGCTCGGCATCGAGTCCAGTTCTGTTTAATCAAAACCCAGCTTCACTTTCTGTTATTGTGTTTAGGGAAGAGCTTTTTTAAGAAAACCAATAAATATTCCTGTGATCGTCACAGAGAGCCACACGCCTGCAGGTTAGTAGGTTCAAAACCCAACATTTCTGACTTCCARCACCTCTTCAGAAACTTTAACTTTTTTTCATCCAAAGGCAGAAAACCAAAAAGCCGGAGGGACACGGTGGTTTTTACAGTTCCCTCCAGCCGACAAACGTTGAGTTTTCACGTTGCTTCAGGTGTCGTTACATGTTCTGCTCTGAGTTCTGCTAGTAATACTGCTTTAATTTACCTACATATAGTGGWGGAAAAACTAGTACTCAGTGATTTTTTTTATTTCTTCCCAAAACAGCCAAACTTTCWGAAATCGGCTTCTTTTTCGCTCGTTCTTTACCTGCTTATTTTCCTCTCTGATGTCCTCCACCTTTAGTTTATTTGTTCTAAAACACGCTGAACGACCTGCCGCCGTGTTCAGGTGCTGGGCGAGAGAGAAAAGCTTTGAACTGTCGACCACGACCGTCAGCTGAAAGAGAGAAAATCYAATGGTTGAAGACTTTTGCACAGCATCATTTTTATTTTATTCTACTTCGATGCAGAAAACTGTTTGAGTTTGATCTGTGCCTTCGGACTGAGGAAGTGACTCTGGTGGTGTGAGTGTGTGAATGTGTGTGTGCGTGTGCGCCCTCTCTGCTCGTCGTTAAGATGAAGCTCGTGTCACTTCTCCTCTCTCTGTGCTCTTTAGTCCGGGGGTGGGGAGGGAGGGGGAGGAGCAAAGCCTCGTTTGACCTTCTCTCCTTCCTTTCTTCGCTCCTCCTCTCCCTCCATCTTCACCCTSGTTTCAGTCCAGCTGGCCTGGAGCCCAGCTGCAGCTTGCTGCAGGTCGGCTGAGGGACGTGTGTTTAAACTTTAAGGTTTGGACGTTGATTTGCTTCCGTTTGTGAGAAAAGAACTCGTCAGCGCTGCGCCGGAGGCTCCTCTCTGCGCCGCGACTGTTAGGAAACGAGTTGGCGACTCATTGTGAGAATATTTTTTTCTGTCGTTTTCCTGGCRCTTTATCTTATTCGCCTCTGCTCATCGTACCACCAACATAAAAGTGCTTTTTTAGGAACTAGTTTCAGCAGCGTATTAATACACGTATAGTGCAGTTAGGCTCTAAATAAATAGAAATTATATTAAGCAGTGTAAACAACTGGTTGATTCTGGTGTTTTTACTCCACTTGTTCATAAAAAAACAAAAACATCAGGTTTATTTCAGAACTAAATCCCTTCTAGTGCTTTTTTTTCCYTTCTGGAAGCTGAAAACGGTTCAACTGGTTGGAAAAAAAAATGGGTATGAATATGAATGTCAGCGCTTGTGCCATTGTTTTATTTCATCCTGATGTTTTCTGCGTTTTGTTCCTAATTTCCCTGTAATCAAAGCAGCCGAGTTGTAACAAATCACTGTTTGTTGTTTTCAGTGGCTTTAAGTCAGATGTGTATGTTTATTCAGTAAGTGCCTAAATTTATATTAAGTTTATATTTTGTAGTTTCATAAATCTAAAGATATAATATCCAGAGGGAAATGCTGTAATATCATTTTGTGCAGATTATTGTTTTTGTATAAATGTAGACTTTTTATGAAGCCCCACACTGACGCATCTATTAATCAGTTTATTAATAAATTGATTTGCTTCTCTGCTGCTGTTTCAGTCTCTAACCTACATTCAGATGTTTTGTTGACGTCAGAGTCGCWGGAACAGCTGTTTGACCGAGTCACGTGCAGAAACTCCCCTTCCTGCATCCACTGGATCCCACTGATGAACGAATGAATCCACGATAAGAAAACTTCCTCTGTCTTTATGAGGACGGAGTTTGCTTTTAATATTTGAAATTGTGTGTCTGAGTGGATTTGAAGGCCTGCGGTCAGAAAACAACAGGAAGATTCTGTTTGACCCAAAATAATCCAAAATCTGGGTTAAGCTTTATTTTAGGTCAGAACTTTCAGGACAAAATGAGTTCAGACCAGTGGCYGATCTAGGATTTTTCAGTATAAGGGGCAATCGGGGGGCCACAATATTCATAGAGGGGCCAAGTATTTGTTCAACATGCTTGCACACAAATCCCCAGTTTTTGTAAGGTTTATACATTTAATCAGTCACGTGTTCAAACATTTGTAAAAGCTTGCTCAGTAAATTCTCCTAATCAATTTTACATGATTTTTAACTGCGTATTTGTACAACATGCTCGCACACAAATCCCCAATTTTTATAAGGTTTATACGTTTAATCAGTCACATGTTCAAACATTTGTAAAAGCTTGCTCAGTAAATTCTCCTAATCAATTTTACATGATTTTTAACTGCATATAAATAAAATATTCTCAAACACACAGCATGTAAGAAAATCTAGCCATTGTTGTCAGTAAAAAAAACTTTTTTTTCTGCAGAATTGTTCAAATTGAAAAAGACCTGATTCATGTTGGACTTTTGTATTTGACTCATTGGCGCCACTYGTGGTTGGAAGTGGAACTGCAGTCACCATCATTGTTCTTGGGCAAGGACAGGGGCACTTCAGGGGCCCAATCAGATTTCAGATAGGGCCAATGCCCCTGTGGCCCCGCCCCTAGAACCGCCCCTGGTTCAGACGATCAAAGCAGGACAAGAACGGCTGAACGATCAGTGCTTTTTATTTCTCCATCACAGTACAAAAATAAATAAAAATAAGCAGAAACATGTTAAAAAAATTAAATTACAGTGAAAGGGAGGGGTTTTCTTTTAAAAAAAAAAACTTAACCAACACCAGCCTGGCGTTTGCTCCTCATCCCTAAAGGAAAACAACACATTCTTTGTTACAAATAAAATGTTGACTCATTTATTCACACTCAGTCAGTCACACACCTTCATGCAGCCCACTCATTGCTGCTCTTTTTTGATTTTTTGATTTTTTATGACCTGTTTTCTTTTATCTACAAATTACGCAACAGGATACAGAAAAGAACGGGACAGAAGTCCTTTAACTACGGCTTTAGTCTTTTTTTTTTTGACTGTTTTGTAAGCTTATAAACAAGTGTGATGATGGAGGTGAAACATGGCCCGTCTCACTGAGGCGGACTGAAACAGATTCCCTGCTTCCTGTTTGCATTTAGAGCTGGATGCAGGTTGTTCCCTTTGATTTCCATCAGAAAGGAAAACCCGTTCAGGATGTTTGTCGCTTTTCAAAGCAACAGCGYAGCTAAAACGCTGTAAATCTCCTCTCCTCTGCATGTTCTCCCTCTGCAGGCTGCAGCGGGTCGCTGATTGGCTGGAGGTCGCCTCGTTTCCTCCACATCCAAGAACTGGTGCTGATTGACTCAGAGGATGGGTCACCCTCAGGGTTCTCTGTGCTTTTCTCCTCATTTCAACCCTTTATTCATTTTATTTAAGTTCTGCTTTGCGTCTGATATGTGACCGGCTTCTAAATCAGAGCAAAAAAATCTGTTTTCAGGACATTTTTCTGAAGCGAGGTTGCCACATTGATGATGGTCAGATTTGATGGAGGTTTTGATCTTACGGGCCCTTTCATAATAAATGATGAATCCCTGCGACATTTATGAACAAAAACCAGATCAATCTTCATTCCCACCAAAGATAAGCACACCTTCTGCCCCCTTAAATTCATCTGAATGTGCCAAAAATAATGAATACTTAAATGGCGAGAAGCTAAAATGAGATAAAAATCCTCTAAAAACAGTTAAATATCTGAGTTTTCTCAGATCTGTGGGATTTTCATCAAAGATATGGCACCGTTATAACATTTTTCAATGCTGAATTATGAGCAAAAAATAATTAAATAAACAAAAACAGCATTCCAAACAAGAAAAAGAACTTCCCTGGTAAACAATGAGCCTATTTCAGCAAGCAGAGCTAAATGAAGCTATAGTGTCACTTTGTTCACGGCATTCTCTAATGCAGCTGATTTACAAATCAAGTAAAAAGTAGCCTCGGCTCCTGGAGAGTCTGTAAAACTGCATGGCACACGTGCAAAATGGTACATTTTTTTWAAAGAAATAAAWGTTTTAAAAAAGCAAAAYCAACTTGTTTGAGCAAATACAGCCCCGGCTCTGAGAGAATCAGAACATTGTGTGAAATGTAAATAAAACCGAAATCAGTGAAAGGCACATCTCATGAAACCCATRATTAATTTAAACGGAACATGGAGAACCTGTCAAATGTTTAAAAAAATGATACCTAGTTTGGAAAAGAACAAGGCGAGTGGTTTAACATTGTTAAAATATAAGGTCTTCCCTGAAAACTACGCTATGGTTCTCCAAATGTGCAAACTGCTCCATGCCAGAAGCACTAATGCACCCCCATAGCATCAGAGAGGCAGGGTATCACTTTGGACATGGCGGTTCAATCGATACAACTTACTTTATGCTTATTGCTCAATGCCAATGACTCAACAAAACCAGCAAAATGTCAAATGGCATCATATATTTATAATTGATAATTATAAATATATTCATTTAATTTAATTATTTATAACTATTAATTATTTAAACCGAAGTGTGACCAAACGTCTGCTTTTAAGGATGAATACTGCGAATACTGCTGGCCATTTCGCTTACTTATTGATCTCACCTGCAGCTTGTTGTTCCTGCTCTGAACAGGAATCCCACATCGTTATGCTGCCCCCTAAGGGCTGGGGGGTGTATCGATATTAAAAGAAAGATCATTTTAAAAAATATCAATAGATTTTTATGCACATAGTCCTGTTCCTGTTTAATACGTAGGTCATGGCGTTTGTAGTTTCTTTAAATAAATTGAATTTATTTGCCACAGTCTGTTTTAAACAYGCTTTGGTCCGGAGAAGACGGCAGCATTTCTGGGTGGTTTTTCACACATGGCTTCTATTTGCATGATAGAGRTTTAGCCTGCATTAGTGGCTGGCATGGTGATGTCCAGGACAGAGCCAGAGATCACGACTCAGCCTCGTCTCATGGTACTTATTTCTACTTATTTTGTATTTAAAAGTGAAATATAAAATCATAAAACACCAACCAAAGCTCCGACATAATGTTTGCCATGTTCCGTCGTGATGAAATCTGAGTTTATGAGATTTACAAATCACTGCGTTCTGTTTTTGTTTACATTCACACAACTTTTTCAGATCCCCTGTTGTAAATGAGCTTCAAAGACAAAAAAAAAAAGATCCATTTACATGTTTCAGTGTTTGTTTGTTTTTTCTAGATGAAAATAAAGTCTTTCTGAACACACATAATGTACATCCACTGGCTGTTTGTCTTTTTTTTAATTATTAATAATAATTTATCAAAAGTCCCACGAATGCAGCGTCCAGTCGTCCACAAAACCAAAAAAAAAAAAAGTCCCCGGCTCCGTCTCTGACGCCTCGAGCTGTTCTGTCCTCGGGTGGTCCGATCTGCATCAGCAAAAACCCCGATCCGTGTTGGAGGAAGGGACG
>NW_013952521.1:94297-102292 GCF_001266775.1 Austrofundulus limnaeus | reverse complement strand
AGATTAGATTAGATTAGATTAGATTAGATTAGATTAGATTAGATTAGATTAGATTAGATTAGATTAGACTGTTGTTGCCATTGTACGTTGTGCTCCCACAGAGCACAATGAAATTACAGTTCATAAAACCCATTCAGAAGAAGACCGAACATAACAAACATGGGAGAACAGGTGCCCTGGGTCATGCTGCCACTGACCCTCCACAAAGCAAGGGTCAGTGCCAAAATTTCAATTTTCAAATAATATTTGAAGTTTCCTCTTTATAATGATATCCAAAATTCCTCATTAAAATAAATAAAATTAGGATTCAAACCAAATGTTTTTGTAACCAACAAGACAAATGAAGTCATATCTCTGGATCCACTTATGATATCAGGTAGCCTGGCCCTTGCCTTCCTATGCAGCTCCGCTCAATTCTAGTTTCCCCTCACTGCTCCGTCTGGGATTTCTCCCATAGACAAGGATTTCGCTGGCAGATTTTTAGCTGGGCCAACCAGAGAACAGAACGTCGATTTTCTGCTCAGTGTCTGCTTGTAGTTTATTTTACCTGGGCCAATCAGCAAACAGAAGGAGGAGTTTTGAATGACGTCGATGTTCTGCGCAGTGTTTGCTAGTTATTTTAGCATACGGCAGGAGGAAGTGAATGAACCCAGTCTGTAAAGCTTCCAAATTAAATTAAATTTGTCTGACAAAGCAGCAGCTCTCATTTACAGCCGTCCCGTTCGGCTCGGTAATTTTCTCCTCTCAGTAGGGTTGTTTACAGCGCACGCGATTTCCGGTTAGCTTCTTAGCTTAGCCTCCTTCACGGCGACACTTCAGCAGAGGCCACGCCTCCAGCAAGAATSGCTACTCTATGGCCACGAGTCCAGACCCTCATACGAAGCAAAGCGAAGAACAAGGGTCCGGTTTTTACCAGGCTAGATATCAGGATGATCCAGGTATRAAAATGTAGCTTTTCAAGCCAGAAATCTGAAAATGTGATGAGGTCATTTTGACCAAATTTGACTTAATCCACATTTCGATATGATGGGTCACGTGTTGAGGACGTAATGCTAATTTTTTAGCTCATAATTGCCTGAGTCGTTTGTGTGTTCTCAAATGTGGGATGGATGTGGCGGCCATCTTGGATTGGTTAAACTACAGGTTGCAGCTGTCCACCCTGTGATTATTTGCTGAAAGCTTCTACCACATCAAATTTTAGCTGGATATCTGCCTTTAGTAGTCATCTAAAAAAAAGTCTCAAAATGCCAGAGCAGATCTGACCTCCCTCCCTCCCTCCCTCCCCCAGCATCCCCTCACCGGTCCAGGCCGATGAGCAGGCGGCTCCTCTCCTCCTCCTTCTGGGCCTCGTTCTTCAGGTCGGCGAACACCTGGGTGAAGTAGTGCGGGTCGGAGTTGATCTGCAGCATCTTGGCGCTCATCAGCTCGATGATGGACAGGCAGCGGTCCCAGAACGCCTCCTTGGAGGACTCCACCAGGAAGGGCTTGAGCGGGTAGGAGATCTCGTTGCCCATGTAGGAGTAGGACAGGTAGAGGCAGGTGAGGAGCACGGCCTGCAGCTCGTGCTCCGTCTCCGCCTCGGAGGAGACCACGTCGCGGCACAGCATGTAGACGAAGACCACGTTGGCGGGCGTGATGAAGCCCTGGTCCTGCCAGCCCTGCAGCAGCAGGGAGCGGTCCACGCTGCGCAGCCACAGCACCGGGTCGGTGGGGGACAGGTGCTTCAGGCGGTAGCAGCGCCTGCACAGGAACTCCCCCAGGCAGCGCAGCAGCTCGCTGGTGGAGGCCTGCACGATCACCCGCTTCGGGGTCCCGGGGGCCACGTTGGAGTTGGCCAGGGGGGCCTTTTTGACGGAGGAGGTGGCGTTGTTGGAGCTCTTGGTCAGGGCCGGGGTGCTCTGGTCCTGGGCGAAGCTGGACAGGTTGGCGCAGGACTGGGACTTCTTCAGGTTCTCGTTGTTCAGGTGGGACACGTTGTTCTGGTGGGCACCGTTGGGCTGCACCTTCTTGGAGCTCTTCTTCTTGGCCGACACCGCCACGATCCGCTTCCATGGCAGCACATTGATGAGCGAGTGCCGCTTCAGGTTCTTGTCCTTGGCGTTCTTGCTGTTCTGGACGGCCGTGTAGTGGCCCACCGTGGCCGGCCCGTCCTCGAACAGGGCCGCCTTCCTGTAGCTGGGGGACAGGGACAGCACGGTGCCCATGGTGCCTGTGGGGGGCGGGGGTCCGGGAGCTTCGGGTTCAGAGGACTGCGAGCCAGAGAGGAGATCCTGGGGGTCTCAGAGCTGCTGGAGGGTCCCGGTCTACAGGCTGAGCATCTACAGGCCCGTCTGTACCTGCAGGAAGGACAGGAAACAAAACTCTGAATACTGAGTACCCAGTACATATCCTGTATTTACCCCGCAAGTACTGTGAAGGTACTTTGTAAATACCTTGTGAGACACCCCAAAGGTAACCGGTAAATACCCTGTGAGTATTTTATATGTACTCCATAAGTATCCTACTCTATATTTACTGAGTAATTACCTTGTAAAAACCCTGTAATCAGTTGTGAGTTACCTCATATGTTACCTTGTACATACCTTTACTCTACATTATTAGTACATTGTAGTATTGTTATGTACCTGATAAGTACTCTGTATGTTCCACATAAGCACTTATAATACCATGTAATTACTGTGTAATTTATCTGTACCTTGGAACTCTGTATTTTACTATTTGAACACCCTTTTTATCAGTACTATGTATGTACATTCTAAGTACCTCACGAGTATGTAGTTGTGTACCCCAGTAAATACAATGTATATGTATCATGTTAAATCCCATTTTATTGTGTAAGTACCCTGTTTTACCACCATAAGTACTCTGTATGTACCCTGTAAGCACACTAAATATCTTGTAGGTACCCTGGAAGTACTGCATTAGTGTCCTACAACTACCCTTTAAGTAATTTTATAGTACCTTGTTAGTACACTGTAATTAGCTTGAGTATATTGTTAGAACCCTGTAAGTACATTTATTGTATGTTGTAGGACACTGTAAGTACCCTTTAAGTACTTTAGTTGTACCATGAAAAAAACACTAAGTACCCTGTTAGTACCCTGTAAGCGCACTGATAGTATTCTGTATTTGTATAATACCCTGTGAGTACCTTGTTAATATTTTTGATAGTACCCTGTAAGTATTTTGATAGTATTTTGTAAGTACCCTGTTATATACCCTGTAAGTACACTGATGGTATTCTGTAAGTATTTTATAGTACTCTATAAGTAACTTGTTAATATTTTGATAGTACCCTGTAAATATTTTGATAGTACTCTTTAAGTACCCTGATAGTATTCTATAAGCACCCTGATGGTATCCTGTATAGTACCCTTCAAGTACCTTTATTGTATTCTGTAATTGCCCTGTAAGTACCTTGATTGTACCCTGATAGTATCCTGTAAGTACCCTGATAGCACCCTGATGGTACTCTACCGTTATACTACTGTTAGTACACTAATACTATTTTTTAAGACCTGATAGTACCCTGTTAGTATCCTGGTAGTACCCTGATAGTACCGTGATGGTACTCTGCCCTTATAGTACCCTGTTAGTACACTAATACTATTTTTAACACCTTGATAGTACCCTGTTAGTATCCTGGTAGTGCCCTGATAGTACGGTGACGGTACTCTGCCCTTATAGTACCCTGATAGTATTTTTCGTAGTACCTAGTACCCTGTAAAGACCTTGTTAAGCACTAGTTTCTGGTGTGTWAGCTTATTTTAGATGTTCAAGAACAGAAAGTTTAAGCAAAAATTAAAAGTGAAGCATTTTGTCAAAAGTTTCGATCTCTTTCTTTCMAAATGATTTATTTGTTTTGTGAAAATTCATTTTCTGAAATGTGATCATGAAATGTTCCCGGAGCATCAGAGGCACGTGGCTCAGTAAATCTGTTCATGCAGGAGCAGAAARCAGACAGGATTTTTCCTGCAGATCAAACATTCTGAAAATAAAATCGATCAGTTTCGATAATTATCTTCACGCAGAAACAGAAATCGTGAAAACATCTGAACAGCAGGGCCGACTGAAAATACATAAATATATATATAATTTAGTGCCCAGTGCCAACCCCCCACCCCCTCCCCCCGCGACTAAAATGGACGCAGAAACGTAAACAGCTCTTTAACAAACATGAAGGTCGCCTCTGATACAGAACTGATCAGATTTCAGCAGCGTTTMTTCTTATTTAAAATGAAATAAAACGATTATTTCATTGTTTTAACGGTGAATTCCAGAGACTGTTAATGATCCGACGAGCTTCATTCCATCACCATCCTGTTTTCCACCTGATCTCTGCCTCTGTGCGCAYAATCAGCGAAACAGAAATGATCAGACTCTGGGCCCTCCGGCTGGGAGCTCTCCGTGGTGCTGAAACGGTGCGTCCGAACCGGATCTGACACGCAGTGGCTTCAAATAATAACGTATTATTATTATTATTATTATTATTATTATTATTATTATTATTATTATTAGGCATCATCTGTTAATTTCAGTCATAATTCAGGCTATCATCCCGTTCCAGTTCTCAGATGTGTGATTGTTTTCAAGTCAAATTTGCGCAAAACGTCTGCAAAAATAATCCAGATAAACTCACCAGATCTCCACCTCAGGGAGGGAAAAAATCGCGTTGTCCTTTAAAAGGGCGCGTTTCAAAACGTTAAACCATCCCGAAGATTAGGAAAAATTAATCCAATCAGAGGCAGAAAAATAAAAAAAAAGGAACAGTAAAAAGGAAGAAGATCGAAGCAGCGGTGGATGGAGGCGCCTGCTGCCGCGCACACCGAGCCTGTGGGATGGATGCTCGGGTGGAGATGCGCTCCCGGTCCCGCAGGCTGTGAGATGCGGATGCTGCAGAGGCTGATGTTTCTGTCTCCGCGAGGACGGATTGACGCAAAGGCGGTGCTGAGAGACGCGCGCGCGCTGCGGTTTCTTCCTCCCTTCCGCAGAAACAGCGCCCCCRTGCTGACACGACCTCGGTGTGCAGCTGATGGAGCTCCAGACCTGAAGCACGAACTGATCAGCAGAGCAGGGGTTTAAAAAGCTGCAGTCAAGTTGAACTGCTGCTACACAATAATATATGAATATTATTGATTGACTTGTTATAACTTATGAGCAAATTAAATAGGCTATCATAAAAAAACAGCATTTTTTTAAATTTCTTAAGGACACATGGCAAATAGTGTCTCAGTGGTCTTGCACCATGTAAAAAACTGGTCACCTTTAATTACACAAGTGTCTTTGAAAGCAACTTTTATTGTAATAAATAATGTTTCAGATCCATGTACAATAAAAATAAATAAAATAAAGTAAAAGCAACAAGTAGAGCTTTAACCAAAATAACTGGGCGTGAAATAAGCTAATTTTTGTATTTTTAAATCGTCAGTAGATGCGATAAAATTGTTTTTATTTTTAAGACTTCATTTCCCATAATGCACCACGTAGTACGTGACGTACAGCGACGTAAGTCACGCTCGGCACCGTATTCCCGGCACGTAAATGTTCATTGAAGGTAGTATTTGAATAAGGAAGATGGCGGCTGCAGCAGTGGTTGAGTTTCAGAGAGCTCAGTCTCTCATCAGCACGGACCGAAACGCCTCTATCGACATCCTCCATTCAATAGGTGGGTTTTTATTCTTCCATTTCAGGTGGACAGTATTAATCTGATTTATTTTTTAAATATGTTTCTCAGTCTGTTTGGTGRGGGGCTGAACCGGTGCCGTGCTGACTCACTGTGTGTTGAACGGCGGCTAATTAGCTGCTAGCACCTTTACACACTTTTAGGCCTGACTTTGACATGTGTCAGTGACTAATTATTAAAACCGTTTTGTTTTTGAGAATATAATTCTGTTTTGTGTGCTTGTGTCATAATTTGAAGGTGTTTTTATGTTTAGCTGTCATGCTAGCATGCTGAGGCTAGCGCTGTTAGCCTGTTGTAATCTGAACACTGTGAAAAGGTTATCAGTGAGCGAGCCATGATTTTAATAGGACTTTTATGTTTATGTAGAATAATCCCTTAACATAAAGACTTGTTAACACAACTATACTCTTTATATGTTAATTGGGCTCTGCTGTCTTTCATTTTGCCGTGTCACAGCAGCCAAATGTGTTAACTTCTACTTTATTTACTTGTCAATCACGGATTATGTTTCATCTCTCACTGATTCTTCTTATTACTGGTGAATAGTGTATTTTGTAACCAAATGTAAAACCAAGGCATTTCTTAATCATAAAGCCTGATAATTAGTGATATAATGCTTAAAAATGTTAGCGATGTGTTTTGTAGTTTATGTTTTATAACTTCATGGGCAMTAAAAGCTGTTTTGGAGAAAACAGTTTATCCTCTAATTACTTTAAATCTAAAATTAAGGTACTCAAAACAATTAAAATATCACAGTTTACCTGACTGGTAATACCTTAACTACAAAATGACAAAGCTGTTTTTTTCAAATGTAACTTTTATTTGTTTTCTTTCTTTTAAAAGTGAGACGAGATGTTCAGGAGAACGACGAAGAGGCCGTCAGGGTCAAAGAACAAAGCATCCTGGAGCTGGGGACGCTCCTGGCAAAAACAGGACAAGCTGCTGGTAATGTTGTTGCTCTGAAACACTTTGCAGACTTTCTGGCATTAATTTGTTCACATAAATACAGGCCTGTTGTTGGACAAATTATTATACTGAAAGTAATGTTTGGAAGCAATAATGTCATTTAGGACAATGACAGTTGGTGACATTGTAGCTTTAGACACCCAAATAGGCTAAAGGTGATTTTTATTTATTTATTTTTTGTTTATTTTTAATAAGATATTACCTTTTTTTAAAAAATGAACCTTTTTTATTTTTAAATAATTAGTCATATGTCTTAATTTTCAAAACAAATGGATGTTTATATGGTTTTCTTTCTGCAGAGCTTGGGGGTTTGTTGAAATTCGTCAGGCCTTTCCTGATTTCCATCAGTAAAGCCAAGGCAGCCCGGCTCGTCCGCTCCCTGCTGGACCTCTTCCTCGACATGGAGGCGGCCACGGGGCAGGAGGTGGAGTTGTGTCTCGAATGCATCGAGTGGGCCAAGGCAGAGAAAAGAACCTTCCTGCGACAAGCTCTGGAGGTAAGACGGTTCGAAAATGGCGCCTTTTAACAGCGTTACCAGAATCACAAACTTCATCCACACATATAATCAGTTCAGTGTTGCTTTTCGATCTGAATTCAGACACGTTTTGGATGGAAGTTCAAAATGTAAATAATCCAAACTTATTTAGATATTTATATGTTGGACATTTACTCAAGCAGCACTGTTTTTTATTTATTTACTCTTTATAAATCAGCTGTTTTTATTCCCTGTCGTACACCGATCCACCTATCAGAGTGCCTCACAGGCTGCAGAGGAAAGAATCAAATACCACTGAGTCACAGCAGCCTCTCTGCTGGTGGATTTGTTCTTGTCACTTAGTTCTGCTGCTATAAAACCCAAACTCTGACCAACGCTATTTGAAACCAACAACAACGGTGCCMCTGCTTCAGATGGGATTGATTTCTTTAACGCTCTGACTCATGGAGCGGACGACGCTCTCATTTCAGACTGAAAGTGGYGGAGCATTTAGTGTCTGTTGCAGCGTCACTCTGTGAGAAAATTYAAACTGAAAAGTTTATTTTTCATGGAGCAAACCTGTAAACTGTGCCAGGCAACTTGAAGCAGATTTACCCGATGACCTCATGCTGAAGCAAAACATCGTGACCAACTGTTTCCTGTTCAGGGCTTGAAATAAATGAAGTTTTTAATGGTGTTATGATGAGGAAAATGGATGCTTTTGTGAAAGATAAGGTCTAGATCACATGTGTCAAACACAAGGTCTGTGGGCCAAATGTGGCCCGCGGGTGACTCCCGTGTAGCCCGCCAGGGGGGTACCCCCGACCCCAATTATTTATTTATTTTTTATTTTATTTATTTATTTATTTTT
>NW_013952521.1:87421-93787 GCF_001266775.1 Austrofundulus limnaeus | reverse complement strand
AAAAAACATTTTGGATGATAATTTTGTTTGTTCTGTATGTATTTTTCTTTTTATTATCTCTTTTGTTTATTTGTTTTACTTTATTTTCTTTTGGTAACAAGGAAATGGATGGATCAAAGTTGCTATGTACACTTGTATGGAAAAATCTCAATAAAAAAAAAAGAGGACGTGTTAAAACTCTGTTTAGTCAAAGTCTATTACAAGTGGCCCTTCGAGGGCCACCATAATGCTCATGTGGCCCTCGGTGAAAATGAGTTTGACCCCCCTGCTGTAGATTGTCTACTCCAACAGTTACATTTGTCTGCTGTAAATGAATTTTTAGAATCTTCTGCTTGTCTGAGGTGTTTTTGTGATTTCAGGCTCGACTGATCTCGCTGTATTTTGATACCGAAAGGTATCAGGAGGCCTTGGCTCTCGGTACGTGCTCAGAGAAAAACCTTCAAATTTTCTTCCTTGCTTCTCGTGCACGTCTTTAACTTGCTCCTTTCCTCAGGCTCTCAGCTGCTCCAGGAGCTGAAAAAGATGGACGACAAAGCTCTCCTCGTGGAGGTGCAGCTGCTGGAAAGTAAGACGTACCACGCTCTCAGTAACCTGCCCAAGGCCCGCGCCGCCCTCACCTCGGCCCGGACCACCGCCAACGCCATCTACTGCCCACCAAAGCTCCAGGCAGCTCTGGACATGCAGTCAGGTCAGACATGCTTGGTTGTGACGTGAAGTCTCACGTTGTTTACGTGTTTGAAGAACTTAGAGCAGCTTCAGGGTGCGTCATCAGSCTTGTAGGGTTTTGTTGATGAGTCACATGTTACGGTGGTTACRGCGGCTGGCTTTGGCTGTAAGCGCTAACGTGTCGTTTCTGCGACAGGGATCATCCACGCAGCGGAGGAGAAGGACTGGAAGACGGCCTACTCCTACTTCTTCGAGGCTTTTGAAGGTTACGACTCCATCGACAGTCCCAGAGCCATCACGGCACTCAAATACATGCTCCTGTGCAAAATCGTGCTCAGTTCGTAAGTAAAAACTTTAGTATAATTTGTGCAGAACCTGAAGTCCATATGGTGACTCTAAATCATGAACCTGTATTTGTGTTTGTTTCTTTCAGTCCAGAGGAGGTACAGGCTCTGATCAGCGGTAAACTGGCGCTGCGATACGCCGGCCGACAGGTAAGTTCCAGACGTCTTCGAGCTGAAACAAAAGGCTTTATTTGATTGTACGTTAAAACACTTTAAACAAATATTTGTTTTCCCCTTAAGCTGGATTCAAACAAACAAAAAATACATGAAATGTTTTGTCTTTGTGAATTTTAGACAGATGCTCTGAAATGTGTTGCCCAGGCCAGCAAGAACAGATCGTTAGCAGACTTTGAAAAGGTAAGAATCAGCTTAGACCTGATCAGTTCTGACRTTAGTACTCCATTTATCAGAGCACCTTTCATTCTGGTCTTCAGGGATCGATGTTTAGGGTTTTTCTGGTGTGTTGTGAAATTCAGCAATAAACAAACGAAAAATAAAACGATACAAACGTGCAGCGTAAACGCCGGGAGCTCGGTGACTGCTGAAGAACCTAAAACTGAGTTTTAAATCGAGAAGAAAGAGAATAATAGCAAAAAGTAGCAAGACGCTATTCCAAAGTATGAAAGATGAATTCTTAAAATAGGAAGACGCTAATTTATAGTAACTAAATTGTAGCTAAAAGCAGTAAAAAGACTAGATAAAAATAGCAAAGGTTTGCAAACAAGTCAGGAAAACAGCTGGACTCTTGACTCTTTTCCAGGTTTCAGTCACCAATATAAAATCTAAATCATGATTGGTTTAAAACATCATATTAAATAAAATTCAGAGTTATAAAGTAACTAAGTACAAATACTTTGTTACCGTTTTTAAGTATACATTTTGGGTATCTGTACTTTGATTGAGTAATTATTTTTCAGCCTACTTTTTACTTCTACTTCTTACATTTTTAAAAAGGACAAGAAGTAGAAAGTCGTTACTTTTAGTTCATTTTTGCTTGTTTTCATTCATCTCGTTATTAAAAGAAATATATATATATATATATATATATATAATATACACACACACACAAAAACACAAAACTGTGCCTCCTGGATAGAATGAATCTAATTGTGATTGAATGAGACATATAAATATAGATATACCATTTTGACACCGTATTAGTTTGTACACAATCCATCACAGCTGCACGACACAAATCATGTCTCACTCCAGGACATATCAGACTTATGTAGCCTGAAGATGTACATGGTATATACATATAAATATATACAGTACATACCTGAAACAGCTACATTAGTGCATCCTAATTTTTTTATATTAATATTTTAATAGTCATTTAGAAAAATGTTTTTTGGGGAGGCCACGTCCAAATAAATATCATTTTGGAAAATCGAACCTCTCATTTTTACTCAGTACTTTTGCTTTTAATACTTAAGTACGTTTTAAATCAGAAATTTACATTTGATACTTAAGTAAAAAAATATCAGATACTTTAAGACTTTTACTAAAGTAATATTCTTATTAACGGGGACTTTAACTTTTACCAAAGTAATTTTATGGTACTTGTACTTTTACTCAAGTATTACGTTGTGTTACTTTATACAACACTGAAAAAATAAAAAAAATTGTCAGCACCTGGTTAGTGCTGTACTAAACGATTATTTTCTAATCGATTAATCTAACGATTATTTTTTCGATTAATCAATTATTCTAACAATAAATCTATAAGTTATTCTGATGTGAGTGCACTGGAAATTTAAAATGTTTTCATCAAATTAACAAGAACAGTTCTTTAATATTGTAATATTTTCTGTAATAGTTTTTTCATGGAKACAAAATATGCACTCTAGAGTCAATTCTTTAACAAAAAAAGCTTAAAAGATTTAACATCAACATAAAATCTCAACCAAAGCATATAAAATTCAAGTAAAAGAAATATAGTGTAAGATGTTAACAATCTAACAAAGGAACTAAATCATGCGAAATTCAAGTCACTCTGGAAAAACTGTAATAAACATTTATTTATTATTTTTATTTAACATATTTCTCAATATATAAAAATTAACAAATATCAAGACAACATCCATCTCTTTGTATTGTAACATCAGTTGTGTAACTTATTTCTTTAAGGTGAAAACTGTTGAAAACAACAAGACTGTTTTGTCTTATTACACAAATTAAAATCCAGCTCCACATGTTTCTGTTGATGTCATTTCACCACTAGAAAAATGTGTGATGGAGGTCCATGGAAGGCAAATAAGTTTAAATCAAAAAAGAGGATGCAGTTAAAATAAATAAAAAGTATTTAAGCTACGTTTTGAACATCCACAACACGTCCAACACTTGTTGGCTGCTTGTGCTCTTTAGGTCAGACGTGTGTCGGGAAGCTCCTCTGTTGTTTCAGACGCTGGGGGAACCGTCTGATGGGGGAACCGTCTGATGGGGGAACGTGGCTCGACCTAACACCGGTCTCTGTTTAATGGAGGATGAAATAAAGAAAGTGGCGGTACTTTATTTACTTTGAGCAAGTGAACGTCGTGTTCACAAGATAATTAATCCAGCAGATAATTCAGAGGCGGTCTGTTGGGTAAATTTTACTCCAGGAGCTGCGAGGCTTTTTTCAAGCTTCAGACTGAACTGAAGCAGCYGCTGCTGACGTCATTACGCTGTTGTGATGCTGCGTTCAGGACAAGCATGGAAAACTCACCACTCTTATGCCAATACGGTCGCAATGATGCATTTAGGTACCGAAATGGAATTGCTTGAACATTGTGTGGTTATGTAATACAGCGAATCGATAATAAAAKATCTGCGTTGACAAWTTTACATAATCGACGTCATCGATTATTTCAACTAATCGGTGCAGCCCTACTCGTGACGTRCACGGCCTACCCCAGTTACCACTACTGTGCATGTGTGTCAAGGACAGAAAGGCAGATGTGGCAGRGGAAGGTGTCAAAGCAGTTTGGAGAGAAAAACAAAGTAAAGAACAAAAAAAAAAAAGAAAACGATTAATCGACTATTAAATTAGTCATCGATTATTTTAATAATCGATTAGTTGTCGATTAATCATAGCAGCCCTACACCTGGTACCAGACAGGTGTAAACTGGAGTGGACAACGTGCCGATGATGTCGCTCGGGTCCAGTCAGGACAGGGAGCGGCTCTCCAGCTGAAAATGCCCAAAGATCTTTAAACTTCAAAAATTGAGCCAGAGAGGTGGACAGAGACACGMGTCAGAAACAACTTCTAAAGTTAGCTTCGCCACGAGTTCCCTCACTATGAAAATATTTATTTATTTACCCTCTCTGTCCTTCAGGCCCTCACAGAGTACAAAGCAGAACTGAGGAACGATCCGATCATTAACACTCACCTGGCCAAACTGTACGACAACCTGCTGGAGCAGAACCTCATCAGGGTCATCGAACCCTTTTCCAGAGTGCAGGTAAGACTCTGCCAGGTGTATCCTTACAGGATGCATCACCTTGTAGGTGGAGATTCAACTCTTTATTTTATAATTTACAGCTTTATTCCAGTAAAATGTTCAGTTGAGAGTATTTTTTACCTTCGTTCATGTAAAGTTTGAAGAGATCCTGGATCGGTGTAATGATGTCACATTCAGACCTGTAACTGTTTGACTCTTCTGATTTCAGATAAAACACATATCAGATCTAATCAAACTATCCAAGGTAAGTTTAACAAATTTAGTTAACCTTTTCAGTTTAAAATTCCCTGTGAAAATGACTCGTTTGGTTCTGTTTTTAGAACGAAGTGGAGAGGAAATTATCACAGATGATTCTGGACAAAAAGTTTCACGGTAACCGGTTTRATTCCTAGTCGACGTCTGCGCCGCGTCAGAGGCAGGTTCGTGTTTTCATCTGGTTTTATGACTGCTCTGCAGGAATCCTCGACCAGGGAGAAGGCGTTTTAATCATATTCGAAGAGCCCCCGGCGGACAAAACGTACGAAGCAGCTTTGGAAACGATTCAGAACATGAGCAAAGTGGTGGACTCGCTTTACAACAAAGCCAAGAAGCTGACATAGGTGAGCAGATTTCAAGAGCGAGAAATAAAATACAGTTTATTCCCCTTTTGTAAATGTTTTCCCTCTTTTTCTTCCTTTTTTTTAAATCCTCAGAGCAGAACTCCGCAGCTGTGAGATGGAGAAAACGTGTGTTTTGACCAGCATGTGTATCATTTTTAAAGTCGGGGAGGAGCGATGCGGGGGAGAGCAACAAGCTGAACTCTCCCATCCCACTTCCCTCCCTAAATGGACTGTCTCATTACTTCTACTGTTTATTTCCTTTTTATCTTTGTTTTTATATCTCTTCAGGATTCTGTAAAAACACTCAGCGGCCAAATCAGGCCATCAGGGAATATATTACAACCACACTGACAGTAAGAATATTAGGTTTAGGGACACGTATGAGTTTCTATCTGCTCCGTCTGCGGACTCCACTGCAACCTCAAATGTGCAACGTCAACCTCTGTGGCCTCGCGCTCTGCCCCCAGCAGTAGCGAGGCTTCCCCCTTCACATCGTTCAGAAGCAAACTGTTCCGATTTTGGAAGGCTTGGATACTTTTTTGTGATGTTTAATTTTGGTCACTAACCCCTCCGTCATGATGCCAACCGTTGACTCCCCCTCTGTATTTCAGACACGTGTTAAAACGATTTGTTTCTGGTTTTAGTGCTTTTTGTTTTTAGGGAAAAATAAGAAGATTGCCACAGCCCCCCCCCCCCCCTGCTTTTTGTAAATTTATAGACTGTATGCCATTTCACCACTAGTGCCACGTTTTTGGCGCTTGAGTTTGCCTCGGTGTTTGGGTGCGATGTGAAACCGCGGGAGGTGGAGGCGTTTTTCGTTGCCTCTGAGCGTCTGAGTTTTCCCGAGTGAACACTTCTTCATTGGTAGTTCCTAGCACTAGCGTGGTATGCTAGTAACCAAACAATTTGTATGAGTTTGATTTGGTTTTGATTTATTTTTCTCTTTAAATGAAAAGTACATTTTCAAAAATAAATATTTTGTATTTTAAAGATTTTGTGTCATCTCTGATGAGATAACCTGAGTGTTTAAAAAGTGTTGATTCTAATTGGAATAACAAAAAGGAGATTATTTTTGTCTTTTGCTGTAATTCTTTTACAAATTTCACATCAAAGGGCATTACTCATTTGAACTCAGATTGTCTTGAGTTTTTGTTTTCACATAAATTGTATAACTGTATAAAATAAAACAAGTTTCTTAGGATGAACCTGTATAAACTGCACTGATCTCATAAAACAAAAGCTAAAACTGACACGTTTTTATCGTTTTGTTTTAGAAAAATTGTTATTTTAATACTTCAAAGACACAATTACTT
>NW_013952521.1:82263-87381 GCF_001266775.1 Austrofundulus limnaeus | reverse complement strand
TAAAACAAAATAAACTTTTTTTATTTGCTTAAAAACGTTAAAAACTATTAAACTTACAGCATAATGTATTGTGCAATATTTTAAGTTTTAAATTGCTGATCTAGAATGTATACTGCACTACAAATATATCTAAGCAACACTGTTGAAAACAAAATTTTCAGCGAAATATTTTTATCTTGTTTTTTCAGCTAATTACTATGTTAGATAATTTTTTAATCATATTTTTTGCCTTTTTGGTTTATGATTATAAAACGAGCAGTTTTATTCACATTGCTTTAATCAACTTTATTTTTATATTCAACTTTACCAATTTAGCTAAAATACTCTAAAAAGGAACCAGAGAAAATCTCTTCGAGAAGTTTTTAGAGCGCATCTGTTTACGTCTTCTGCGTAGCGTGCGTGGCTACGTAAGGCCACGTACACAAACCCCGCCTCCTGGTACGTCTATCATTTGCGTCGTTTTGTCAGCGGAACTCTGATGTCCTGTTTCCCTCGAACTGGAGTTTAAAGAATACAACAAAGATGGCCTCACGGGTGAGTTTTCATTTGTTATGAATATTAAAGCTAAAAAAAATCACTGCGAAGGAAAATACTGACTATTAAAGCTGACATTTAATCTGGAAACCTTTTTTTTTTTTACACCTACAGTTAGCTAGCACCTGACGTGCCTGTGTGGCAGATTGTCTTGTCATTCAAAAGTTAGCTGTCAGCCCGGAAGACGAATCTCATGACCGGATTCACTGCTGCTAACAGTCACTAATGTTGGTTCTATGAATATTTCTAGAAGCTTTAATGTTTGTTTGTATAAAAAAACACAAAAACAAGCGCCTAACTTGTGGCGTCCATATGTGGTTGTTGAATTTTAGTGAATACATAATGCTAATCATGACTGTACAAGAAGCACCGGTGAAGTTTAAGTTCCAAAATAAAGGAAGTGTCACATGATTTTAGTGGCTAAAAGTATACAAAAACAGTCATAAAATTAACAAGAAAAATGTAAAACTTTCACTTTAAGCTTCTGCAGTGTAAACAAACAGTTTATTTCCTGTTCCAATATGGAAATGACTAGAACACATCAGCTCAGTCATACATTTAAACTTTGTAATTATAATGATTTAAATTGGTTATTTTGATTGACATTTGCATCATTAGATACCTGTTTCTTTTAGCTTCAGGAGTGTTTTTGTTGCACTTTAAATTTGTTGTCATTCTTAGCAGGTGGACTGGCTGGATAGTAGTTGCTTTATTTATTCATAGTGTTCTTTAAGTAGAGTCTCCTTCAAAACAAATGAAAAAGTGTTTCTGATAGTAACCACCTTTTATGCCTAATATGATACCTGAAGGTTTTTAGACAAGGCAGCAGAGTCAACAAGTTAAAATATTTGTTTAAAATGTGCAGTTCTGTCCATTCTTCCTCAGTGGAGTCAAACTTTTTTTTTTCTGTTCCTGTTTTAGACGTTGAAGGCGGTTCGATGCCCAACAGAAGAGCTGTCTCTGACCAACTGTGTTGTCCTTAATGAAAAGGAGCCACACCTGGAGCAGTAAGCTTTAGATTTTCTGACGTAGCGCAGACGCTTTAGAGGGAAAACGGGTCCAATTTGCCATCAGGCTTTAAAAGAYTTAGAAGCTTTTCTTGATTTTGATTCGTGTCAAACCTTTTCATGTGACTCTAATGTAACACAGCAGAGTTACAGAATTAAAACGTGTCATTTAAAGCTGGTTGTGCACTTGTTCTTTGGAAATAATTTAATATGTCTTTTCTGCGCAGACACGTCAGCGTMTACAACAAACACGAGTACGTGTTCACCGTGAGGATGCATCCCGAAGTGAACGTCGGCTGCATTGCTTTCAGCCTGCCGCAGGTACGTTTGTCTGACTCTTGCTGTCGAGGACATAAAGAAAGGCTAGAAATACAGATTTATTAAAAACCTTTCAATCATTTAATTTTTTATCTAATAAGCAGTCAAAAACACTGATATTAAGTTGACTTTTCTGGTTCTCGAACCCCTGTTTCTGTGAGCTTTTTGAATAATTTGTTTATCTGTCAGTCTGTTGCTGCTCTTTCACCCCTCTTTATTTTCCCTCTGCCTGCTCTCCTTCAGGACACAGGTACTGCTGTAACTTCCTCAAGATGGTCTTATTTTACAAGAATTAACCAACAAAGTCCTCTTTATCAAAACCAGCTTGTAAAAAAAAAAATCTTAACWCATGAATGAACTCTGTGAAATAAGACCAGCTGCGTTGTGAAACGTGCAGTCGTCTTCTGTTTGGTAGTTTTGTGAATCAATCTTTACCTTTTATTTCTGAATTCTTTGTAGCAAATTGTGTTTTTATATTAGTAAAACGAGTAAAACTAAAGCAACTATTTGAACTATTTAATCCTTTTTTTTTACAGAGAAAATGGGCAGGCATTGTGCTTGGAGATGACTTTAAAGGTAAGCTGAGTGCATTTTTTACTTGTTGAAGCTTCACTTTTTGGACACAAGAGGGCAGTATGTGATCTTTTAACACAGTCCCTAAAAAGTAGCTGAAAATGTGGCTAAAACACAAATTTCTTATATGCAAACTAAACTGTAGGAGTTCCTTTTGAATCTTACAAAGTAAATTGCTCCTACCACTGAATAACTAGATGCTTGAGCACAGAATAAAAACTGGTACACGTGTAATAAACAGTTTACATTTTATAAGCAAATGTCTGAGGAGTTGCAGTTGGGAGCTAATTAATATATAATACAGAAAATCAGTTTTACATCAAGTTTGTGCAGGTCCTGCTGTCTTCTATAACTCGATGGTTTCACCTCAGAGTTAAAAACTCCTGTCAGATTAGGAAGAATCTGATAAGTTCACATTAGCCTGACTTTAAAGGCTGCAGACCTTTCTCTTCCTGATGCATCATGTAAAGCTGATTTCCAACAGATGTGGGGTCAAGTGACACACGGGCTTCATGGAATGTGACTTACCCTGCAGGTGAGGGTGGGGGGTGTCACTGCACATCTGTCTCAGAGGCTGGCCAGCATCCAGAAAGTCGTCTTTGACAAAACTTTCCCTGAACTCCCRGAGGCCGAGGTGTTTGGACCTGATCCAGGCTTTTATCAGACTGTCCTCATCTCAGGAGTAAAAAAAAGAAGGGCTGCACATTTAGTCCAGGTCCTCAGAAAAAGAATAAGCTTCATCTTGTTTTCAATGTTCTTTGACAAAAGACAAAAGAGCCATGACTCTTTTTTTAGTTTTGGATTAAATTTAAAAAATACTTTTGTTAAACTTGTATAAACCTACATACTTTATTTATTACCTAAAATGTGTGAAACAACGGCTGCAGATTAGGTTCCACATCTGTTTTAAACAAGATGCTTTGTTGGCTTCTGTTTATTTCTTATTTTCTGCCACCTTGAAAGTTAGACAGTCATAAGGTTCACATGAGATTAGAGTTTTTTTTTTTGTTTGTTTGTTTATTTATTTAATTTAAGGTTTCACTAAATTAAATTTCAGACTGGAACCATTTTAGATCAAGACTGAAGCATTTTGTCCACYCTATTTGCCTGATTGGATTCGCCACCTTGAGATGCACCAGCAGAACACTAACGCAGATGGAAAATTGTTCTCGTCTGTCTGACTCTTTCTGTTCCCAAAACAACTGATTACAGAATCTGGCTCTCCCCTACAACGGCCTTGATCTGTTGACTAAATTCTTCCTMGCTGGATCATGTCGACGAGGCTTTATTTTCATGTTGCTTAAAGCCCATCTAGGGGRTGGCATTGCAAACTAGGCTATAWATGTTTTAGTGTACTTGTACCTCTACAAATAAACGACAAATACAATGAAATCATTTTTTCAACACAAGAACTATAAACTCTCCTCCTGCTGTTTCCCGCCTCACAGTAACAAACTACAAGTTTGACAAGTCCAAAGGCTGCATCAGCAACATGACGGTGGAAATCGACTTCCTGCAGAAGAAGTTTGTGGACAGTAGCCCCTACGACTCCGACAAGATGGCCAAAGAGTTCCTGCAGCTCTTCAACAACCAGGCCTTCACCGTGGGACAGCAGGTTCTCCTCCCTTAAATATTCTGTCCAAACAACGTCCCAGTTTGTTCCTGTTTAAATTCTAATCCATCTTTATCTTTGTTGTCGCAGCTGGTGTTTAGTTTTATCGATAAGCTCTTCAACGTTGTGGTGAAAGATATTGAAACGATGGATGCCAGCATCCTAAAGGGAAAACCTGCGTCTGAGGATTACAGAAAGAAGGTACCTAAAGGGTTTTCTTTGAATTCCCTCTCGGTAAATCCCACTGCTTTGCTCTGAAACCTGAATGAAATGTCTCAAACTGGTGATAATCTGTTTAAAGGTTGGTTTGTTGCTGGCCAACAGTCAGGTGATTTTTGAGAAGTCGGACAACTCAGCCATTTTATTGACAGGTGAGTGCTTGTTGCGGAAGCAGTTTATTCTTTTACTTACACGGAAAAACACAAACTTCTCATCTCAGATAAGCAAACCTCTTTATTTCCAAGAATACATTTGAGTCCTTAAACCTCAACATATTTCATTTAAGTGGGGGTGTTGTGTGTTTTCCAGGTACGAAGTAGCTGTTACATTCAGCTGTTATGGAAAAGCTGTATTTATCAAAAATAAATTAGACTTTTCATCATAGTCTATCTAAACACCTTGAAATTGGCCTCTGTCTCGTTAAGAACCTCCTACCATTTCTGACAATCCCACTTCAGCACACTTTCAAACAATGCTTTGGGCGCGGGAGCTCGGCTGCAGACTGAGCTCCAGGGAGGAGCTTTGAATAAATAGGCGGAGCTTTGTATGAGAAAGTGTTTAAGCAGCTCAACATGGCCACAGGAGATTCAAGGATTTCTCAAACATTGAATGAGTTAAAGCAACACTCTGGGCATGTGTTGATGAGGTTATGYCATTATAACGTGAGATAACGCTCAAAAAAGTTGATTTTGAAAAATAACCCACCCCAATTTATTATTTATTTTTAGGTAACATTGGGCCTCATGCAAGAACCGTTGGTACGCACAGATTTGTTCTTAAGTTGAGCGTACGAGTGATTTAGGAGAATTTGTGGCATTCACCAATGTTTTCGTATTCTAAGATTTTTTTCAGATA
>NW_013952521.1:75574-79359 GCF_001266775.1 Austrofundulus limnaeus | reverse complement strand
GGCGCCACCGGACCCTCTGACCACGATCAGTAGGCAAGGTGGGTGAAGTGTCTTGCCCAAGGACACAACGACAGACGGCTGGACGGGGGATCGAACCAGCGACCTTCCGGTTCCAGGACGACTCCCCTAACCACTCCACCACAGCCGTCCTAAATCTTATTATGTAGTCTTCAAATTCTTTAAAGGTAATTCTGATGGATTTAAGAGAAAGATCATGGAAAGAAGTTAGCTTATTTAAGAAAACAGGCTAGCATGAGCTAACAGGTTTTACTTTTTGTATTATTAGTATTGATCACATAATTTTGCGTACAACTTAAAAAATTATTGTTTTGTTTGGTCATATTTTCAAAGAGCCACAGGTTGCAGACCTGCAGTCTTAGGTGATAAAAACTGGACTTAATCACTGATTTAATCTGAGTTTAAAATCCCTGTCAAGTCTGACACTCATATTAATTGCTGAGTCAGATGCTGTCTTTAAAAAACTCAACAATTAGGTTAAATTTCCCTACCTGAGCCCAAAGTTCTTCCTTCACAAAATGAACAGAAAAGAGTTGTTTGTGCAGAGCTGCTACTCGTCTCCCAGTATTCTCAGGCTGAAGAGATTAGTTTCACCTTCTAAATAGAACTCCTGTGCTTACAGTTATTATATTAACTTAATGTTTAATCATTGAGTCAACATGAGGGCAAACAAAATAACTCCTCGGAGGTTTGTCGTACCCACTGAATCAGCAAAACTGGCACCGATCAAACAGCCGAACCAYGCTCCTTTATGTGGACCCGTGATTAAAACCCCTGACAGAGACCTCTGCACACACTCATTAATAAACCTGTGACGGCTGTCAGATTACGTGATGATTCAGTTTCCAAAGCACAGCAGCTCGTTCTGATGAAAACCACCGCGGAGGCCTCTTTGTGACTCATCTACAAAACCCTTCCTTCCCACATCTGCACACGGTCCCGTCTGTCCTAATCTTTGCTGCGAGTCCCAGAAGTCTTGTGAAAATCTGTTGTTAGGAGCTTGGCAAATACGCCCTGTACTTAAAGCTCGAGCAGACTCCTTGGGCCGGCGGTGATGTCCTGCAAGCGTGTGAGCTGACCTTTAGCTGGGTGGCTGTGTGCAGGAGCTGGCCTTTGGCTGCAGCCAGCTGGTCGCCGTAATGAGATGGCGTGCCCTGATAGAGCACCCAGCTAAGGGTAAAGTTTTAATTGGTAGGCACAGGGCTGCAGGTGGTGACAGAGAGGCGGTGTGTGTGTTGGAGGAAAAGTTTCACCTTGTCTCCCCTTTGCTCCCCGAGAGGTGAAAGAAGACAGAAGCTTCAGTGCTTCGTGTCCCAAAGCAGCAACACAAGCACATCACTTCTCCCCCGCCGCGCTGAAGAAGCCAGGCCTTCTTCTTCCCGAGTCTCCCACCTGTCGGCCCGGCTGCTCTTCCCTCAGCAGGCCTAATGGCATCTCAGATGCTTATCTGGGGCCTCGCAATTAGTCTGGGCTAAATGTCAGGTGCAAAAGGCCAGAAAATGATCCGCGCTTTACCCAGGGTTAAGTGGAATTCTCACAGCCTGCATGCACTCTCTGACTTAAATAAATATAAACTAAAATAAAAAAAGTTATGCTATCTGAATTGTTGAGTCTGTCTGTCACATTTGAGGCAAGTTGATAAAAGAAAAAAAAAGCTATTTTGCACGTTATAGTTTATTATAATAATGGTCATTCAGAAAACAGAGCCATGTTTTCTGATAGAGCATCACTTTCTGGCTCTTTGGTCCCTCTGCAGTGGCTTTTTGAAAATGTGACCAAACATAACAGAATATTTTTTTGTTTGTTTTTATACCCACAACAGAAATCAATTCGTAAGCAAATACGTTATCAATACTACTAACGCAAAAAGTAAAACATGTTAGCTTATGCTAGCCTGTTGTTTACTTAAATAATCCAACGTTTGTCTTTCTCTCAAATCCATCAGAATTACCTTTAAAGAATATTAAAAACTACATAATAAGAATTAGAAAAAAATAAGCCTGAATAATTGAGTTGTACTATTTTTTACGAAATTAGGTACAAACTATATAAAGTATTTTTCTTGTTTACATGAATATAGTCTTTTTAATTGTCCTGATGGGTAAGAAAAATAATAATAATAAAATTCACAATATAATTTTTAGTTTTATGTCACCTCCACTGGCCATAAAAGTTCCCGAAAAGGCCCATGGACCACCAGTTGATAATCACAGTTGTAGCTTATTTTGCGGCTCTGAGCCCATTTTATTACTGTGTCAGTAGCAAAAATGGCTCTTTTGATTGTAAAGGCAGCAGACCCCTGGTCTAAGCATCACCCCCCTGTCCTGCTCGTGTCTCCATCTCCAGGCTGTAAGCACGTGAAAGGAATCCTGCTCTACGGACCCCCAGGCTGCGGTAAAACCCTCATGGCACGACAGATCGGCAAAATGCTGAAGGCCCGGGAGCCCAAGATTGTCAACGGCCCCGAGATTCTCAACAAGTACGTCGGCGAGTCCGAGGCCAACATCAGGAAGCTGTTTGCTGATGCAGAGGAGGAGCAGAAGAGGGTGAGAGGAGAATTAGTTTTACACACAAGAAGAAATCAGAACTAATCAAGCTGTCGCAAAGTTCATTCAGGACTTTTCACTATTATCCATTGGTGGGCACATTTCCGCTCGACTGCTAATCCGCTATTAGCAAAACAAATATTTTGATGAGCTGTTTAGCCAGAGTGGCAAGAGCCACCACTGGCACCTGGTTGGCTATCCCAGGTGGTGCCCCCAAATAACTGATAAGTGGGCGGGGATCTTAGATCTTGTATTTGCATTTAAGTTTTATTAATGTTTGTTCTCTAATAATATTGTACTGTATAAATTTTCAGCTACATTATAGCCCTTTTGAAAATTAGCATTAGCCCTAATGGTTAGCTCAATTTGGCTTTAGCATTGGCAATCAGTATGTGATCATTCTTAGCTACTCCACAAGAAATTTCATCTCAATAAGTCCTAAAATGGCTGAATTGTAGCCTTTTAAAGTTAGCTGTGGTGGCCATCTTGGATTTTTCTTCACCATTTAGAATTTGGTAAAGATTTATTTTTGGCTACTTCTACACTAACCTTCAGCTTGTCTATAAAAGGCTGACTAATAAGTTGTGACTAGCAATCAGCAGTGTTTTTGATCATTCTTTGCTATGATAACAAAAATTCAGCTCACTAAAATTAAATGAACTAAAGCAATCTGTGGCGGCCATCTTGAATTTTCTAATCCAGGATCCTTTTCTTTATTTTTATGTGCCCCGTAAAAAAAACCACCCTGGTGTTGAGTTTAATCACTGACTGTAAAACTTTCTGTAACGCAGATTGTACGTTGGTATATTAAATATTGTTTTAGCTTCTACCAATATTTTTTTTGTCAATTTAGCTTTTTATTATTAGAGGAACTAATAAAAATGTGTAGCGTTTTAGGTGTTAGTGAAGCTAATATTTTGGTAAGGTGTGCCCACAGCTGCTATTATCCCTGAGAAAAATCAATATTTCATRTATCTAAGAGAGAAAAAAAAATCTAATTTCTTCAGGAGTGGAGAGATCTGCCCTTTATCCAGACGTAACTGCAATAACTTTATAAAGTTCTGCTGTGTGTTTGTGGAGGATAAAAACCCAGCAGTGGTTGTTGTGTTTAAACGAGGCAACACTAGTGTCGAGCCTCACTCTGCACCACGTAATGAGGCGCTGCGCTCTCCTTGACCTTTTTATTAGGCCTCACACACACACACACACACACACACACAC
>NW_013952521.1:71405-74333 GCF_001266775.1 Austrofundulus limnaeus | reverse complement strand
ATTAAAAATGTTTAATGTTTCAAATTAAAAAAACCTGTAAAAAGGAATTTGACAAAGTACAAATGAAAATACAGCCTTTTTAAACTTTTGCAACCAGAAGCTGCTCTTCATATTAGTGACACACCATAATAGTAACAACAGGTTTTTGACAAGTTTAAAATTTCTATAAAATACATTCAAAACGTTTAAAAATAAACTATAAAAATTAATTTAAAGTGCAAATTAAAATATAGTTGTATCTGCAACTGTATTTGATAATCTTTTGAACTTTTAAAACATTGCATGGTAAAAACAGAAGCTGTACTTCATATTAGTGACAGACTTTGGTGTTTTTTGATGAGTTACTTTTATTTTTGCTTCTACTTTTCATTTAAAATAGGTTTCCATTCTCGGCAGGTTTCTAAGTTTCTTCTTCTTCATATTCAAAATATTGTTAAACAACTGAGTGGCGCACTACTGCTACTAGTGGTGAGAAAGTGTATTGCACCTTATTCAAACTCAATGCGGCCCTCTGCGGCCCAAAGTTAAAAGCTGTTGTTCTTTTGAGGCCCTCAAGGTGGCGCTCGCAGCCCATAGGTTAAGAATCTCTGTTCTAAAGCCTGATTTATACGCAAATGTTTGGATTTTTGGCTTTGAGGGGTGACGAAGACCTCCCTGCTAGCGGGTGCAGATGTTCTAATATAACAGTTACACACATTAATCTCCGTCCTCTTCCTCCCCCCTCCCGTCTGCGGAGAGCAGCTCGGCGCCAACAGCGGCCTCCATATCATCATATTCGATGAGATCGATGCGATCTGCAAGCAGCGCGGCAGCATGGCCGGCAGCACCGGCGTCCACGACACGGTGGTCAACCAGCTGCTGTCCAAGATCGACGGAGTGGAGCAGCTCAACAACATCCTGGTCATCGGTGAAAAACACACTCACATTCTGTCTGGGTTTATATGATGTAAACTCTCATAGAGCCTCCGGCGCTATGCCTGAACATCTGCTCTTTATCTCGTCTCCGTCATTCATCCTCTTCCTCTTCCTGCTATCTCCACACCTCCTCCAGGCATGACCAACAGACCCGACCTGATAGACGAGGCCCTTTTGAGGCCAGGAAGGCTGGAGGTGAAGATGGAGATCGGTAAGAAGCAACAACACTGTTTATTCCAAGCAGTTTGTCTCAGTGAACTGGAATGAGGATTAATTTCAAATTAACGACAACACCCAGAGCTAAAGTAATTATTTGAATATTCTAATTCAGAGTAATGTAAGCAAATTGTTCGACGGAGGAGCTTTTGCTTCAGTTACAGATTAGATTTTCCTTAAAAAATGAACCGGTTTCATCTGTTGTTGCACGCAGACATTAACAGTTACATTCCAGTCTGAAACAGAGAGTAGAAAGCCCTCAGCTGTTCAGGTACCAGACTTCTTGGGCCTCTTGGTTCTTGCTGCTCTAACATTAACATGTTCTCAGAGCGCACATTGTCTGACTCTCAGCTACAACCCTGATTCCAACGATTTGTCCAGATTCTCTGAATCTTTTGATGACATTATGGATTGTAGATCAAGTTCAAGTAGTTTAATTGTCAATGCGTCATATGTGCAAAACATACAGAGAATTAAAATTGCGTTACTCTCCTTCCCAGTTACAGCAATAAACAAGTAATCAGCTAAAATGGCACAATCCAATAACATTGTAAATAATCAAAAAGTGACACTAAATATATAATACAACAAGGACACAGATTTGGATGAATGTGGGACACCGACACAAAAATAYTAGGTATGGAGGGGTAATCAGTAGTGCAAAAATAGAGATCTTTACACAAGAAAGAGGTGAATATTGCAACTATAGTGGAATAGAAGCTTAATGCTGATAAAAGTAAAAGTGATGCGTGCGTACAATTCTTGGAGCTCACAGTTGAGGATGAAATCCATAAATTTCTTGCAATTGTAGTTTGAGAAACATTCTTATGTGCTCGACACACGGGAGGCGACATCGCTTGTTCTCCATTCATTTCCTATGGAAGTTGTGCGATGAGGCGACAATCGCTCGCCCTCCTCCAGCTAAGCGACCGGCGAAAATAGTGCATGTGAAATTTCGCACTCGTACACGTAGACGTGCACACGCGAGCTTGTGATGCGACATATGAAAGTTGAAAAATGTTCAACTTTTGTCGCTGTCGCTTAGCGTACAAACAATCAGCAAGGGTTTCACTAACTGACCAATGAGCGGAGAGTATGCTACACACTGCAGTTAGCTTACACTTTCACCAAGTGATTACTAAAAAGCTTTGTGGGAATTTGTTGGCGTCAGGGTGAAGTTATCCAGTAAGTTTTTCCTCATYAAATTGTATCTTAGTGTGCGTTTGTTTTTCAATATCATTAGCATCGCAAGATTTGTTTACACATCTGTGATGCACACCCCCCTTTTTTGCGAACCACCAATAACCTTTACAAGAGGCAGTACAAGAACCAATCAAATTTCGTGAAGACAAGCGCCCCGAGAGCGCGATTCGCAAAGCTACCATCGCTATCGCGTCCCGTGTGTCGGGTTTCACCCTGGCTGCGATGGCGGCCATTAATCGCTGTAGTTTGTCGCTCCCTGTGTGTCGAGCCCTTAAATCTGATGGACTATTTGCTCATGCAGTTGTTAAATTGGTGTACCTAGCCCCATTCTTGCTTGTAAACAACTGAGCCTTTCAGGGATGCTCCCTTTATGCCCAGTCATGACACTCACCTGTTTTTCTTTAAAGGGATCCCTGATTAGTTGTAACATTAGACTTTATTTGATAAACATATATTTTAACTGTAAAATAAAGACTGTAAAAATACTGTGGGATGTTTAGTTTTGTAAAATTTTTAAAATATATTTTAACACAGAGCCATTTTATTTACACACAAAGCATTCTGGGTGAATGATGACGAGGATAGGTCCTCGGT
>NW_013952521.1:50964-69514 GCF_001266775.1 Austrofundulus limnaeus | reverse complement strand
GCATTAAAGAGGTCTTAAAAAGTCTTAAATTTACTTGCCTTAAACTCTAGGAACCCTGTCCTGAAAAACTTTGTTCTCAATAAAATCTGTTTCAGCTTATGTGCTTTGTAAATTTTTTTCTAATACCCTTTAGCTTCAAGCTAGCCACGCTAGCTAGCAGTGAATAGTTTGAGCTAGCTTTTTGAGTTTGTTAGCTTTTAGCTGCTTTGCTCGTTTTAGCTTTTAGTTGGCCCATTTACAACACTTAGCTCCTATGTAGCTTAAGCTAACCTTTTGCTGCTTTGTTAGTACTTTTGTTAGTTTTAGCTTTCAGGTAGCCTTTTGTTACTATTCTCTTTTGCTACATTTAGTTTTTAGCAAGAGTGTTGCTACTTTTTTGCTCATGCTTTACTTTTGGCTTTTAACTAGCATTTAGCTTGTGTTTTGCTCCTTTTGAGCTACAACTTGGCTTCAACTTTCAGGCTCTTCAGCAGGTTTCAGCAAAGTCATTCAGCTCGCAGCATTCTTGCTGTAAAAGCAGTTTTCTTTGTGTTTTGTTGCTGTCTGAAAGTGTAAAAGTTTTGTGTTTTTGGTGCTGTAGGCGAGCAACACAGTGGAGGTCGATATTCAGACAGCAGAGAAGCTGCAGGTCAGCAGACTAGACTTCATGGCTTCACTGAATAACGACATCAAACCGGTAAGTTATACTTTTGTCTTTATAATGCTGGAGTGATTGAGTGACAGGAAGAACAAACTGCCCACCATCAAGGATAGCATCTTAGTCGTTTAGTTTAGTTTAGTTTAGTTTAGTCATTCATTTTCATTAAAAAAAACAAATTCTATATACAATAAAAATACAAATCATAAATGAAAGGTTGCAGAAGAAGAAAAAAATCGTATAATACCTGCCCCTTTTAGCTTAGTTTAGCTCATTGGAGTTGTCAGAGTAATCCTGATGTATTTGTAGACTTTAATCATTTTGMTGGTTTGTGCGTTTGACTCCTAAACTTTGTTGTTTGATGGAATTTGTTGGATCAAAAGAGAAACTACAAAGTTTCATGTTTTTGTTCCTCTCCTCCAGGCATTTGGAACCAACCAGGAGGACTACGCCAGCTACATCATGAACGGTATAATCCGGTGGGGAGACCCGGTGTCGGCGGTTCTGGAGGACGGGGAGCTGCTGGTTCAGCAGACGAAGAACAGCGATCGCACGCCGCTGGTGTCTGTGCTTCTGGAAGGTGCGGCATTAAAAACGTCTCACGGTCTAATGGCAGAACTCCGACTGCAGGTTTCAAACTCGCTCTTCACCCTCAGGCCCACCGAGCAGCGGCAAAACAGCGCTGGCAGCTAAGATCGCAGAAGATTCCCAGTTCCCTTTCATCAAGATCTGCTCTCCTGACAAGATGATCGGACATTCTGAGATCGCAAAGTGCCAAGCAATCAAAAAGGTTGGATATTCACATTTAGAACAGATGATTTAGTTATAAATCAAGTTTTTTTTTTACCACAAAAACGAAGAAGTTACGTTAGATTTTAAATCAGATTCAAACAAACTAAAGTGAAATAATTTCATATATATCAACATATCATGTCTTAAACCAAAAGTTTTCTTCTTAAGTCTGTTTTTTTTACTTTCACTGACAATCTGAGCATTGCTAGCATAACCAAAAATTTAGCTAATTTTTTACATAAATTTTAGGGGGTGGAGCCTAAGATGAAAGATATGTCTCTATTGGTCGATCTTGACTGAGGCTGAATATTTTGTTTCTTTTGAACAGATATTTGAAGATGCCTACAAATCCCAGCTGAGCTGCGTCGTTGTAGACGACATTGAACGCTTGTTGGGTGAGAACCTTGTTTTTTTGTTTTATTTTATTTTGTTTTTTTAGTAGTGTGTGTGTGTGAGGAGGGGTCAAAAGAGGGATTTCTTTAATTCCTTTTGCTTCAGCAAATTGCCTCTTTTTGTCTTCCCTTACTGCTTTTAGCTGTCACCTACTGTTCTTTTGCTACATTTGGTTCTAGCTAGCTGTTACATTTGGCTTTTGGTTAGCCTTTGACTATTTTATGCAATGATTTTGCTACTTTTTGCTTTAAACTACCACTTTTTTTATTTTAGTCAGCCTTTTGATACTTTTAGAGGTTTTAGAGCTTTTGCTAGCTGTTAGCTAATTTTAGCTTCAAACTTAATTTTCCCTCATTTTACCTTATATCTTTGGTATTTTTAGCTTCTAGCTAGCCGTTTTTGTTCCTTTATATTTTTGCTACATTATATTTTAGATAGCGTTTCAGTATCTTTTAGCTTCTAGCTAGTCTTGTGATACTTTTAATTAGCCTTTTACTACTTTTAGCATTCAGTTAGCCTTCAGGTACAGGCATGTTTCAGCAAATTTCGGCAGTTTTTCAGCATTTACCCAGCGTTTTGGCTGTGTTTTTATTTTTATGAGGACGTTTTGTTTTGTTAACCAGATTTAAAAAAAACATCAACTTTCTGTTCCTTCAGATTACGTTCCGATTGGGCCTCGTTTCTCCAACCTGGTGCTACAGGCTCTTCTGGTGCTGCTGAAGAAGCCGCCTCCAAAGGTAAAAAAAAATTAGAAATTGTTTTTTGATTTGGTCTCATTGCGCTGCTGTTAGACTCCAGATGGCAGAGAGAGGGCAGCAGATCTTCTGGATGCCAACACAAAGTCTTACGAGGAATTGTTGGAGGTCTTTGGCTGCAGTTTTCCCCTCGGTGTGGTTATTAGCAAGTATTTTACCTCGGCCCTGTTGTGCTGGGAGTGAATGGTGGCGACAGAGACCCGTTTCTCATAGTTTCTTTGGTTGTAGTTTGCCTCCAGTGCCAGTTTCTGTGCGCCTGTTGTTGTCGTGTTTGTGAATGAGGGGATGAGCCACTATATGGCTGCATGAGAAGTGGCGCGGGGCCTGGTGTTGAATGCCTGGCTGCAGCGCTCCTCCGGGGTTGTAAAGCCCCGAGCCCAGCGGGGTGCCTGGGGCTGGGGGAGGCCGGGGGGACACGGAGGAGAAAGGGCTCTGTGAGAGATCCAGGACCTGGCAGCGCRGCCGCCTGTGTGGCACCTCATCTGCATGCAGCATCACAACCCCCCACGCCATGGGGGGGCAGCCGGCAGCCATAATCCCCCTGTCTGCTACCAATCTTCCACCGTTGTCTTCTCCTGGTCGTCCTCCAGCTCGCCAGCTTAGCAGAGCTGCGATTCTTTCCCTTCTCTTTTGTCTTCTCTGCTCATGTTTGTCCTCTCTGCTGTCGTTTTCTGTCCTGCAACATTCGTCAGTCTTCCCTTCTTCCTGTCAAAATGTTTTATTTTTTTAGGCCATGTTTGTGTTTTAGCTCCTGTATTACGCCAGCTTTCATCTGACACAGACTAAAATCACACAAGTATGAGGGGGAAAATCATTCATAAGCAGATGTCATGAAGAGATCATTTTAATAAAATCTTCACTGGTATCAAAACAAGTGATGCTGAAATTATAAAACCAAACCGGTGCCAGAAAATGGACCAAAACTGACGAGACGTTACACTGCAAAAACTGTCCACCTAACCAAGTTTTAAAATCTTATACAGCGGGTAAAATAAGTATTGAACATGTCACCATTTTTCTCAGTAAATATATTACTAGAGGTGCTAATGACATGAAATTTTCACCAGATGTCGGTAACAACCCAAGTGATCCATACATACAAAGAAATCAAACCATAAATGTCCAGAAATGAAGTTATTTGTAATAATGTGGAATGGCACAGGGAAAAAGTATTGAACACACTTACTGAAATGTATCTAATACTTTGTACAAAAGCCTTTGTTGTCAATGACAGCTTCAAGACGCCTCCTGMATGGAGAAACTAGTGGCATGCATTGCTCAGGTGTGATTTTGGCCCATTCTTCCACACAAACAGTCTTCAAATCTTGAAGGTTTCGTGGACCTCTTCTATGAACTCTGATCTTTAGTTCTTTCCATAGATTTTCTGTTGGATTCAGGTCAGGTGATTGGCTGGGCCATTCCAGCWGCTTTAGTTTCTTTCTCTGAAACCAACTGAGAGTTTCCTTGGCTTTGTGTTTGGGCTCATTGTCTTGCTGAAATGTCCAGCCACGTTTCATCTTCATCATCCTGGTAGATGGAAGCAGATTTTTATCAAGAATGTCTCTGTACATTTTTCCACTCATCCTTCCTTCAATTATTTGAAGTTTGCCAGTACCWTATGCTGAAAAACAGCCCCACACCATGATGTTCCCACCTCCAAACTTCACTGTTGGTATGGTGTTTTTGGGCTGATGTGCAGTGCCATTTGACCTCCAAACATGATGTGTATTCTGGCATCCAAACAGTTCAATGTTGGTCTCATCTGACCAGACTATATTCTCCCAGTATTACACAGGCTTGTTTAAATGTTGTGCAGCAAACTTTAAAGGAGCTTCAACATGCTGGGGGGTGTTACCGTGCACGACGGTGTCTTCTGAATAAATGAAAATGATCTTTTAGCAGCTCTTTTTATTCCACAGCTGACCTGCTAAAAATGACAGATTTTCTTTTCTGGATCTCTGACAGACGGACTTCAATCTCTGAACTCGTAAAATTTTTCTTTTTAATTTTCGCTGTCATTTTCATGAATGGACACTTCCTGATATCTGAGGCAGGAAACACAGCCTTAAATGGTGTTTTTGGGGTGGTAATTATGCTAATCTCTCGCGTGCACGAGCAGCTGGATAGAACAGTTGGAATTTACGCAGCTCATTTACACACTTTTCCTGAAGATAGAAGAGTTTGTTGAATCTGACGTGACATGTTCGTACGAACCCTTCGTATGAACAAAAGTAAGAGAAATTTAGGATAAGAATACGAACATGTTCTTGCATGAGGCCCATTATTCTTACGCAATCAGTTCTTGTTTAGTAAATCAGTCTCAAAACAAGATCAAAAAGACTTTTTGCCAGGATATAAGATTTTAAAACTTGGTAAGATGGACAGGTTTTGCAGTGAATCCTGACCAGTACATGTTACATCCTGCAAAAGCCTTATCAAAACTGATTTATTTTATTTCTTTCTTTTTAGGACTAAATGTCTTTTATGTTCCTAAACATTTCTACTTTTGACCTACAAAATAAAAGTAGCAGAGACTTGAGAGAAATGCACAAAAACATCAGTTAACCATTTAACAAAATGCCTTGTGAAACATAATTTTTAGGTATTTATGACTATTTATAAACTCTCTATCACAGCAATAAAAGCAGTGAATACTTTTTACTATAATGTCCGAGTGAAAATAAGTGCATGAGGATGATGGTTTTAATTCCCACTTTTAGTCTTTTTGTTTATATTTTATTAACACATGACCTTTCACTTTTTTCTCATTGTTTAATCTCTCCCGTTCTTTTTATTTTTTTCAGCATCTTAACAGCAAATAAATTCAAACAAGATGACAAAAATGTCAATAAACGAGCTGCTCGTCTTTCAGGGTCGAAAGCTGCTGATCATCGGCACCACGAGTCGGAAAGACYTCCTCCAGGAGATGGAGATGTTGGACGCTTTCAGCACCACCGTCCACATCCCCAACATCTCAGGAGGCGAGCAGCTGGTCGAGGCGCTGGAGGTAAAACCAGAAATTACTCTGTTCTCAAATTGTCGTCCAGATATTATCACTAAATGGATTGAAGCTGTTTTAAATCTTTTATAATATATGCTTTGGGCAATATCTGTTCTTTTATTTTCATTATAACTAAGAGTTTTCCTCGTTTCCTTTGCTCTTCACAGCTGCTGGGTTCCTTCCAGGAGAAAGAGCGTATGAGCATAGCTAAAGCTGTAAAAGGCCAACTTTTATTCATCGGGATAAAAAAGCTGCTCATGCTGATTGAAATGGCTGCACAGGTAAGACACTGATGATAGATTTGCACATTTAAAAACCTTCTCAAATCAGAGTGTTTGACCTGGTGGATCCAGGTGTTAAGAAAGAGGTGCATTTTTTGTATTCTTTTTTACTTACGGAAGTGTTTACTTGATTTGATCTTATTGTATTTTTGTTCTGTTGTGCAGCACTTTGCTGTTGGCGGTGAAAATTTACTATACAAATAAAGTTTTGATTGATTGACTCTCAACTGCGATACGACGATCGAGAAAGCCTTTTTTTAATAACTCCGTTGTCACGTCCCATTTGATGGGAACAGAAAATGTCAAACTGTGTGGTCTGAACTGGAGCGGTATGTTCCTCCTCTTCCTCAAACATCTGGTTGACATTCTCAGCAGTCACCGGCCGCTCTGACAGGGACAGAAATACTGTCGTGTGCGAGCTGGAGAGGAGCAGATGGCTCTGTAGTCCAGGCCGTTCTCCCGGCTGCTGAAGTTCAGTGTTATAAAAACCATGTTCTGAGTCTCGGTCCAAGTTACAACCATGTGTTCTGAATCACCAGAGTTTATCTCAGGGACTGTTTCACAGACTTCATGGTTTTAACTTCACTTTGAATAAAATGAAGCAGGATTTTGTTTTTTGAGACGACAGCACAAACTGTACTTCCAGCTTCCATCTACAGCATAATGTGAAGTTGTCCTGATGCATCTCAGTAATCCAGGTAAAAAATCAAAAAGAAAAAAAATTGTGTAGGTCTTCTGGACGGGTTCTTCTCTAATGAAACGTTTCATCTCTTCTCCAAGAGATTTCTTCAGTCTGAGAGTTTCAGGCAAAATTCAAGAAAAACCCGTCCAGAAGACCTACACAATTTTTTTTCTTTTTGATTTTTTACCTGGATTACTGAGATGCATCAGGACTCACATCACATGGCTATCGTTGACACCTAATTAACACTTATTGTTAACAGGGGGTAGAGTGATACTGGCAATGGCCGCGCTGTAGGAGGGGGACAACTGAAAACGGAGGCTTCCTCCTCTGTTTAATGATGGATGGTCTTCTCAAAAATGGCTTCTTTTATTCCTCTCTATCAAGAATGAGAACATCCTCATCTCTGAAAGAGTGACCGCTGGCCTGTAAATGAGTGAAAACTGCAGAGTTCTGGCCATTAGATGTCGCTCGTCTGTGTTGGGACATTCTTTTGAACAGTGGCTGCTTTGTTTCCCCGATGTATAACTGGTCGCAGTCCTCCTGGCACTTAACAGCATATACATCATTGCTCTGTTTGTGCCGGGGCACCGGATCTTTGGGGTGAACCAGCCTTTGCCGTAATGTGTTTTGGGGTTTGAAAGCCACTGGGACATCATTTGACCAGTTATACATCGGGGAAACAAAGCAGCCACTGTTCAAAAGAATGTCCCAACACAGACGAGCTACATCTAATGGCCAGAACTCTGCAGTTTTCACTCATTTACAGGCCAGCGGTCACTCTTTCAGAGATGAGGATGTTCTCATTCTTGATAGAGAGGAACGTTGGTTTGAGAGAGGAGTAAAAGAAGCCATTTTTGTGAAGAAAGACCGTCCATCATTAAACAGAGGTGGAGGCCTCCGTTTTCAGTTGTCCCCCTCCTACAGCGCGGCCATTGCCAGTATCCCTCTACCCCCTGTTAACAATAGGTGTTAATTAGGTGTCAACGATAGCCATGTGATGTGAGTTTCAGTCACATGGAGGCAGTGCTTAAAAGCCTGAATTTTGCCTGAAACTCTCAGACTGAAGAAGTCTCTTGGAGGAGAGACGAAACTTTTCATTAGAGAAGAACCCGTCCAGAAGACCTATACAATTTTTTTCTTTTTGATAATGTGAAGTTCTTTTACTAAACCTGTGTTTTTGTCTTTCAGATGGATCCTGACTACAGGGTTAGTAAGTTCCTGAGTCTACTGAAGGATGAAGGAGCGTAAGTACTCACTTCCTGCTTCTCGACAGATTTCTGTGACACTGAACACTCGCTCTCATCCGTTCCTTCGACCTGTCTGAGAGGAGAGCACAGATGTTTACATATGATCATTGTATCAAGTGTGATTAATATTAAACAGGTTTCCTTTTCCTCCTCTTTGTGCAGACTGGGTTCTAATAAGTTCGCAGGGATCTAGACCCACTGGTCCCACATAGTGAAGAAGAGGCAGCTTTCAATGGTAAGACTGCTGAGCCTGCTTTAAGTCTGTGTTTAATTTTGTTAATAAAGGAGATTAAAGTTAACAAATGTAGGTGAATTATCACCATCAAAACATCACCTTTTCTGCCGAGGCTGATTTCATTCAAGCCAAACAATTTTCTCGCTTCTTTGAGTTGCTAACGAGTTTCCAACTGTCCCGGCCCAGATATCGTTTTTTATCGTCAGCAGCTCAACGTGCTCATCGTGGATGATGTGACTGAGTGGCAGCTAAAAGTCTGAACTGTGGAAATTGGACAAGAAATGTTGCTGATAGTTTGTGATGCAATTTTAACTTCAGTTTAACTCAGGAACATTCATTTTAGCTGATGTTTGGCTAATTTTTTGAATAGCACAGGTTTTGATCATTTTAGCTTTCAGCTGCTATTCTGCCATTCTTACTTTTTAGCTTGAGGTTTGCTCTTTTCAGCTATATTCTTTTTAGCCTCTATTTGYTTAATTTTAGCTTCTGTTCTGCTCATTTTAGCTACCATTCTGCCAGTTTTGGCCTTCAGCTTGTGGTTTGCTCTATTTTAGCCTCTGTTTTAGTTTTTGTTCTGCTCATTTTAGCTCTTTTCTGCCAGCTTTAGCCTTTAGCTTTTTGTTTGTTCTATTTTAGTCTCTGCTTTAGCTTCTGTTTTGCTCATTTTAGCAACTTCTCAGCCAGCTGTAGCATTTAGTTTGTGGTTTGCGCTATCCATTTGCTCGGCTATTTTTAGCCTCTGTTTTAGCTTGTGGTTGCTCATTTTAGCTACTTTTCTGCCAGCTTTAGCTTTTAGCTTTTGGTTTGCTCTATCCGTCTTTTGCTCTGCTAGTTTTAGCTTTTGTTCTGCTCATTTTAGCTAATGTTCTGACAGTTTTATTTTTTAGCTTGTGGTTTGCTCTATCCATTCTTTGCTCAGCTATTTTTAGCCTCTGTTTTAGCTTGTGGTTGCTCATTTTAGCTACTTTTCTGCCAGCTTTAGCTTTTAGCTTTTGGTTTGCTCTYTCCGTTCTTTGCTCAGCTATTTTTAACCTCTGTTTTAACTTCTGATCTGCTCATTTTAGCGTCTGTTTTGCCAGTTTTAGCTTTTAGCTTGTAGTTTGCTCAATCAATATTTTGCCCTGCCATCTTTAGCCTCAGTTTTTGGTTCTGTTCTGCTCATTTTAGCTACTGTTTTGCCAGTTTTAGCCTTTAGCTTGTGCTCTGCTCTTTTCTGCCTCCTTTTAATTCATTTTAGCTACTGTTCTACCACTTTTTGCTTAAGTTGCTCTCATTTTAGCTTTTATTTTGACACTTTTAGCTTGTGGTTTATTCTTTTCAGCCTCTATGCTCGTTTTAGCTTCTATTTTATTTATTTCAGTTCTGCTTGTTTTAACTTTTTTGGTCAGGCCACTTTAGATTTTGACTTAGTAATTTCTTCTTCTGTTCTGCTCATTTTAGCCACTGTCGTGTTCTGCTTTTTACTTTTTAAATTCTTCATTACACTCCAGCTGTCACTGAGCACTCAGCTGTCACAGAGTTCTCTGAATCTGAGGCTCTTAAATCCTCTTAAAGCACAAACTTTCTGAAAGTTTCTTTAAATCCATCCTATGAGGAGCGCGGCTGATAAAGAACAAACCTCAGCTTTTGTTGTTGCTGCAGGAGGTTTGCGTCTCATCGCAGACTTATGGTATAGTCGGCGCGCCTAAAAATAGGTCGACTAGACAGGTGCTCTCCTGTGGCAGCACGCCTCCTTCGCTCGTCTGTCGTTTCTCACTTTTATTCGTCTCTTTTCACTCAGACGCTCAGCAGCGGGAGCCTGGAAGAGGCTGGCAGGAATCCATCCCTGAAGCTCTGTGGCGCAGACACCAACCAGGCCACCGTCTCCTCCTCGGCACTATGTGAGCGCGTAAAATCAGATACAAACTCCGTGTTTGGGTTTCGTGTTTGCTGATGGCTAATGCTGTAATCTGTGACGTTCCCGGCGCTCCTCTGGGATTTTATTCAGATTTGTTTGAAGTTAAAAAGAGTCCGAGCTAACGACGCTGCTCCACGTCAGGATGGGCAAACACTAAAGATGTTTGTTTATGCAGGTTTTATTTGTGTGCACAGTAATCTAATCATTCCAGGACACCATGCTTCTGTCTCATCTTTTTATTGTATGAATAAATTAAATGTTGCTAACAAGAAATGTCGTTAATTATTGATCAAACCCTCCTGCACCGATCAGCCTTGACATTAAAGTCAACTAAGAAACAAAATAAACATTTCTATAAGGCCAAACTAAGTTTCATGACAGACATTTTTTAAGGCTTTTGCTCCTTCAAGAATTTATTCATTTATTTTTAAGTTTTGGTTGATACCTAGGTTTTAATATAGTTTTATTTGCAAAAAAAAAGGAAGTTTTGATTCTGCAGCATCTTATCTGCTTTTAAATAAAATCTCACCATAAACTATTGGACTTATTTTAATGAAACTTCAGAAAATAATCCTTAAATGCACACTTAGAACTGGGTAAGATATCTGCCACAGCCAAATTAAAACACAACAATGGCTTTAACTCAGTCAGTTTTACAAATATTCAGCTAAAATTTGGCCGGGTAGTAGCCGAGGGTCATCCCGTAACCTCTCACATATCTCATGAGATTGTTTTTACTGTTTGACAAAAACTGTGTCATGATGATCTTAGTCACAAATGGTGATATTACTGAAAAAAGTTTCTTCAAAGAACTCTAGTCCTTTATTATTATTATTATTATTATTATTATTACTATTATTATTATTATTATTTTACTAATCCATATTTTAAACTTATTCATAATATTTGGAAGCCATATTTTTTGAACAAATCTTCAATTTGTTAGCATTTTCTGTTTTGTGGAAATGTTATGAACAGTCAGTATCTTACCTGGTGTAGATAACTGAACAACAGACTTTGACTGTGACCAGACTGATGAACTAACAGCCTACATGTAAGATATTAATCATTTCTCACATTTACACAGAACTTCTCTTCTAAAAATCTGAAATATCCCTTTAAAAACTTCATAACTGCCACAAATTTGAAGTCATAGTTGTGAAAAGGAAGGAAAGAAAAACTTGAAACGAGACAAATTTTTGTTCTTCAAATATATAATCTTAGGTCAGTCATACAGATATATACATTGTATAATAAATAATAATTATAAAAACATAACATTTACGATTATAAAATAAAAAGGGAATTATTCACTTTAAAACATTTGTACAAAACTTTGGATATAGCGGGAAAAGTAGGAGGGTGGAGGGGTGGACGCAGACGGGTGCGTCCAGCTGGAGGACGACCTGAAGGTTGGGTCTCACTGAACTGCGGCTCAAAGCGGTGAGAAAATTAGCTGAATTAGCTGTTTTGCATCAAACATTTCAAATGCCCAGCTTATTTCATCATGACTTCTCATGATTTATTCGAAATTTTATTTTTCGTTTTCAGACCGGGACGTGTTTGAGAGGAGAATCGGTTCAAAACTCGAGCATCTTAGAGTCACACAAGGAAACCGAGAATGACCTCGAAAGTTTGAGTCTGCCAGCGAGTCAGGGCCCAGTGAGGCGCCACCTTCAGGCCTACAGGGGAACTCGTAGTTTTGTTAGAGAGGATGAACAGGAAGCAGGCTGCATCGTCAGATTTCATGCATCCCCCAAAAATCTTCACCTCAGTTTTCTCAAAACCAAATTTTGAAAAAGCTACATAAACACAAAGTCTTTTCCCCTTTCCCCGCACTTTTTCTTCGGTGACCTTTTAAACTAACATTTCTTTACAATTTAATTTGAAATGAAACACAGACATCTGTCCCCCCCTGCTGTATTTCTCAACAGAATTTTCTGAAACTGAGGCGGGCATGTTTTAGGGTGTACAGACAAGAACACGAGTTCATAAACCAGGCATACTTCAACTAAAAAAAAAAAACTTTCAGGAATGAAAGAGCTTCTCTACCCCATGGTCTCCACATGTCATCACATGTCCCCTCTTTTTTTCTTTAAACTTAAAAACCTTTAAAATATGTATTTTTAGTCTGAACCTCCTGTAGGTCAGGAGTGTCATTAAGATGAGCTAAAGCTCGACGCGTACATTTGCTGTAAATAATCAGTTGCATTAAATCTCTGGCAATCACAAGCAATTTACATTTTGATTTTTCTGTTTTTAAATACAACCCCAACTCCAAAAACACCTGGGTTGGGTAAAATGTAACTAAAAATAGAACGCATTGGTTTGCAAATCTCATAAACCCATATTTTTTCACAGTGGATCATAGTTATCAGATGTTTAAAAATAATCATTACAATTTTAGAAAAAAGTTGTTTTTTATGGCCTTTAAAATTGAGATGGGACAATAAAAGTTACACGAAAAGTAATCTGGTTATCTGTCAACAGATTAATAAGAGAACTGGATATGAAAACTATATTTCTCAGAACCAAAGATGGGCAGAGGTCCGAGCAAAACTGTCTAAAAATAGTGCAACAGTTTCAGAGTAACGTTTCTCAACAGAAAACTGAGACTCCAAATATCCCTTCATTTAAAGTTCATATTCATCAACAGATTGATAGAATCTGTAGAAACCTCTGAGCTCAAAGGTCAAAAATATTGGCAACTTTATTAGCTTAAACATTTGCTGTTTAAAATGTTCCACAGTGAGTAAAATATGGGTTTGAGACTTTCAAATTATTGCGTTTTATTCACAGTTTACACAACCTTTTCATAACTGGGGTTGCAGTAACAAAGACATCATTCAGAAGAACGTTGCATTAAAGAAGAATTTGCTCACATAAACAATGCAGAGATTATTTTTAKCCACCTGGAATTAACTGAATAGTGCATACATATACATGTGTAGGGTTGTTAGTCAAAGGAATGAGTGTCCCCCCCCTCCTCCTGCATACCTCTTGTCCCATCCCAGTGGTAATAATTCAAAAACGCAAGGCTATAAAAAAAAATCACACTGTAGCATATGTCTTCCAGACTTCCCASTTGACTGATTGGAGCAGCAAAGTCAGTCAGCAAAATAAAAAAGAGCAACACTGAGGATTCAGCTCAGTAGTTTACAAAAAAGACAGGACTGTGGCACTTCCAACGCCGGCCTGCTGGTTTTCAGTTCAGTAGTTACAGATGGGTTTTTCTGAAGCTGTTGAAGTATCTCTTTAGATGGAGACGTTGGTTCAGATTAAATATAAAAAGGAACAAAAACAGCTTGAGTGGCTGGAGAGATGAGGTGTTAGTTYAAAGATGCTTTTTTTTATTTTAAAGCAAAGAGTTTTACTGCATTAATCTCACAGGTAAAAAGTGTTACTATACATGCCATGAACAGTGTTGGCATGAAAGGGAAATAAATAAAGACAGGTGGGGGTAGGAGTGACGCAACTTCTTCCCTTGAGAAGTGGTGGGCGTAGTGGTTCGGACTGAGTAGTGCGGGTTTTGGCTGTAGAAGAATCGGTGTCTGGTTGGATTCACCCGTTATAGCCTGAGTGGGGTGCTGAATGTTTGGGAAGGCAGGGAAGCCGTGCAGGGGTCAGGCTGGGGAAGAAGGTTGAAGGTCCGAGCAGTCCGTTTAAGTTTTTTTTTATTTGCACGTGTGCACGTCATAAACACGCACGCACTCCTGGCAGCTGACGTAACAGCACCAGTGGAAGATGCAGTGGCACTTCTCCTTGCGCTTCTCAGTCCGGGTGTTGTGGCCGCGGCCGCAGCACAGGAGGTCGCAGCCCTCGATGCCGTGTGACGACACGTTGCAGACCCGGTCGCGAGTCCCGAACGAGCCTGTCTCCGAGTTGGGCTCGCAAAAGTTGGGCGAGCCCTCGTAGTAGACCAGGTCGCGCTCGGTGGGGTGTTTGAAGAAGGCGTACTTGACCCGGAGGGTCTCCACCCAGCCCCGAGACTCGCGGTGCTTCTCCACCACCATCTCCGAGGCGCTGTCGTACTTGTCCTTCAGGTAGTCGCCCAGCATGCGGAAGTCGGGCTGCGCCCACCAACATGTCTTCACCTCGCAGCTTCCTGAGAGGCCATGGCATTTACAGCGCAGGTGCATGTGGTCTAGGATGGTCTGAAAAACACAGAAGATACTGGTTAGGAAACAAACTGGAATAAAACTCTGTTTGTGTGTCCGTCTTAGGGTTGGACAATATTTGCTAAACAAATGGTCACGATTAATTGTGGCATTTAGTCGATGACGATTGTTGGAAGACAAACCATTTCGTAGATACGAGTACTTGTGGGTCACAGGTCAACCGATAAAACACAGGTTACTATGGACGCTATTTGGCAGGACGACGGCTCAGGGGTTAGCACCGACGCCCCACAGCAAGAAGGTCCTGGGTTCGATCCCCAGTTCAGACCTGGGGTCTTTCTTTGAGGAATTTGCATGTTCTCCTCATGCTTGCATGGGTTTTCTCCGGGTACTCTGGTTTCCCCCACCCACCAAAACATGTACAATAGGTTGCCTTCAGGCCCAGGCCGCCCTTGAAAAAGAGATCTGAGATCTCAATGGGACTTGCCTGGTTAAATAACGGTAAATAAATAAAATTGGAATTGAGGAAGTTCAAGAAGCTCAAAAAGTAAATTTATAGTTATGAAAAATCTCTTCTATGATCCTAAAGGAAAGTTTAACACAAATCAGTTTAGATCAAATTCAGTCCAAAAACATTTCTATTGAAACCTCTGTGTTTTGCCAAAAAAAACATGAGCTCGGCTCACTTCAAGCATTTGTAACAGTTTTAACTACAATCAAGTCTATTGTACTTAAATGAAGAGTTGTGACCTTGGTCCGCATTTTTGGACTTCTCTTGTACTCTGGTTTATATTGGTTTTTAAGGCGATTAAACAAGTTCATAGTGTTAGAGTTAGCCTTAGTTTCTTTCAGGGGCAATTCTAGGGGCGGGGCCACAGGGGCATTGGCCCCAGATGATGTCTGATTGGCCCCTGAAGTTCCCTTGTCCTGTCACTCCTCTGTCCTTTGCCCAAAAGCAGTGATGGTGGATGTTCAATGTCTAAACACATCCTTGCACAGTAGGGATTTGTGTGCAGTGTTGAACGAATACACGGCCCCTTACTCAGAAAAATCCTAGATGCACCACTGGTTGCTCTGCGCTGTCTTCTTCTGTTGGGCTCACATGTGCCCCCGATAATGATAGCAGTAGTCATCGTCATACGGCATGCATTGCTTTAATTACAAACTGTTGACAGTTTTTCTGATGATAATTGCACACAATATGATTTTGCCCAACCCTAGTCCATTTGTTACCAAAACATCACGAACCTCTGGACAGATTTCAACAAAAATCTCAAGCTGGATCTGCAACAGATAAACTGCTGAAGTAAAAAACAGAGAGAAAATTAATCTGCCGTACTTTTGCCTTCACAAAAAGAGGGCAGGCTTGTCAGAAAAATATTTTAAAATAAGTTTAGAGTTTGAAAATTATAGCAGTTGCAAAGGCCAAAGTCATGGCACCTTAAAAACCCTAACCCTAAAACATTTTGATAGATGAATGGCTCAAAATGTGCAAACGATTGCAAAAAAACAGAAAAACACCCAGTGTGAAACTAAAATTCTCTGCTCTTACTCCGTATCAGACAAGTTCCGGTGCAACATCTGGGTCAAAAGTTTACAGGCGACCCAGGTTTTCGATTGCACCAAGAAGCAAACAACGTCCCCGGCTGCAGGTTGTAGATGTTTGGGTGCAGCTGTGGAGCCCAGACGCTCTGAGCTGCTGATTCGCTCTGAAGTCACATCATGAGTGTGCTCCCTCAGGGCGCATTTCACCTTCGTGTTTTTGATCTTGCTGTGCTTTATTTCGTCAGATGTATTTAGCAGGAGAATTTCCCCCAGCTGGGGTGGAAGGCAGGTGGTTGAAGACTTTTCGGGTGAGGTGGGGCAGTGACATCACGGTGTCAGCTTGTCACGCTGAGATAAGTCCGGAGCCCTGAGGGATAAATACTGGAGCGTGAGAGGTGCAGGTGGAAAGAGCTGAAGGTGAACATCGTCGTTAGCGGCTGCGGTCCCTCCGACAGATCAAAGGGTCGTCCTGTTGCAGTGTGGTCCCTCTGTTTGCCCCCCACAGCAAGCTGTTGAGGGCCTGTTCAGCAGCCGGTGAAGTTTTAAATCAGAGTTGATTTCCCTTCTTTCCCCCTCGGCTCACTTGGGTTATTTGACTGTTGGGGAATTTTTTCATTGAATGCAAAGCGTGAGAGGTGGGGGGCGGGTGTTGTTTAGATGAGTAATTACCCAGTCATTCAAAGTCAAGAACTGAAGTCTGATTAAAACAACAGAAATAAGAGAAAAACCAAATGAAACCAATCGTATTTACCGAGCGTCCCGCCTCGTTGTTGTGCCTGTTCATCGCCGAGCGAGCGTCCGGCCGGTTCTCTCTGGCATCAGCGAACTCCCTGGACACCAGCACCCCGAACTCTGCYTCCTCACTGCAGCCACCCCACTTCCACCCCTCGCCGGGGGGCCCCTTGTGGTGGGAGTCGCAGCCGCACATGGTGGACGTCCCCTCGGCGCAAGAGCGTGTCACCGCGAAGGCGACGCCTGCGGAGGCTATGGCGTGGACAAACGCCGACTCTCTGGTTGCTAAAAGAGACGAACGAAGACAGACAGAGAGAGTCGGGGGAGAGAAAAAGAGGGGGAGAGTGTCAATCTTGTGCAAAAGCCTGGACAGAAATGATGTTTTACTGCTGCCAATTTTGAGACAGATGGGATCCCTGCAGGCGATAACCTTTTAACACAACATTTCATCTTTGAAAAGACATATTTAGGTGCAGGTATTTGCCAGTGGGAAAAATAAGAACCCTAGAAAACAAAACCAAGGCCTTGTCAACAGGAGAACTTTTTTTCCCTCAAAAGGCATTTTTTAAATTGTCATTTTAAAAATATCCTGGTACTGTTTATAATCATGGAAATGACCCGAAATGCTGCAGTAACTCTGCCAGACCTGTACATGGTGCTATATGCGAAAACACAGCAGAAACAGGAAACAAGGCGAGGAGCATGCACATAACACTTAGAACAATACACTGTTTAATATATACAAACTGTAAACACAAGAAGAAGAAGAAAACAAAAAAGATTTGATCATATTTGACCAGGTGTTTTATCAAATATATTTTACAGAACATTGTTTACATTTTTTTATTGTAAGATTTGCTGCAGTGGCGTCAGTCTGTTGTGACGTCAGGAGGGTTAAGCTCGGTGGGATCTCAGGGACCCTCCTGTCATCCTCGAGGTGTGCTGCTCTTCGTCTGGATACTGTTTCAGGAGTGTTTCCCCCCCACACCCCACCCCCTTCGGTGAAATCCTGCAGCGTGTCGTTCTGTTTCTTTCTCCGTCTCAGGGATGGTGTTACGCCTCCTTTGAAGGCAACAGCTTATTGTGTAACCAGACACCATTGTTTCACAACCACAGCACACTTACAGTGGCTCACTCATTACACACCACTGGCACCGGTGCAGACAAACGCACACACACGAAAATGTGTCCTGAAGCTTCGAGTGGCCTGGATTTCTTTTTAATTTCTTTTTTTTAAACAACAGGACGTGATCAAACTAAATAAACTTGCAGTTTGCCGGTGACCACAAAGCTCTAAAGCTTATTCTTCAACAGAACACGTTACAGGCCACAGAAGTGCACTCCTGCTCAGCTTGATGTTGGACATTTTAAGTAAAATCGCAACAGTTCTGTTGCATTTTGGGCAATCGTCTACTGCACCACGCCGTAAACCGTTGCACCAATGTGTAAAAACCCGAAAATGTAGGCRGCGTCTGAGTATCCATGGTTGACGATATCCCAGGGTTCATTGTGCTGTCAGCAAACTAACCAGAAAAACAAGTTTTATTTATTATTTTTTACAGTGGAATTTGGAAATTTATCATTAACCTAAGAACTTGTTTTCTAGTGTAAGTTTAGCAACTTCGCTGATGAACTTTATGCTGCAATGAGATGTTCGATCAAATGCAGTTACAAGTACTGATAGTGGAGCTAAACCCAAGTTAATAATGTTTTTTATTTATTTACATGTAGATTTTTTTAACAACACTCAATTATATGAAGTCAGACCATGAAAAGACAACTAAAGGCATGTAACGTAAAACGTAACACTGTGGTAACGCCTGGTCACGCAAACATACATCATCCGTAAACTAGACCGTCTCATTTCACCAGCCCACATGGGCTGCAACCCCTGACTTTTGCCACAGCTACTGAAACTCTTTGAATCATCCAGGTCCCAGATGTTTTAAACAATTTCCACCGTTTTATAGGAAAATGTACGTTCGCACATGCTGTTTTGTCCAAACAGCGATTGTGATCATAGCGTTATCGTGTGAACGTGGAACGTTTTTTAACATTTCCAGGAGTGTACTGGGCCTTCTGGAAACCAGCCCCTGTGAGCTTCGGGCCCCTGGAACTGTGGCTGTTAACCAAGGCCGGAGCTGCTCCTGCTACCTGCTGGGCCCATCAATCCGCCTTTGTTTCCCTTGTGTCACACTGTATTATCACCACAAAGGGTCCAGCCAGCAGCAC
>NW_013952521.1:42412-50944 GCF_001266775.1 Austrofundulus limnaeus | reverse complement strand
CCCCCCAGCCCCTCACATAACCCCGCTCTGCCCAGAGCTGGCATTCCCTGCAGCGCCCCCTCCCCACTCCCTGCCACCACCCGTACGCCGCCACTGACGCCTCCAGGCACCCACCAACGTGCAGCTGAAGGTGGTGATGCGCCGCTCATTGGCCCACGCTCTTCCCTTCTCTAACTCTTCCAATCGTCGCCCTTCGAAAGTGATCCACTCTCCTTCCTTCCTTCTTTCCTCTGCTCGTCCCAGAGGCTGGGCTGGGAGAGATCCCCTTTCAGCCCGTTTTCATGACAGAGTCAAAAGAGCGTGTGAATGGAGTGTCCGTGGGAGTTGGACTGTGTGAGGAGTGGACCGGTCTTCATGCACAGTAGGGGTTGAGCAGAGCCCCCCGGCCCTTTTCTGTTGCCCGTAATCTCATTTACACCCCCCCCCCACCCCCATACACACACACACACACACACACTTTTTTTATTAGACCGCGGGAGCTTGGATGCTCCTGCTGCCCGTTTCTGCTCAGATTCCTTCCCCTCTGACACACGAGCTAATTCATTTCCAATTAGCAGGTTCGGTTACAACACAACACTTCTTGAATGTTGTTGTTTCTCTTTTGGCTGCTCTCTACTTCAGGGGTCGCCACGAAGCCGAATGAAAGATCTGGCGGTTGTTTTACGTCGGATGCTCTTCCTGACGCAGCCTGGGCTCGAACCTGTAGCCTTAGAAACACTGAGCTCAGAGCGACTGCAGCGAGTCCTCCAGATATCAAATTAAATGTCAAAAAGAGGCTGAAATTTTTTGGCCTAATTAATAGTTCTTCCTCTAAAAATTCTAATTCATCCAGATCTTTGTCTTTGCTCAGATCGACTGTCTTTATTCACAGCTTGAGATCAAACCAGAAGAACTTTATGAACTCTACGAACACAGACACTAAAAATGTACCTTTATCGAGGACTGGTCCAAAGATGGCCAAGTTGTCCTTGATGGTGGTGCAGTTCCATCTGCGGCCCCTGAACTGGTGCTGACATTCTTGGATTCCCAGTTTGACGCCCTCAGCAACACTGGGCATAATCTCAATGTAGTTGCGACAGAACCTAAGCTGCTTGGGCACCAGGCCCGGGATGGAGCTGCACAGGATGGGTGGGGAGCCCAGAGACGAGTACTGCTGCCCCAGGGCCAAGGACCTGTGTCACAGAGAGATGGAGCACGCCGTTAGGTAATACACATATTGCAGTCATTTATTTTTGTAAAAATACAGTAAAATACCAGCAGAGGCTGGAATTTCACAGGAAAAACTACAAAGACAATGTTTGACGTTACAGTAAAAATTTGATATTTCACAGCAAAGCATTGGTAACTGGATGCTGGTTAGGGTTAGAATGGAATGGAATGAAAGAAGAACCTCAGCTTAGCCTGTTAGCCTTTGCGCTAGCGCTGACAATATATTGCCTTATATGTATTAGCTCGGTGCTAGCGTGACAAACAAGCTAAACTGAGGTCCTCCATCCATATTTTCAGTTGCAGACTGAGTCATTTTTGTGTTCCCCTCTCTGTCATGTGGATGGAGGACCTCAGTGATGAGAGGAGAATTTGTAGCGCTGAGCTAATACATATATATGGTGATAGCGTCTGTGCTAAAGCTAACAGGCTAAGCTGAGGTTCTTCTTCCATGAAGCAGCTCTGTTGTCCTCCATCCATATTTTCAGTTACAGGCTGAGTCATTTCTACCTTCTCCTCTCTGTCAACGCTCTCTGGTTTCATTTAAAAGAGTCGATCATCAGATATTGTCCAAGATTAACCTTCAGGGTGGAAATAGCTCGCTTAGCAGCCTCGCACCGAGGACCTATCCACGTCATCATTTACCCAGAATGCTTTGCATGTAAGTAAAATGGCCCCGTCCATGTAATATATTTTTAAACTTTTAGTTTAAAAATTATAAAAACTTAAACAGCCTACAGTATTTTTACAGTCTTTATTTTACAGTTAAAATATAAGTTTATTAAATAAAGTCTAGTGTTTCAACTAATCGGGGATCCCTTTAAAATAAGTAATTAAAAATGGCAGATGGAAGTCGTATACCGCTTTGCAACAAAGGAAAAAAAGAATTGGTTGCTTGTGTCTATAAATACAACGTTGAACATGTCAGACAAGGTTTTCTGCTGTGTCGTCACTTTAATCAATCAGTTTTATGCATTTGAATAAAGTTTTCAAAAGTTAAAACCATTAAACAATGATCGGATCCTGCATGCATCCATTTTTGACACCAGACCATTTTATCACACTTACTGTAGAAATCATACCAATAAGAGTAAACAATATAAGATACAGAATTCATAGCACTTGTCTCCTGAATGAGCTGAATGTTGACTAAATTAGCACAAAGTCTGCAGGAGTCTGCAAAAAACGTACCCACGCTTTGCCAGTTTTGTATATTTAGGACAAAACATTATCATGCTTCTTGTGTTTTCACATCATTTAAGAATGGTTTGTGATGACGGCACAATAATACACTAAGTTCAGCCCTGTGGTTCATATCTGCTTAATGAAGTTTATTCAAAGAGTTTCTGTTTGTTTATCTCTTTTGTTATACCAGGAGGGGTATAGGCACGCCAGTGCTGCGATACAAGCTGACTTTTCAAAGATTCCCCAACATGTTAGCATGAACTGATCTGTTGATCCAACAGATGAAACACAGAAACTCCTCTGTTTAGTTAGAGAAAAGCCCCCCTCGTGCAAATAGGAGTCGTTTTCTGCTGGGCCTGACGTTGCAGCAACAACCGTGCGTGCTGCCGATTTTACTAGTAACAGATAAGTGCCATGATGCAGCTATGAGCCATACCAGCAGGCGCGTGCAGATGTGCCTAAACAGGGAATAATCACTGCATGAAACGGGCAGGATGATGCCAGAAACTATTATAGATTCATTCAGGTAATTAATTTTAATTGCTTTGAATTTCTTAAAATAAGAGAGATGTAAAAACATGTTTGCCGTCCCTGTGTTTTAACATGCTCAAACAGAGCCGTACAAGTTCCCCTCAGAGTGCAAACATCAAATAAGAGCATGTCGAGGCTTTGTTTATCATCGTCAGCCATGTAAAAGGTGGGTGATAATGTTTTTGTCTGTATCTGTGTGTTTTGATCTGGCAGCAAATATCTTACCCATGGGATAGTTTAAAGGAGACACTTCATGCTTTTAAGTTCTTCTTTTTCGCATTTAAATCATTCAGTTGGGGTCTATATAAAGAGGAACTGCAACGCTTTGGCCTAAATTCCTCCTCATTGTTATTCCACAAGCCCCGCCCCTTTTCTGAGGCATCTCAGATCAACTCATTTTGAGGCTGTCTCTTTAAATCCAGACGAGGAGCTTCACACAGTGTCCATTCTAGTTTGATAGAAGGGTTTACAAATACAGTGCCATAGAAATTTTTTTCTTTACAAATTAATTAAAAAATGTCAACAAGGGAAGGCTTGTCCATCCAGCCTTACATGTTGGAGCCAGAGTCTGACCCAGAGCCAGAGGAGAATGAAGACCACCAAATTGTAGTTGGTAAGTTCAGACCTTATTTGGCAGTTCTGTCCCAAATACTGCGATGTAATAGTTCAGAAAACATCATACAAAATAGAGAAAACTGAATCGGTTGAAAAATATTGTTGCATCAGTGGGAGACAAATTTTCTGCCTCCTAGAGCAGAAGTTCTCAAACTGGGGTCCYTGAGAGATYTCTCGGGGGTCCTCAAAATTTTTTACTAAATTGTAAAGTTGGTTTTTATTTTTAAAAATGCATGGAGAACAATGAACTACTAAATGACYARAAATTATCTTTTAAAACAGCATGGGGTTTATGAGGGGAGCCCTGGAATCTTTTTCACKCTTGTGAGGYGTCCCCAGACCCAAATGGCTTGAGAACCCCTGTCCTAGAGACTCCAAGTACACAACAAAATGCATTTACTGGCTTAAAAAGTGAATTTTGCATYTCTCCTTTTAAGAAACATTCAGAAAGTAATCATCAGATGTACATCTAGTTCAGTTCAAGATGTCCATCCCAACTAATCAGTGTTTGCCAACACAAAAATGGCTTTAACTCCGTTTTACTGATAATAAACTAAAGTTTGGTGTAGTAGCTGAGGGTCATCTATGATATCATGTAACATCTAAGATTGCATATAATGTTATATTTAAAGGTTGACAAAACAACTGTCATTTCTCAAGATGGCATGTAAGTTGGCGAATGATCTGCATTCATCAAGGACCACAAGGAATCGAACATATGTTTGGTTTTATATCAAAGAAAAAGCCACCAGACACTCGAGCACTTGTTGGCATTCAGAGTCCCGATGGTCTACGTGTCGCCAGAGGCCATGAGAGTTATGGAAGAATCGGATCAAAGCGCCACTCAGGGTGACCTGAGGACTCCCGGAGGGTGCAACTCAATGACCAATGAGGGCAGCACATTGTTGCACCTCACTGCGAAAATCACTGAAGCTGCAACAGAATAATCCCTCCTCAGACAGATTAACAGCTCATGTGTGCCTTCTTCATATCGTTAAACCTTCAGGGGTTTTCATCTCAGGTGAGCATTGTTACATCAGGGGATCAGTGGAGTTTAAACACTGAAACACGAGTCTGTTTTGCTTTTACAGCTGGTCTAATGAAACACGATGAGCCCATATGGAGCCACTTGTCTCTCGGCCATGATTGACGCAAACACACAACAAACAATTCTCATGTTTAAACTGGAACGTTCGTCTCAGTTCTTTAAGTATAGTTAACTATAAAGCTTCAAAACACTGCTACAGATGCAGATCATTTTGTTGGTYCCCTTCCACAAAAAAAAAATGGTGTAACTGGAGCTGAAAAAGCTTCAGTTTTGTGTCTGCTGTCTCGGGAACGTTAAGGGTGGTCAGCATACATTTTTGTGAATTTTGGTCAGCAGTGGAGCTCTTCTGAAACTGAAGCATGGTTTTGGTTAAATGTAAGGTCACCAACAGATTGATCATCTGTAAGCATGAAGATGATGAGTACATTCCCTCCAACAGATAACTGAAAGCTGAAATGTTGCTGTGCAAAGTTGATCATTTGACGGCGCTCATCAATCTCCATTCACGTTCTTGTCTTGGGTTTCCTCAAGCGAAGGAAGCGACATTAGTTCCTGTGCCAGTCCCAGTCCCACCACCATCCGTGAGTTCAAGTGTTGCTGACTTCACTCTGTCTGCTGACTGGATGACTAAGGGCTTTAATTACACTGTCTGCTAAGTTTTGGTTACTGCCCATTAATCTCTTGTTTTGTGGGAAGGAGTGGATGATGCTTTGCACAACAAAATCTCTCCTGAACAGGTGACATGTCACTGCATTTTTATCACAGAGCAGATCTCTGGTTGCATTTTTGCACAGCAGAACATCGTTCCCATTGGTCTGAAATCAAGTTTCCTGATGGAATCAATTAGCCGACCACACTGGACGTTGAAGGCAAAGCATGTTTTTACTCCATGCTGTGGACCTGCCAGCCTATTTGTCTTAATTTGCAAAGGATGTGCCTCACTTGATCTGTAAGGACAGCTGAAATGAAAGGGATCATTCTTTTTTTGGCTAGGTGCTAATGAGAGTCTTAACCCTGAGGGTTTATGACGTGCATTGTGCAAACAGAAACGCACACAGACTCATGCATGTAGACCACATGTGTGCCACGCTGATCCCGCCTGCCTCGCCTCACTTCTCGGAAGCCACGAGCGACGTGTCTGAACTGAACGAAGGAGAAGCAGGCGCGGGGACCTCCAGAGAGGCAGGGTGCCGAGGGAATCTGCTGCAGGGGACGAGGCGAGCAGAGGAGTAGCGGCAAACGGCCGGGTTTTGGGAGGCGCGTGCCCCGACACGTTGGGATGGGGCCTCTGTTGGCCTGGGGGGTGGGGGGGCTTCCAGCTTGGTTGGGGTTTTTCTTGGTGTCTAAACTGGGCTGATGTGAAGGTATGATGGGCCGCTGGAAACCACAGACGTGAAGCAGAGGAAACAAAGGGATTCCACCACACACCTTGTTGGAGAGAGGAGTATCACGCAATCACAAGACCGTCAACATAAACATTTYACTCAGGCTCTCCAGTTATCTGCTTGGATAGGAAAATGAGGTGTTGAGGGCGCACTCTCCTCTCAGATTTGTTTTGTTTACGAGCAAGCACAACTTGAGTCAAAGGCGAATCACTGTAATTATGTTCTGTCAGAAATATGTAACTGTGTCTGTTGTGATCTGCATCAGAGCAAGTGTGTTGTACAGATGAGATTTCTTTATGTTGCAACCCTCTAGACCTGACGATCTGAACATGACCTCTGACCCTACTGCCTTTAGACTGAGCCACAAAAGTTCATCATGGTCAGGTTTTGTAGCAGATCGCCCTAATCCTCGGTGTGATAATTTGTCATGCAGATAAAGTCTGTCCTGAAAAGCCTGAATATTTATTACAGTGTTAAAAGGACATGATTTTTACATGTAAATGCATGTGGAAAACCAGGTCAAATATGTTCCACAGTCATATAGGAAACACGCAAAACAAGTGTTTCACATTTTATAACTTACTGCCTGAAGGAAAAAATGTGAGCATTAATGTTTTTATGTATGCACTTATCTGTAGTAAAACATCCCTTGAACCACAGGATGTATTTGAATACATATAAAAATCTGTATTTATTTTCTACAAATATGAACTAAAATATGATGTGGTAGTAGCTAAGAGTCATTGCCATGACATACTGCTCATCTGAGTGCTATTGAAATAAAGTTGATTTGACCAAAACAGCTGAAATACCATCAACTCAGTTAATGCTATTTTTAAAAATGTCTATACTTGGAAAAAAAATTAGAAATTTTATAGTCACATTCATCCACATTACTATTTTTAGAATTAAAAATGTAAAAACAGCAACCAAGAAGAATGTAACCAAAAAGTATTTAAATTATATTAATATAATACAATTCAAGCTGTTATTTGTTTTTAAAGCCTTGAATAGCCTTGCACCATCTTACATTTTGGATCTCTTGAAAATCCACCAACCCAGCAGAGCTTTGCGGTCTGCCGGTCAACATCTGCTCGAGGTGCCTTGCTCTAAGAGCAAGAAATGAGGGGACCGGTCCTTTACTGTTGCTGACCCAATAGCGTGGAATAGTCTTCCCTATGAGTTGCTGCCATCTCTGACCTGGTCCTGTTTAAAGCCGAACACAAGACCTACTCAAAAGCACAGGAGCTAATGTGACCTATTCAAAAGGGCATTTGATGTTTAATTTTTAGCATTTTATATATATATATATATATATAGATGAGTAATTGTGTTTTTAACTTGTACTGTTTTATTATTACCTTTTTGTATTTGTTTTACCTTGTGAAGCACTTTGGTTGATGCAAGGCATTGTTGGAAGGTGCTATATAAATAAAGTTTATCATCATCACCATCACCACCACCATCATCATCATCATCATCATCATCATCATCATCGTCATCGTCATCGTCATCATCACCACCATCACCATCATCACACAAGATGCTTTGAAAGTTAAAAATATCCTGATTGTTGTCAAAGATGTTACACCTGTTTGTAATAAATGTCCATTAGGAGGCCTGCTGGGCGGAGCATAAGTTATTTCCGGTCGCCATCTTTTGTTTTGTCACGCTATGTAGTGATCGTCTTTTATTAATTTATTTTGTAAGTATGGTGGTCGATGTTTCCGGTTGATAACGGTGATTTCTAACATTTTGAAGATCACTTGAGAAGTTTGGAAATATCAGTAAGTACTTCTAAAGACACTTTTTTTTCGCGTTTATTGTTTAGCCTTTAGCAACAATGCTAACTTTTGTAGCCTTAGCAAACCAGGTTAACTCATCAACTCTGGTGCACTAAAAATAAATATCTACAGACCTCAAGCTTATTATTATTATTATTATTATTAGTAGTAGTAGTAGTAGTAGTAGTAGTAGTAGTAGTAGTAGTTTTGTCAAATCACGGTATAATGATGATTGATTATTCTAAGTTGAGGTAATTTAAACTTTTCAGCTGCTCTAATGAATCCCTTGATTTACCTGCAGTTGTTTTATGAGCCAAACTGCTGTTGTTTTGTGTTAACACAATATTATTATAGACATTTTCTAAAAGTTGTACTTAAATATAAAAAAGAAAAAAATTGTGTAGGTCTTCTGGACGGGTTCTTCTCTAATGAAACGTTTCGTCTCTCCAAGAGACTTCAGTCTGAGAGTTTCAGGCAAAATTCAGGCTTTTGTGATGTGACTGATACTCACATCACATGGCTATCGTTGACACCTGATTAACACTTATTGTTAACAGGGGGTGGAGTGATACTGGCTATAGCCACGCTGTAGGAGGAGGACAATTGAAAACGGAGGCCTCCACCTCTGTTTAATGWTGGACGGTCTTTCTTCACAAAATGGCTTCTTTTAGCTGATAAACTGTCTAGAATGTGTCTAAAATGTTATATAGTACTGTTTCTGTGCTAATTTTGATGTTTTTGTGCGTATTTGTTCAAATTTGTAATATTTGGTCTAAAA
>NW_013952521.1:23765-41637 GCF_001266775.1 Austrofundulus limnaeus | reverse complement strand
CCCCCTCCCCTACTCACTTTGATGCATTTTTCAAATTTTGCCTTGGGGCGGAGTTATCTTTTCTCGGGGTGGGGAGGGGGGGGTAAGATACACTTTAAGACATTTTATTTAAGTAAAAAAATGAATGAAAAACAGGTCAACAATAGCGACTGCCCTTGGAGAGCTCTCATCTGAAGTCCAGTTGGTGTAATGTTTCCTTTTTAAAGTAAAGTATGCTGATTAAGTCTTTTGTTGATATTGAGTGCGTACCTGCTAAAAAAAAAAACTACATGAGTAAACTCTCAAAAAGTCCCATTTAATGTAGTTCAGGACAAACTTTATTTTGTTTGTTTCCTGATTTGAAACGAGTACCTTTTTAAAGTTAGAGTGAAATGGGTTTTAGGAGCACTTAGCGAGGATTCAGCTTGTACAAACAGATTTGACGCTGGCGTCAAGGTTTGATAAAATGCCGTGGAATTTTGTTGTGTTTTGCCCATAGCAATTATTGATGATGGGTGCCAGTCGCTCTGAGCTGCATCTGAATAAGTTCACTTGAAGAGTTATTAATAACGTTGGCTTGCGCTGGGTTTGTGCCTGAAGCCCCGAGTCCCAGGCGTACTCCTACTGCGAAACATTGTTTGCATTAAACTCTAATCCACCTTCAGTTTTACCTCCATATGTTGATGCTGCAGCGCAACTTGTCAGATTTGCCTGGAGGACTTTGAGAGGAGCAGGAAGTCCCTGTGCACTGGAAACCCTGCCATCAAAGTCGCGTATAGAAATCCCATAATAGAATCAACGGAGCTGTAAAGATTTTCAAAAGAGAGTAAGTGGGACAAGTAAAGTTGCCAGCTTCCCCCGAGAACGGGACTTTAAAAAATAAAGTTTTTTTTCCTGACAGGGGCTGGAATGGGTCTGTGTTTTGTGGTCTGTTGGGTTTATTTATTTATTTTTCCTTTTCCCTTTTAGTAGACTTTTGACTTGTAGTACAACAGCTCCTGAGCTGATCAGATAATAAAAAATAAAAATAAGACCCTCAGAAAAATGTTCCTGCTTCCCCTCTGTGGACTTGAGCAGAACTTTGGGACAGAAAAGCCCCCCCACAGCAGGGAAACTAAACAGAATGTAAACTTCTGAACCTCCTTGCCGGCGGGGAGAGCAGCTCAGAATGATTGTGTCACATCAGAGTGGGAAACTCGCTCTGGGTTTGTCTGCAGGTGGACACGGCAGCGTCAGAGCTGGACCTGTGTGCGAGTTAAATCTCGAAACGGGCCCGGTTCTGCGTTTGGGTTCAGGAGAAGCGGCTCGTCGGCACCGGGGCTCAGACCATCGGCGGCAGTCGATCCAATCGGAACTCCTCGCGAGTCGCGTGGAAGCTCCAGCTGCATGGTTTGGAATGTGTTTGTGTCTGTAAAAGTAATTAAAAAGCCAGTTGTGGGAATGCTGAGTCAGCATTATTCATTGTTTCATTCGTGGGAACTTTGCAATCAAACTACTGCAAAGCTCGTGCTGGTTTCAGTTTTTAGCCTTTAGTTGCTGTTTTGTTGCCTTCAGCTCTTTTTAGCCGTTTTTTTTCCCCTGCTTGTTTTAACTTTCAGCTTTTTCATCAAAGTCATTGAACTATCAGAGCTGTTGTCACAGAAGTTATTCAGCTGAGGAGCGAGAAAAGGCAKCACAGCAGTCCTGAATGTTGAAGACAGCTCGTCAGTTCTGACGGTTAAACGTTCTGACTCGACCTCTGAAGACGTCACTTTGCTAGCAGAGTTCCTGTAAAGGTTACAGATTCGTTTGCATATAAACTTTACCCCGAGTCAGGCATGTCCCGACTTACAGGTTATAAATTTTTTAAGTTGATTTAGATCCAAATCTGAACCTGGAGCCAGTTTCTTTGTATTTTCGTGTGGGTGTAGGCATGCAACCTTGGACCACTCTCTTCTCTTGAACACCTCAGTAACTCTGAATTATGCAGAAAATCTCTAAAGTTGAGTCATCAGTGGCTGAACTCATCCTGGGTATTTTTAATATTTAGAATATCCTAATTAACTCAAATGGAGTTTAAATCAGTCCTCTTGTCTTTACAGATGGATTTCAATGTATCGTCATGAAGGAATTTATCGGTTACTGATATTAAAAGCACTACACCTTTTTCTTAGTTTCCCTTTTAAGTATTGACTTTTACGATCTATTGTTTGACGATTGTTATGTCTTGATTAAAATAGGTTTAGTTACATGCCCGAAACGTTATCACAACACAAAAGAAACCGTTTATAAATCATTAGGTGAGAATTCCTGCGACGCAGCCGTAGGCCTGTAGTGGGCGCACCAGGCACTGAAGAACCATGTATGTATAAAAGACCAGAACTTCCGGTTTGCTTTAGTGTTGCCGTTGCCGACTCCAGCCGGGCGGAATAAACAGCTCGCTTGTAATCAGATCTGGTGTTGTATGGTCTAATCTCTTCACACTTCAATTTATTCAACATTTATGTGTTTTTGTCTCGACTTCGGTTAATGAACACTAAATTTTCTTACAGTCAAGTCGAATTTATTTAAAACCAAAGAYCTGAACAATAAAAAAGGGGAAAATGTAAATAAAAACAACAAAACAAATTAATGCAAAAACATGAAAAGACAAAAAACGGAGAACACGGAACAATAAAATGCTAAAATAACTCACGCAAATGTTTTTAAGAGCGATTTATAAACAGGAAGTGATGAGGTCGGTCTATTGTTGGAGACTGAAAAAACTGATTTATTGATGAAAAAATCAAAGATATGGTTTTAATTGCAAGAAGCAGCATTTTATCTTTTTGTTAGTAAAATATCTCATGAGCCAGCGCATGTATTGTAACAGAACTCTGGCAGTAAGTACACTGCAAAAACTGTCCATTTTACAAAGTTTTAAAATCTTATATCAGCCAAAAAATCTTTTTGATCTTGTTTTGAGACTGATTTACTAAACAAGAACTGATTGTGTAAGAATAATKATCTTGTTTTTGCAATGTGTAAGATAATTTGTCTTGTTAGTCTGAAAATTTGACTCAAATTAAGTCAAAAATTTCTGCCAATGGAGTAAGAAAATTTTACTTGGTAAGATTCTTGAAATACTTGATTTGACTCAATTTTTTCTTATTTCAAGAATCTTACCAAGTAAAATTTTCTTACTCCATCGGCAGAACTTTTTGACTTAATTTGTGTCAAATTTTCAGGCTAACAAGACAAATAATCTGACACATTCTGAAAACAAGATGATTATTCTTACACAACCAGTTCTTGTTTAGTAAAACAAGATCAAAAAGACTTTTTGGCTGATATAAGATTTTAAAACTTGGTTAGTTGGACAGTTTTTGCAGTGTATTGGACYGATATTGACAACTTGAACAGCTTTTGGAGCGAACCAGATCCAAGATGGCTGCTTTAACTAATCAGCTTTAGCAAACACAACAATGGCTACAGCCTGGTCAGCTTTACAGAGACTCAGCTAAACTTCGGCGTGGTAGTAGCCGCGAGTCATCCCCAGGATCAGACGTCACTTTCTGTGAATGGATGACGTCAGAATCGGCCTGTACAGGTGAGCTCACTCGGCCAGGTGAAAGACTTGAAATGATATGCGTGTGTGCCTCCACACGCCACCTGTGATGACGCTTCACTGTTTGGTGATTGGTGGTCTCCTTCAGAGCAGCTGCCCTGTGTTTGAACGCAGCTAATGGCTGTGCAGTGGAGGACCATGTCATCTGCTCGTCCTTTTGATGGCGGGGGAAGATTATGACTCACGTTCTCTGCTTTGAAATCCAGTCACCTTTGAAGCTCGGCCTCGCTCAGGTTTGAGAGGATAATGTCTCAAGTCGTGATCAGCACATCGAGCAGTCACCGATTTATGAAGGAATGCACATTAATTGTCACCTGTTCTGCCAGACTTTTACATGAACGATGGAGCTGAAACTGTTTTGGCCAGATCTTAAGTTTTACCTGCAATCATGCATGATGTCACAGTGATGCTGCAATCTGCTAAAGTTTAGCTCAATATCCGTACAACTGCTGGAGTAGGGTTGAAAACGCTTTATTTTAGGGGCTGTAAAAGTTTTAGTACTTGTGTCACACAGAAATGATCCATCTTTGGGTTTGAAAAGATTCCCAAAGATTCCTATGAATTCCTTTCTTTTACACGTTTTGCTTTCTTCTCCTCCCTTCAGGGCACCTTTTTCCTTTTTTTTTTACAGAACTACAGGATCAGCCTTGATCTTTTCACAGCAGACAGAGAATTTTCATGCCATAGGTAAGTGAACCCCCCTCCCCGTCCCCTCCCCTCTTCTTTGCCAGTGGTTGGGGTTTTTGACGGTTGCAGGCTGTCACGGTCAGATAATGACATTCCTGAGACCCAGAGATGGACTCGAGTCCAGTTTGAGTCACTCCGATCCTACTGGACCGGTCTGCATAAAACTGCAACATTCAGGAGATGATGCTGCTTCATTAAGAAGCTCTTTCTTGCTAATGTTTCCTCTAAACTCATTTAAACCTAGAGCCTAAATTTGTCGTAAAATCTTTTTTAACATGTTTTTTAATCTTAAACTATAGATTTGAACTTTAGCTTTTATTAAGTTTTAAAAATTGAGTTTGATTCATTACATAAACATTGTTTCACCCTGACAGAAATAAACAGAATCCATGTTTTCTTTTTTATTAAAAGTCAAAACAAACTGAAAGCAACCAAAGAACAGGTTAGTTTTTTTTGGATTCAACCCAATTCAAGATGGCCGCCACAGCCAGCTGACCGTAGAAAACACAAAAAATATCTGTAGTTCAGCCGTTTTTCCCAATTTCGACCTAAAACTTTGCGTGGTAGCAGTAGGTGGTTCACGCCACACAGATTTTGCACGATTCCACGAGGCTGCAAAATGTTTGACCAAACCAGCTTTCACTTTCTCAACATAAKACGAGTCTGAATCTCAGGCATGAAAGGTGACCACCATATGGATGCCAATGAGGAGTTCTAAGTTTTTGATTTAATTTGAGGTTTTCTCCATCAGCACTCTGATTTCTTAGTCTACGGCCAACTTTTAACACTTTGTTTCACTTCTCTACTCTGTGTTTTACATGGATTTTCTCCAAATTATAGTTACTTTTTTTTTACTTTTTTTAACTAAAGTCAAAGTCTGTGTGCAGCGTCTGCGTTCTCCTGAGGGTTTAAAACTCGATTTACAAATCAGTTTTATTGCCGTTGTCATTGAACAGCATTCACAGACTAGGAATTTGCTTCGGTGTAAAGGTGCAATAGGTATAAAATATAACAAATAAAGAAAATACAAAGAAAAAATTATAAAATATATAAAACATATGTACACTAGTTCAGTACAGTAATCAGAGCAGACAATGTAGTTCAGGGGTCTGCAACCTTTACGACAAAATGAGCCGTTACTGCTCCTTGTCTAACTAATAAAATGTGTCCAGAGCCACAAAACAAACTTCAACTGTGATTATAAACTGGTGGTCCGCGGGCCTTTTCAAGTCCTTTTTAGGAACTTTTATGGTCAATGGAGGAGACATTATAAATCTAAATAAATATTGTTATTATTAATATATTATTTATTATTATACACAGGCCAAATAAAAATACCATATTCATGTAAACAAGAAAAATACTATATATAGTTTATACCTATTTCATAAAAACTAGTACAACTGAATTATTCAGGCTTATTTATTTTCTAATTCTTAATATTATGTAATTCTGATGGATTTGAGAGAAAGATCATAGAAAGAAAATGGAATATTTAAGTAAACAACAGGCTAGCATGAGCTAACGTTTTACTTTTTGTATTAGTAGTATTGATCACATACAAATTTATTTCTGTTGTGAGTATTAAAAAAACAAATTATGTTTGGRCACATTTTCAAAGAGCCACTTCAGATGGACTCAAGAGCCACATGCGGTCCCAGAGCCTCAGTTTGCAGACCCCTGATATAGTTGGAGTAGTGCAGTTAGATCCAGTGATAAAAGTGACCAGAAAAACAATATAGTCAGAGTTGTGCTTTTTAAAAAAACAGTGATAAAGTGGCCAAGGCAGAGTTTTAGAGTGACATGATTCTAATTGTTCAAGAGATATTTGTTGGAGGTCATTCTTTTATGTTAAAAAACCAACTTAAGTTGAGCAACTAGGGCTGCAAGATGTCAGGAAAAAGTGCGATATTAGTGCTAGGGCTGCACGGTATATGCGGTAGATGGTAGAAAGGGTTTGAAGTTAGCCTACGGTAGAAATTTACCCTCTACCGTCCTATCATCATTACATCATCGCACCTGTGTGAACAGGGCTGCGAGTGCAGAGGCAACTGAGCAGGAGGAGTGCAAAATGAAGAAATTATAGGATTTTTAAAACGCGTAAAGAGAATAAATCCTCAAAATTTCCCCCTCCCGCTGTAGAAAAGTTACATCAGGATCACGTCCTTCCTCCCTCCCTCCACGTTGCACAGAGCGAAGCTTTAATAACAACAGTTTTTTCACACCCAAGTTGTCGGAGAAAAAACTTGTTTTTATGTTTTGTTACCCACAGAGATGATAAAAAAAAGACGTGGACGTTCGTTCAGTCATAAATCCATCTTGTTAATGTAAAAGTTCTGCTCTGATGATGAAGATGAGCTCGCAGCAGAGCAGCAGCTGATAAGTTCAGCAGGCCGAAGCTCATTGTATGACAGGCTGATATTAAAGCAAAAATGCTGGGTTTGATTAAGATTAGTTTTCTGCATAAAAAAAGCTCTAAAAATTACATTACCTTAACTTTTTATGATAATTTTCTACCGCAATATATACTGTTACCGTGAAGGGATTCAATTTATACCGTGATAGGAATTTGAGGTCATACCGCCCAGCTCTAATTAGTACAATAAGAGTATCAGTTGTGATAAATGCTCATGTTCTGCCACCACAGTGCTCACACCACCTGACGTGTGAGGAGGTCCATCAGACGGCCAAATTTATGGTTTGTGTCTACGGTGTTTGCTAACCCTTTGTGATAAATTTTGGATAAATTGTGCAACAAGTTGGGTCACATTTTTGTTGTTTATTCCCTCGACCTTCAGTTCTCTCCTGTCCTGTTCAGAACTCCTCCTCTCCAAACTCGATCAGTCTGTTTTCTCCTGCGCATATGTGCATGTCCCCGCAGTTATTTAGGCTCTGTTTTTGTTTTTCAACACCCGGGCTTGTAAAAGAGGGAAGGCTGCCAGGCTTGGAGCACTCAGAACTCCTCTTCCTCTCCGAGCCCGGCCCCGTCTGCAGGATTTATGGCCCGGGCGATCGCCCCTGAGACAGAAACTGAGAAGAGCCTCTCCCGGAGGGAGATGGGGGGGGGGGGCTCGCTGAAACTCAGCACCCCTCCTGRTCTCCTCTTCAGCGCTGCCGGGCGATGCTGCTGCCAGCGCCGTGCGCGTGTCACCCGGAGCCACGAGCCCCGCGTTTCATCTTCAGCCCTGCCTTCGTAATTTGTCGCGCAAATCAAAAGGTAGCCGGCATTGTCGCAGCGCAAACCTTACACCGGTGTCACGTAAGCTCCTTGAAGAGAACCGCTGCAGGTGATTCACATCCTCAGCTCTTTGTCAACTCTTCTCCCGTGACTGCAGCTGAAGTCAGGAGTGTGGGTGTAAAGTCCTCGTTTCCATTAAAACTTCAGCCCCGTAGCAGCTGCCTGCTCTGTAAATGACACCCAAAAGGTGCTGGACCGCTCGTAGCGCCGGGGTCCGCATGTGAAGCAGGCGGCCCCAGTGCAACAGCTCTGACAAGTTCTCGTGGCGTCGGGGCCAAAAAGAGCTCTGTCACACGGGAACGAAAACGAAAGATGCGTGACAAGATGAAGCTCTAAATTTTGAGTTGCCGAAAGCGACACGAAGGATAATTTAACAAAGAATGTAAGCCGTCGTGGAGGAGGTGAAGTGTACAACAAATAATCTAAGATTACACGTGGTTTCAGTTTGTGCAAAAGTTTGTCATCTATGAGAAACATGTTAGGATGGAGAGGAGTCAGCAGTGGCATGCAATAACAAACAAAAAATGATGATTGCGATTTTATTTTGTATAATTTTAAGGTTAAAATAATTTACGGTTCAGAAAATGACTGAGTTATCAACACCGCTTTTTTCTTTTAAGTCAAACAAACTGATTTTACAAACATGACCCTAACGAGCGCTCGCTGGTGTAATTTCATGAACAAAATTAATTAAAATCCACGTTTTGAATCATTTAAAGACTCAATTAGAGAAAAAAATCCTTTTTAAATCTCATGCTTCAACATGATAAATGGACCTGAACGTGGAGGGGGGAAAAGAACGGCAAACCTTTTCCGTTACYCTCGTATTTGAGGTTAAGATTCTTTGGAATGGGCCGGAGAACATTTTTCCACTCAGTCAACCGAACGTGCACATTCTGCCCTCTTCGAAAAAAAAAAATCATCTTTTGACCTAAAAATCTGGCTTTTTTCCCTGCGCAGCTTCGAAGGGGCTCCGGTGCCCCTGAAACGGAGGGTCTTTCAGTACTCACCACCAGATGGGATAGCCTCCAAGCACCGGCGAGCTGGACAACCACACACACATGAAATATCCAATCAGGTACAAATCCATGAGGTAAGCCTTGCAGTGTGTGACGGGGGTGAGTGGATCAATACATGGAACTCCCAGTGTGAAGAATAGTTTCCAGGAAGAGGGGATTTACAGCAGCTTGATTGTTGAATGAGGGGGGAAATTAAAATAAAAATTTTTTAAAAAGTCTTCCTGCTGTCCCCCCCCCTCCCCCCTATTTGAGTCGGGCCAGGAAAGTGTGTCTGTCTCCCAGTAGTTAGCAGAATAAGTGTCTCTTACACTCGTGCACACGCTCCTACCCGTCCTCGCCTTCCCTCCCTCTCTCTCTGAGGTTCTTCCCCAAGGTAGATATCGTTTTCTCTCTCTCCCTACTTTTTTCTCCCTCAGGATGCCTCATCCACAGGCCCGATATTAAAGTGGCGGGCGGCGGGTGGGGTGGAGACGGGGCTGAAGGCAAGGGGGGGTGGGGTGGGTGTGTGTGGAGGTTTTGGAGTTGTCAGCTGGCAAGCCAGTCACAGGAGATGGCCTTAGGTTACGAGGAAAAAAAAATTATTATTCGTTCCCATCTGTCAATCACACGCTACCCCCTGGTAATGTGGAAAAGAAAGGGAAGAGCGAGAGGCGGGGAGGTGGAGGGGAGGGACACATGAAAAAAGGTAGAGAGTTGTTGCTCAACTTGTTTCATCCCTGATCATTGGAAATAATCACGTAAGAAGTGGCCGGAGGCAGGTGACGAGGAGGCTCTGCACGCTTTACATGCTGACTCATCGATTTCTGTTTTTGTTTTGTTTTAGGGGTTGCGCCCTGACTAATTGATCCGGATATCGCGTGTAACCTCTGCCCCACTCGTACCCAGATAGATATACAGTGAATTTTCTAAATTGTTGTCCGCCCCCCTCCAACAGGGGAGGGACAAAAAAAAGGGAGGAGGGACACAATAAAGCCATAAAACTACGGGCCTGGCATGCAGGGGTTATACGCTCGGGCGGCCCAAAGGCAACACATTTTACATCAATACTATTGTCATTCTGATGGGCTGAGGGGTGAGCAGCCGTGGGGTGGGGGAGGAGCGGGGGGGACACTTGAGACGAACTCAGCCTAAATGTGATAAACACACAAGGAAACTGATCAGGATGAATGCAAACGAGATAGGCTGGAAAAGATCACAGAGAGGGAGTGATGGTAATCTGGATTATCAGACAGACAGGATGGAAGGGAGGACTGGTGAAGATGGGATCTCTGCTGACACATCAAACCACTTTTTCCTCTTTTTTTAAAGGTCTATAATATCAGGAAATGGAAAAATAACAATACATTTACATTTTCCACAAACTTTAAATCAAATCTAAAACGATATAAATTGATATTTTCTACTTAAAGTTCATAAAAGAAACTTTTGTAGTTTTTTCTCACAATCAAATCAATCAAAAGGTTTTCCTGAATCATATTAAATGAYTCTGTTTGACAGAAACATCCATCCAGTTTGAAATGCAGGTATGCACTCAATGTAAACAAAGTATCCTACACAACAAATCTGAGCGTAAACAGAACATAAACTGTCAGAATTCTCCATCCCAAACAGCTCTTTGATGGGAGTCACTGTTCACCTGTTGTCAGACACTTCGGCTGTTTCTGATTCTAAAAAAACACATGAAAGTCAGCATCTGTTCACACATTTGGATTACATTTTCATAATTTCAGGACACATTATCACAGTGCTCGTCCGGTGACAATGGATAAAAAATATTTTATTTTGTGGCCACATGATAATAACGCATGGCCACAAGACCCATGAGATAACTGTGTTGCAGTGTGTGACACAGACATTGTTGGAGTCCCGTTATTTATCCAATGTCACCGGACAGGCTCCATACATTAACCAACAATATGAGAACAATATTGTACAGATTTCGTTTTTTCATTTTTATTGGTCTTCATGATCTTTAATAAAAAAAAATACAGTTTAAAAAAAGTTATTTAAATAATCAATTGAACTCCAGGTTGTGTTTTTCTTTCTTTTTTTAATATATATTTTATAGAGCTGTGTATTGGCAAGAATTTGGTGATATGATACACATCACAACACATGGGTCATGATATGATATATCACGATATATTGTGATATTATAAGCAAGCCGTGTATTAACATTTTATTRTCCAATAGATTCTGATTAAAACTTGGTATAAAGAGCACACCATGCCTTGYGAACTGCATTTGTATTTCACATTTCTTCTTACAACTTCTGTTCATTGAGCCTTAATTAAAAATCGATCAGGAAATMAAATATTGCGATATTTCACTATCAATATTTCCTTACACCCCTAATATTTTCATTCATACAAGACTTTTTTAATGGATTTTTAAGTGCTCCATTTTAATTTTAAAATTATGAAGTCTTCTTAGTTAAGTGTGAGCGGAGCAAACCTTTTCGAGCCAAACCTAAATTTTCCTTTTGGGACAATGAAGTACGTGCCGGGCCACCAAAATAATCYAATACAAGCTTTTTCTTGGGTAGATTACCATAAATTTTGCACGCAGTAGCTACATGAATACCTCAGTGTTGCTGCGTACTTCCGTGGTGGTGCCTGGGGGTGGTTGTCTTTCAGCCCGGGACCTCTGGACCTGGAGTTCTGTGGACTGACAGGGATGCTCAGCAGGGGCTAGGAGCAAGCTCTCTTCATAGAGTGCCCACCGCGGGGAAAGACGCCAGTGACCACAGACTGGATGTCAGTGGTGGGGTGCCCCCCTTGTGCGTCCACCTCTGTGTTTTTTTTCTCCACAACAAAGAAGTTGGTGAAACAGGCAGTGACGGAGATGCGCTCGACCTACCGCCCTGTTTCTGATGTGTGGGGGGTGAATTTGACACTAACAGATAGCTATCCCAGTGCATTAACCGCGCTCTGCAGCAGATTAAGTCCATTTTTGCGTCCCTCGGTGCTGACAATGAGGCAGGACTGTTTCTGATTATCAACATTGTTGCGGGTTACAGCATCATCAGAAATGTGCCGAGCTCAGCGCTGGGATTTGGAAGACAGCTGCTGTTTAGGAACGATAGACGGTGCGCGGGGCCAGGGGTAGATTGGGAGAATGTGTCGGAGGTCTAATTTACGAGTACAGGCGCAGGAATCAGTCTGCGGTCTGATAATGAACAACATTGAAACCACGTTTCCCAGATTGAGGCCACAAGTGCAGCGAGAATCGTCTCGAAGAGGCAACATCGGTTAAGATCCGTATCTGTCGAAATGTGACTGAACAACACTCGTGGTGGGGTCTTTTAGAAATATCTGCAAAGGAAGAGCACAGTTTCCATCAGTGAGGATGGAGGGGGGGAGGCAAACACAGAGGTCCCCTACCGGGCTGGTTTCTAGGGTGACCTGAGAAAGGCCATAACCAGGTCCGGCTTTTTCTCAGGCCTAATCAGCGCATTACCACAAAGAAGGACATGTGTTAAGCCCCCCCATCTCTCCACTCAATCCGAATAGCGTGGCTGGACACAGGCAGCCAATAAAACCAGGATTAGGAGGGTATCTAAACACACTGAGCCTGTAGCGAGAAAATTTCTGAACACACCCAATCCCGCCCCATTCCCTTCAGCCCTCTCCGTCTCTCCTTCCTTCAAGTCTTTCACTTGATTCCTTTGCCTCTTCCTTTCAGTGCTCTCATCCTATAAGCTCTTCACACAAAGAAGCATCCAGGAATTACTCATTTTGTTGGAGTAGTTAAGCAAATTCCCAATACCTCTTGCCCACCTCCCTCCTTTATGTTTCGGATCCTGTGCTTTGTGCAGTTGCGATGATGAATTGTGCTCCATCACAATGACAAAATTGTGTTTGGCCGAGGCCCTGATCCACACGGGGAACGCTGTCTTTCCAAAACGATTTCGTTGCTCGCAAACCCGGCAACGTTCCTGGAAATATTTTCGTCCACAAGGAAACAGTAAACGACTGAAAAGCTGTAGTAACTACACCTTCTGACAACCTGGTATCACAAATGTGAGCAGGTAACCTGTTCTTGTTGTTGTTACTCCCTGAGGTCGTAGGTTAAGCATAACCTACGCACATCATCTTCACTTTTTTTACTGGTTTCGTTGAGTGATTGCCTCGCTCTGGAACCCAGTTGTCTTCATAAAACTCTTTTCCTGTGTGGACAGGGAGTTTGCGGAGAATTTATGCGAACGTAAAATGGAAACCTTCAACTTTAAAAACAAAACAGATTTTCTTCTGCCTCCATCTGTTGAGCAATCCTGATTAATTAATGCCTGATGATCGAATGGCAGTTGTGCAGTGTGTTCCTCCGTCTGTACAGGAAGTAAACTGTGTTTGCTGTCACGGGTCTTGGAAGTCYGATGCCACTCAGACTACCGATTCCTCCCCGATGCCGCCGGAAAATAAAGACAGTGTTAAAGATAACACAAACGCCTTTGTCGAGGCTTTTTAAGGAGGCTCGGCCACCAAATAAGTCTTTTTCATTAGAGCAGCAAACACTTCATCCCTCCGCTGCGTGAAGGATGCTCAGCATAAAGCCGAGACCCGCAGCGGTCTTCAGCCGGACACCGAGGCAGCCTAATTAAAGGCCACTTAAGCCCTACAATGTGTGGCCGTGCAGGTTGGAGCTGGGTCCCCGCCGACAGGGGCTCATAAACAAGGGAGTCTAGGACGGAGGGAGAAAATAGGACTATGTGCCGGAGACTTTGTTCACACAAGATGAAGAGTCAACAGCCTCCCCATCTCTCGCCCCTCCTTCGCCATCCCCCCTAATAACCAGCTTCTTCAGAGGAGCTGCAAACACAATGCCATCCCACTCCCCTCCACTTGCTCTCAATCACCGTTGGGACAATAAGGGGAGCCCCCCCCCCCTCTCCTCTACCACCGTCACCATCCTTCTGCCCCTCCCCGACCCCCAAACAGACACTTCTTTTATTGAAATTCTTTGGTGTTCTAATCCTCAGCTTCCTCCAGGGGTAATAATGGACTCTCTGCATCAGCCTTTTCCAGCGCAGCTATCATCCCAGTCTGCCTGGGTCACAAGTCCACCCCTCCCGTTGGGGAGAAATGCCCCCGCAGTGTGATTCCTGTCACAACCAGCTCACCCACGGGCCTGAGAACATCCCCAACGCCATTGACCTCAAAAACATTCTTGTAATAGAAGCCATAAAATTCGGTTTCTTTTCTTTTTTTTTTTTTTTTTTTTTTTTTTTTTTTCAGTCTTTTTTTTTTTTTTTTTTTTTTTTGCCCAGAGTTGTTTAACTTACATTTTTAATTAAATGCGTAAATCTGGTTTGCATCTCTGCATTTTAATTTATTTTTATATTTAATTAGATGCAAAAGAGGCCTGGGCCTGAAAGCAGCCTATTGTGCATGTTTACGGTCTTCATGGGTTTCAAATTTATTTAATTTATTATTATTATTTTATTGGATTTTTTTCTCCTCGCATAACAAAAATCAAATTTAAAGTTTGCCATTCTGATTCAGAACAAATTATTGTTGATAAAAAGTTGGGACAAAGTCCAGAAAGTGCTGTAATTATAATAAATATAATAAAGGTTGTAACAGATTATTAAGAAACATCCTAGCAGTAATGGTGAGCTCATTCTTGTAATTTGATTTGACTTGTGTGACTATTTTGATTTTTTTTCCTTGTTGTGTGTGACTTTTTGATGAGAAAAAAACACTTAAATGATGTATAAAAGGGTAACCTTTAGCTTTTTTCTAAAGCTTTCAGTGCTAAGCTGTAGCAGAAAGAAAACTCAGTTTAAAAATGATAAATTGAGTGTTTGAGCAGCCATGATGAGCTCACAGCAAAGACCGCAGGAAACCCGATCAGTGTGCTGACACTGACATCTGCTGGTAAAAAAATAAAATAAAACATTTTATTTATGGCATTCATCGTGTCATGTCTCCACTGTTTTCAAAATCATGACGTAAAACTTTAATGTGAGGCAAAATACCATGTTTTCCACTAATTGAAAAGGTAATATGAATAAAATATCATCATTTCAGTCTGACGAAAAGTATTAATTCATACAACATAAACCAAAAAGCTCTGAACCTGTGGGCGGTAAAAATGTCAATAGTAGGGTATTTTTAAAAACAAGAAGGGAGAAACAGAAAAAAATATTTTTTATTTGATATTTAAATTTGCTCTCAATAATTGAAAACCCAGGATTTCTTGAAGGAATGCATGTCACCTGCTGTCCTTCATGCTATAGTGTTTAAATCAAAATCTAATTTAAGTGGAAGAGTAATAGCTGTATACCATATCCAGGTCATGATTGATAAAAAAAAAATCAAATATTTAAAATATTATTAATCACAATCCTGCWCAATAACTCTAATATTAGCTAAAAAAAAATCTGTAAAACTGACTGAGTTGTATGGGTGTAAATCACCAGATTTATTATATGTGGAAGACGATATATTTCTTATCACAAAATCTGTCACGATATGATCAGATTAAATTCGATTCACAAGTGTGATATGATGTGATATCATAAGCTCATCTAGCATAAATGATTATGTTAGATATATTGATCCACATCAGGTATAAGATGATGATATGGATCAATTTTTTTTCATTTTGCCCAGGTATAATTGAATCATTTAATCAATATATTGATGTGGATCAATGTATTGTTYCTGAGGTGTAGWRTTTTTTATTTCTGTTTTCCAGTGGATTAATTACTGACCACAGATATGCAGTGAAAGAAGTAGAAGTTAGTTATCTACATGCAAACAGCAAAAATGGAGTTTGCATGRAGACTAGTGGTACAAAGGCATCAGAAAAAAGTTTGATGTGCGAAATATCAATGTTGATTTAACTCTAAATTGTTAAAGAGCAGTTAAATTATAAAAATATTTATATTCTCTATCATCTAACAGCAACGTGTCCTGATGCATCTCAGTAATCCAGGTAAAAATCAAAAAGAAAAAAATTGTATAGGTCTTCTGGACGGGTTCTTCTCTAATAAAACGTTTCGTCTCTCCTCCAAGAGACTTCTTCAGTCTGAGAGTTTCAGGCAAAATTCAGGCTTTTAGGCACTGCCTCCATGTGACTGATACTCGCATCACATGGCTATCGTTGACACCTAATTAACCTATTGTTAACAGGGGTGGAGTGATGCTGGCAATAGCCGCACGGTAGGAGGGGGACAACTGAAAARGGAGGCCTCCACCTCTGTTTAATGATGGACGGTCTTTCTTCACAAAAATGGCTTCTTTTACTCCTCTCTCAAACCAACGTTCCTCTCTATCAAGAATGAGAACATCCTCATCTCTGAAAGAGTGACCGCTGGCCTGTAAATGAGTGAAAACTGCAGAGTTCTGGCCATTAGATGTAGCTCGTCTGTGTTGGGACATTCTTTTGAACCGTGGCTGCTTTGTTTCCCCGATGTATAACTGGTCGCAGTCCTCCTGGCACTTAACAGCATATACAACATTGCTCTGTTTGTGCCGGGACACCGGATCTTTGGGGTGAACCAGCCTTTGCCGTAATGTGTTTTGGGGTTTGAAAGCCACTGGGACATTATGTTTAGAAAATAAACGTCTCAGTTTCTCCGAAACACCCGCAACATACGGAATAACCACAGGTTTGGGTCTGGGTTTGGGGTCTTCATTTTCACCTGAAGGTTGCATGGAGTCCTGTCTGTGTTTCCTGTTTCTTGGAGGAGAGACAAAACGTTTCATTAGAGAAGAACCCGTCCAGAAGACCTATACAATTTTTTTCTTTTTTATCTAACAGCAACATTTACAAGCTAGGAAATGCATTCATGTAAGACTGAACTTTAGACGAGATTGTTGAGAACAGTCTTCCACTGTTCCATTTATTTAACCACAGATCCATGTATCCAGTGCGTACGTGTAAAGACTCGCTAATGTCACTCCTCAGGTGCATTTGATCAATTTCAAGAGTTGGGTTCTTGTTCCAGAGCCAGAGATGATCTCACACCCTTGTCATCCTCAGTTTGCATTTAACAGAGCTCTAAGTTTACAAAGCTAACGCGTCCATTCCACCTGAGGCCCTGAGCACGAGACCGTCTACTGTCAGCCCACCAAACCTGTTTGATGCCACTCAACACAGGGGGGGCTCTCAGAAACAGTGGGTGTCGTGTAACGTTGCATGCCAGCAGAACTCCTCTGGCTTCAGGCTAACGTGGGCCTAAATTAGTATTTGGACTTATCTTTGGATCTTGAACATGACACTGTTCCCCTTTGATTTTTGGAACCGCGGTTTCGGCCTCATCAGTCAATATTTTGTGCCTTGAGCAAGTTCTTCTGTTTCGTTTGTTGCATGAAGAGTGAAGGGCCTCCTTTTGTGCTAACCAGCTGTCTAATCTCATGAAATCGCAAAATGAAATCAGTGGTTTTATGCTAGTTATAAGGTTTGTTTATTGTATGTAATACTTGACAAAAGTTAAGTAGTTGGTGTCTGATTTCTGACTTGAAAGGTACTTTCAAATGGGCTGATATTAAGCTGTCGTCAGGTTGTTGTGATGTCTGTTTTGCACCAAATACTGAAGAATAGTTTAAATTCTAGCTGTAATTGAAAATCCTCCCATCAGTCTGTCTGTCCACCCATTCTCTTCCTCCTGTTCTGGAGTCGGACTTGTCCAGAATATCTCACTGAGGATGAGTCCATGGGGCATCCTGGAACTGAAATTGAACATGCTACGTAGAAATTTTTGCATGAAAAATACGGTGGGTAGTTAAATGCCCCAAAGTGGATATTTTCACTCCATTTTTTTTCTTTTGTTGTTCATGTTTAAATGTGTCTCATTTTTTTCCAGTTTTAGCTAGAAAGGGTACATCTATGATGAATCTATCTGGAAAAATTGGGACAAATATGTGTGAGACTTCATCATGTCTGAATAAATGTAAGGCACTTCGCCTTATCTGACATACCGTCTTGTGAATGTGCGAATGTTATTTATAGCCAAAGTTCATGACTSAACCCATAGCAATGGTGGTCAGTTGTTTTGGTCTGGTGGTTAGTTTTAATTTTTTGACCGGGTTAAAATATTTCAAGGTTAATATTTTACTATTGTAGATTTTTGAAAACATTTTTATTTTACTTGTTATGTACAATATTAAACAAAATCTTATGTGTCCAATGAGTATTTTTTAATGTTGAATATTTGTAATAATAATAGTAATAATAGTAGTAGTAGTTGTAGTAGTAGTAAAGAAAAGAAAAGATTGTTGTAAACAAAAACACCAAACTGAAGTAAAAACTCTGCAGGAGCTGGATTTACTCTCGATGTTTCATCAGCTCATCGGTTAGGGTCCAGAGTCTGTGGGGGTCCAGAGTCTGGAGGGTCCAGAGTCTGGAGGGTCCAGA
>NW_013952521.1:17511-23755 GCF_001266775.1 Austrofundulus limnaeus | reverse complement strand
TAATAATAATAGTAATAATAATAATACTATTTAACACCAAAACTTTGTTGCTTCATTGATTAAAATGTACTCTTAGGCATCATTGTATTTGTCTACTACATAATCCAAACCCTCACAGAACACTGCTCATATTTTTTATATTCAAATCAAGGATGATTCAGAATATGTGCACTTTTTWAATAAAGTTTTAAATAAACGCGTACCTATGTAATTTCAAATGATTTGTTTAAAAAAAGGCTGGTTTTATCAAGTTGCCTCCCAAGTGTCAATCATGRTTGTTAATCCCGCCCCCGTCCCCCATTACGTCAGGGGGCGTCGTCCACGCTGTTAACATTGTATCGAGCCCTGATAGGCWGGTTGGGATCACGTGACACAAAGCAACCAATCAACGCGGAGTGCGATGTGCACAAGCTCAGCCTATATATGCGGCCGTGAAAGTTTTCCTTGTGGACTGTCGTGTTGTCACCAGCTGGTGGGTATAGGCGAAGTAAACGTGGACGAGTCTCGGTGTTTCGCGTGTTTCCGAGCGGATAGGGACACCAGAGCCCCTCGTATGAAGCGGAGGGATGGCACCGGGTGTCTGGAAGCCCCGGAGTCTCGCCCTGTGGTAGTTACCAGTTACATAACTGAGCACATCGATTTTACACCAGAACTGGGATAACGGACCCGTAGTGTCCCACAGGTCGGTCCATTTTCCTCTCCTGTAAGCGTGACGTTTTAATTACTCAGCAGAAATCAGCGTCAATGAGCTCACTTTTAGCTCCTGTTGTGCTAAGCTGAAAATCTTTGTTTTTGGCTAATTTTGTTTCCAGTTAYATAACTTAGGGAGCTTTTTGTCAGATTAGTCTGCTCTTGTTTGTCAGGACTTAATCTTAACTTCAGAGGTTCTTCTTGACTTTTACAACTGTGCTATATTATTGCACAATTATTATTATTATTATAGTTATTGTGTTGTTGCTTTTTATTTCCAACGTGTTAACTACACAGCAATCATTTTATGCAAAGAAGAGAGAAACAAAACAATAAAGAACTCACAAGAAATTAAATTAAAAAGTGCACAGGTGTTGCTACATTTTTTTAGGATAGTATTTCTAGCATTTACAGAAAGTTAAAAATACAGTGTTGTGATTGGCTGTCAGGTGTCTGTCTAATAAAAAGCTMTGATTTTAGTAAATTTACCTACAGTATGTCATTACGTTAATGTATTATCAAGTGATAAATCTACCTAATGGTGCACTGGGATTTAAAGCTGCATTATATTAGGTAAATCCTGTGATGTGCAATGTTATTATTGCAATAAATCACTGTTTAATCACTATTAAATAAACCAGGTGTGCATCAAGGTTAGTGTTTTTATTGTTCAAATACAAATTCTCCTCAGTGCTGATTCAGCTGGACTCATTTATGCAATAAATTTGTGATTTTTCCTGCTTGGCAGAGCCACCCTCTTTAAAATAATCAATTTCTCAGCCAGGAGGTTGGAATAATAGGAGTTTATGTTGATTTATTCATAGAAAAAGTACCCAGAGTTCTATCTTTTGTCTGGTTTTTAATTCCTATTTGAGAGACTGAATGCTGCTTGAATTTCCTGAAGACTTTTTAAACAACCTAATATATTGTTAGTTTATGTTTTCAACTACCCTTGTCCCAAAAATCAAACCGTTTCATTCGTCACCACATACTTCTTGTGTTGTTTACCAGTGAAATGTAGATGTAGTYCTGAAAATATAATTTTCTGCTGGAAAAAAAACTCTTATCTTTGAGGTAAATGAAGATTTATTACTTGTTTGTTTAATTAAAAAAGTTGTGTTATGCTTMGCCTTTTGAAAAAGTCTCAGCCAATCAGTCTAACTGTAGCTGTGAATTGCAGAGCTCCATCGTGCGGTACGCCGAACGCTTCCGCGATGAACGTGGGGACGGCGCACAGCGAGGTGAACCCCAACACGCGAGTGATGAACAGCAGGGGGATGTGGCTGTCGTACATCCTGGGGATCGGCCTCCTCCACATCATCCTGCTCAGCATCCCTTTCGTCAGCGTCCCCGTGGTCTGGACCCTCACCAACCTCATCCACAACCTGGTCAGTGCGGCGGCTCGGCTCAGACACGCGTCTTTTAAAGTTTATTAATGACTTCGGGAGGCAGAAACAGAAGCAGAAATCAGCACTTTAACTGCGACTGAAAATTTGTGAATTTTCTAATATTTAGTTAAATTTAAGTGTCAGAGTCCAGTAAAATACCAAACTTAMTAAAAGGGTTTGGGAAGGTGTTTAAGTTGAGAGGAAACGTCTGTTGCTTCCTTCTTCTGTCTTGTTCTTTAATAGGTTTGGGGTCATTTATTGCTTCTGCAGTCTTTGTGTTGCGTCATTAACTCAGATTGTTTCTTTTTCTCTCCACCCTTCAGTTTCAGAGCTTCTAATCCTGTAAGCACACAGTTTCTATTTTTAGGTTAATTCCAGATTTCCTTAGCTTTATCCTAACTGGACATCGTTGTCTCTCCACAGAAAGTCTGCTCTCTTTCAGATGCTGAATCAGTCATATATTGTTTTTGTCAAATAACTACTTCTACATATATTGTGTTATTTTAAATGTTCATTCAGGACATGGATGTTGTAACTTTTTATACTGTTCCAAGTAGTTAACTATATTTACAAAAAAATACTTATGTTTTTAAGATATAAATTTACTTCATACTTAGGGCTGTAGCGATACACTTACCTCACGATATGATATTCGATATTCTGATCATGATACGATGTATATCACGATATTCAGCGAACGATACAATTTGATTTTCTGAACGATTTTAGAGGGACAGAGTGATGTTGGTGACATTTTGGGACTGTTCCGTAGACTTGGATTGAATTAATTGAACTGAAAACTGATTAAAAGCACCAACTACACAATATCTGTATCTGATTGGACAGAGACCTAGTTTACAGCTGGACAAAATTAATAAAAGATGCGGTGAGAAAATTAGTTTTCTTTAATTYAAACAGTGCAAACTGTAGCTTACAAGCCTAAAAAAGTAACTTTGGCCAATAAAGAGCAAATGTTCCCAAATCTTCAGAATTTGTTGTTCATGATGAGAGTAATTAACACTGTTAAAGACTTGGACGTAAATTATTTTGTTCCCATGTTACAGAGGGGGAACAGATTATTTTAAACAACTGAAATATTTGGTTCTTGTATCAGCAATAAAAAAAATTATAAATACACACAATTGGCCTCATGCAAGAACATGTTCGTATTCTTATCCTAAATTTCTCTTACTTTTGTTCAAACAAAGGGTTCGTACGAACATGTCACATCAGATTCAACAAACTCTTCTATCTTCAGGAAAAGTGTGTAAATGAGCTGCGTAAATTGATGAATGTGTACCAGCTGCTCGTGCACGCGAGAGGAGATTAGCATAATTACCACCCCAAAAACACCATATAAGGCTATGTTTCCTGCCTCAGATACCAGGAAGTGTCCATTCATGAAAATGACAGCGAAAATTAAAAAGAAGAACTTTAGGAGTTCAGAGATTGAAGTCCGTCTGTCAGAGATCCAGAAAAGAAAATCTGTCATTTTTAGCAGGTCAGCTGTGGAATAAAAAGAGCTGCTAAAAGTATAAACAACTGTGTTAAATCATTTTCTTTATTCAGAAGCCACAGCGCTGCACACCGTACCCCCCGCTGCCCCCGCGACCTGATCCCGGATAAGCGGCGGAAAACGGACGAACGGACAATTTATATTGTTAGTCTAAATTATTACATTTAAAATTATAACTCTAATTCAAGCAGAATAGCCTATTGTCAACATAATTATGGAGTGTGATTTATTTTCAACTCAAAATATCTTCAAACTTACTAAATATAATGCTATTAGTGAAGAAAACCCGTCTGGATAACAGCAGACTGACTGCTGGTAAAATATACGACAGGTCTGGACCACTCGGGAATTTTGTTCGTATCTGAAAAAAATCTTAGAATACGACAACATTGGTGAATGCCACAAATTCTCCTAAATCACTCGTACGCACAATTTAAGAACAAATCTGTGCGTACGAACGGTTCTTGCATGAGGCCCAATGTGTTGGAAGACAGTGTTTGGTGGCTGACTGATGAATAGTGAGGCTAAAGAGAACATGAGAAAAGTTGGAAAAGGACTGATAACGACTCATTCTGTGATTTAAAAAAAAAAAGGCCAGGTTTTGTTTATTTATTCATTTTAGAGCTTTTTTTAAGCAGCAGCTGATGATTCAACTGAAAGTTACCTTGACAAGATTATGAGAGTCCTTTTACTGAGAAATTCATCAGAAGCACTGTGAAAATGGTTGGATCTGCCTCTCTGGCTGGAGTGTGTCCTCCAGACACACGGGGACAGATTTTCACAGAGGAACTGAATTTCACACAACACCCGCTAAGCTCGAGGCGCTAGACGCATGCCTGCCTGCCTTCCTTCTGTAACGTGACGGCTGACTACAGTCGGAAAAAGAGCGCCCCGGATGAGACACTTCAATTTGGCTTAAAATACAGACATTCTGACTAATAAAGAACTGTTCGTAAACTTACCTCAGCTTAGAAGGCAGAGGGTGTCAATCTTATCTGCTAAGATTCAGCTTTCGGTGCATAAAGCTAGTGTTTACTCATGATGCTAATGCTACCGTTACTCTTTAGCTTCTTAGGAGTAGAGGAGCCAAATGGCTGGCTCACTGCTGCCAACTAGCCGTCAGAGGCTGAACTACAACATAAAAATGAAATGGCAGGAAAGTTGACATTTTAAACCTTAATTAAAAATCGATACAGGGCTTTAGAGTATCYATACAGTATCGGGAAATGAAATATCGATATACATCAGTGTATCGATATTTTCCTACACCCCTATTCATACTACTGCAGTGCTAACACGACTACTTCTAATGCCAACTGTGCTTCTAATAATGCTAATACTGCTAATGCAAATTCTAGTAATATAAGTGAACGCTAAAGTTAGCTAGCCTTTTGCTAATCAGCTAGTATTTTACAGCTTGCATTTTAATTGCTGCTTCTAGGTAGCAGTACACACATTTCATCTGCCAGTTTCAACCGTTATTGCACACGTCTGCAGCTGTTTTAACATCTTCGACTTCCTGGTTGTGGTTACAGTGCATGTACCTCCTGCTTCACACGGTCAAAGGGACCCCCTTTGAGACCCCGGACCAGGGTAAGGCTCGCCTCCTGACCCACTGGGAGCAGATGGACTACGGCGTTCAGTTCACCGCATCGCGCAAGTTCCTCACCATCACCCCTATTGTTCTGTAAGTTGGAAGAGACTCCCTGACTGCCTCTTAGTGATGGAAACAGCAGCTGAAGCAAAAATCATCACCAGCTAAGATAACGTGACTCTAGTGAGATCAGAATGGAGTTAAACAGGATGCTGCAGTTCAGTTTTTGCAGTCATGAAGGGTGTTCGTTGATTGCCACCCTCGTGTCATTGTCTGAGCTCTCAAACCYGTGAGGACCTCACTGTTTAGAGGAGAGCCTCTTCCTGCCGCCCTGCTCTTTTCTTTCCTCATTACCATCAGAGTTCAGTTTACAGGAGCGACTTCAGTTCCCCYGGGCTGATTCGCCGGCTCAGCAGGAATCCTGTAACCAGAGCAGTTCTGCAGGTGTGCTTGATGTTTCTGCTGCGTTTTGTTTTGCGACCGGCGCCAGCAGGAAGTGGTTATTCTTARAGCTCCATATGGTGGAATGACACATCTGCGCAGGTGTTCTGTTGTAGAGCRGTCCTTCTTCATGTCAGAGCTGAAGAACAGCCTCTTATTATCAGCTCAGACTGTTTCTGTCAAAACAATTCACTGTTTGTTTGATGGGATTTAGGTAAAACTGTGGATTTCATTTTAAGTTCCACTTTAAAGCCAGATTGCAATTTAAAGTGCTGTGAAAGAGAAAGGGATTTTGTTTTTGCGTAGGAGTGAACACAGTATTCACTCTATTATTTAGCACAGAACACTGAATATTTCATAAAACTGCATTTCATTAAAAGTTTGAATAATTTTATAAAATGTGTTTTAACAGTTGGATCGAGTAAGGATGACTCTCAGCTACTACCTCGCCAAATTTTATCTCGATATTTATAAAACTGACTGAGTTAGGACTGTTTTTGTGTTGGCTAAAGGAAATTACCGTATTTATTCATGTATAATACAACCCCCCCACACACTTTTTTGAGCTTAAAAAGCATAAAAAATTTAATCCTCAAACTACCTCCAATTTCATAC
>NW_013952521.1:15402-16833 GCF_001266775.1 Austrofundulus limnaeus | reverse complement strand
TATAGTACTACCCCCAACTTTATGAATGATTTTATGGATTTAATTTTACGTATTATACTTGAATAAATACGGTAGCTGTGGGCGGCCATGTTGAACTGGGTTGACTTTAAGAACTTATAGGAATTAAAGTAGAAAACGGGCCAGATTTTGGTCACCAGCGGGCCTGATGTGGCCCGCGGGCTGCTAGTTGAATAGCCCTGCTCTATAAGGTAATTAGTTTCATTATCATTTCTGTGGTTCATGAGATAATTTGGTGATACCGCAGACAGCAGCAGGCAATAACTGCTGAAAGCTAACAGTTAGCATTGATGGACAAATTTATCCTCTCACCTGGAACCTGTTTRTCTTCTTCTCCTTTTTGCTTCAGGTATATTTTAACCAGCTTCTACACCAAATATGACAGAGTCCATTTTGTGGTCAACACGGTTTCTCTGCTCACCGTACTCATCCCCAAACTGCCCCAGCTGCACGGCGTGAGGCTCTTCGGGATTAATAAGTACTGACAAGACGGATAAAAAAAAGCAAAGCAGGAGGTCTAACGCTCCCGTGGACTGCTGGGAGCTCACAGAGATTTGGGCCTCAGGAGGACTCGTTGTGGCCCCTCGGTGRCTCCAAAAGGAAGTCCAGCGAGGACACTGCCATGGTACCAAAACAAAAAGACTCAAAGGAGAGAGCACAAAGGGAAATGTTGTGACAAAGAGTCAAGTTTTTATTTTTTTTTCTGGCAGGATTCACTTTAAGGAAAATGTTGCAGAAGTACAGCGAGTCATTTCACCACACTGGCACTAAACGCTATCGGAGTCGTTTGTGTGCAGCGATACACTGCTGTGTTTCTTCAGCTTCACCCTCGCCTGTAGCCTCCTCCCTCCTGAGGTCTGTGGGATCAGAGGAGTGTGACGCTGCGGGGGCGAGACACGAGAAACCACCGGGTTTTATATTTAACCTGCTCTGCTCYGGGTCAGGATAGGGAAGTTAAGCAACTCTTTATTTTTATCTGACCTTCTCCAGATTTGGACAGCTCTTGTCCCGGTCGGCAGAAGCGTCTGGCCTCTTGTGCAGACAGGTTTGAGCAAGACCACCCCGGCTGTTTAAATGACCCAACAGTCCTGCAGTTTCAGTGAAAACTTCAGTGGTTCGGTCCTGAAAATGCACACAGGGACCACACGAACCGATAGAGCAGACCTCACTCCATTTATATTAGAGATGCACTGATAGCAGTTTCTTTACATTAACCGGTTAATTACATAAATCATGGAGGCAGAGATGTTGCCGTTCTAAAAGGTTTCATTAGAGAGTGTCAATGCTGTGGCGCGTTWATTCATCAAATAACCATAACTTTATTCTTTCACCCTCAAAAATAAAAACATGTTCAGAGCACCACAATGACAGAAATGTCTTATAATARTAACAAACAGCTGTGAACTTGGATTA
>NW_013952521.1:12751-14832 GCF_001266775.1 Austrofundulus limnaeus | reverse complement strand
ATATTACGAGTTTAAAGTCGTAATATTACGAGTTTAAAGTCATAATATTATGAGAAAAGCGTCATAATGTAGCCTTTATGAAAAAGCATGCAGTTATCACTGCATTAAAATGACGAATGTTGAGCAACTTGTCAAGTTCTTTAGTATTGCTATAAATAAATAGTCTTTTAGCACATTAGCATCAAATTATCAGTAGCAGGACATGGAACTTGTGCAAACAACTATAAACTGAAGCCGCATTGTAATTAATGGAAGCATTGCTGGATTTAGTCGTCACATAGTTAATTTGGATGAAAGTGTATTAATCTAACAGTGACCCAAGTCATTGCGGAATACTTTATAAACACAGACACACATGGCTGTACGGCCGGTGTGAGGAAAATGAGGAACGGGAAATAGACAAGTCGTGATTATGACTTTTTCTTGTAAATATTACGACTTTAATCTTGTAATATTATGAATTTATTCTCATAAAATTATGACTTTAACCGCGCAGTAATAATAAAAAAAATATCATATTGTGTCTCTAATACTCCGTCGTATGTTATGTCATTCCCTCATCTAAAACATCCCCAGAGTGTTGCTTTGACAAAATCATTGTGTTAGCCATGTGGAGCTGCCTAAACACTTGATGGTACAAAGCCCCGCCTATTTACCCAAAGCTCCTCCCTGAGCTCCCACCCCATAGAGCACCCCTCCCTCGTGCCTACCCCTCGGCAGTAGAAATATTTCTTTACAAATCACCGCGGCACAGCAAAGTGCATCTTAAAACTGGTGGATGTTCTTGATTGCCAGGGATCCATATTTATAGTTTCTTCACAAAACGTAGCTTAACATTGATGTTTATGTATGAGAGGATGACTGGGAGATCTGATACCAAGCTGAAATGTCTCGTAAGAGCCTCCGGACTCACTCCCGTTCCTCAGAAGATGAACTTCCCGGGTCCGACGTATCGTTGGAGGAAGGCTCAACTGGATGCTGAGCTGCCATTTTCCAAAACTGATATTCAAAAATGTTGCTTCTTTACAACAAAATTAAGAGAGGCTTTAAATAGCATGAAGTCTTGTGAAGACGTGCTGAAGTGGGAGTGTCAGAAACTGTAATTCAATTCGGTTTCTTTATATAGCACCAAGTCACAACAACTTGTGTCTCAGGGCACAAAAAAAAACAACAACAAATAAATAAATAAAACAATAAATCTAAAGAAGCTAGCAGACTGCGCCAAAGCTAAGTAGGAGGTCCTTAAAGAGATAGAGGTCAGTTTTAAYTTTAGATATTTTTGATGAATGCAGCATTTTCATATAGCAACTAGGGTAACACTTGGATGAGTATAGAATATAAATATGTGTGGAAAATACCACATTTGATCTGCTAACACTCTAAGTAATGAACCTTGCCCACCACTACTGTTCTGCAGTCAGTGCATCTCTAGTTTTAGGGTCTCCTCCATTATAAAGAACAAGAATAGTTTTAAAATGACACTAATGTATCAACTTGAATTGTTTTTAAAGCCTCCTGTCTGTTTAAGATGCTGCTTTGGTAAATTAATMCAACGTTTTCCTGTTTGTTTGCTTTTAGTTGAATTAATCTGCTGCTTACTGCTGAAAAAATCTGATCAGGTTTTATTCATCAGGATGTCCCTGGAAACGAAGGAGACTTTTTTTAAGTTGAGCAGAAAAGACAAAAATATTCAGATTTTCTTACRAAACTCTGAACTTTGTGATTGTTTTTTTTTTTTTCATCTATGCAAGCTGTTTGTTTCAGTTGATTGCAGTTTGTAGTTTGTGCCACTAGATGTCACTACATCCTACAGCAGGGTTTAAACTGAGCTCTGAGTCGTGTTTTTTTTATTATTATTTTAGATTTGTTTACAGACAGAACAGTGTTACTGTCAGCTGAAAGAAGCAGCTTTTAATAATAAACGGGGACAGTAATCATGGTGGAACCAGACTTGGATATTTGGTCATAATGGCACAAGTTCTCTTTTCATTTTTTCTTTTCAGCAGGTTATAAAAGCTCTCCTTTGTATTCAGATCCTTCAGGATTTACCGAAAACTTAAGAGGAAAAAATGGTTAAAAAT
>NW_013952521.1:8982-10472 GCF_001266775.1 Austrofundulus limnaeus | reverse complement strand
AAATAACTTTTCAAATCCTTGTAAAACTTAAAGCTCAAATCTGCTTTTCTGCTCTTAGTTTTTGCTTATTTTAGGTTTTAACTATGTTTCTGCCAAATTGGAACTGAATTGCATGTACTCTTGCAAAAATTAGCTTTTGGCTACTTTTTCTTAGCTTTTAGCTACTGTTCTGCTATTGTTTTAAGATTAGTTTTTAGCTATTTATAACCAAAGTCACTTTCAGATGTTTTCATTTTATTTTTAGGTAATGTTTCGTTATATGTTTTTGTTTTAGCTGCAATTTTGCTCATTTTTGTTTACAGCTAATTTTAAGCTTATGTTAGCTTATTGCTGCTGCTTAGCTGGTTTCAACTTTTAGCGATTTTATTTGAAATTAATAGCTAATATTGTAAATTTTATAATTTTATAATCATAATTTTTATTGATTTTTAGCTTGTTTWAACCTTTTGACTCGCACTGTGCAGAAGCTGCTGTTTCTCAGCCTCTGATTGGTTGAGCAGGCTGCGGAGGGCGGAGCCTCCTCTGTCACAAATGAAGCAGAGTTTTGTTGATTTGTAGAAATCAGCCTCGTCGTTTCCAGTTTTCCTGTTTGACCCGTCCGTCTGAGTTTGAGGACTCTGGACGGTGAGACGTCTCAGTCTGCAGAACTCTGTCCCTCCCAGCATCCTCTCTGTTTTCTTATTTCCTGCTCACACGGCGTGCGGTTACAAAAACCCACCACAGAAGCTTAAAACACTTTGGGGGGAAATAAGCTGAACGTCCTTGATGATGGAGAAGAAAACAAAGAAAAATAAATCCATGCTGCTCAGTGGGCCTCTGGGTAATTAATTAAAACCCGAGTCGAGGGTTAAAGCCCTGCAGTGCAGCTCTAAATTGCAACAAAGTGAAAGCTAATTAGGCCCGTGTTTTACGCCACGGTGTGTTTTATTTATGGCATTTCTGGAGCATTTTCACTCAGTTTAACGCTGCCATGGCGACCGGCAGGTTTTGAACTTCTGGATGTCGCAGAGCAACGATAAACGTTGTTATTGAGCAGGAGCGCCGTGTTAATAATGTAAAACAAGAGCTGTTTATTAATATTCATAGATATAATCTCTGAGCTGCTTTCCAGCTCTGCTCCGAGCAGAAAAAAAAACTTAAATGTCTTTGTCTTCATCTTCATCACAGATTTTTACATCTTCAGCTGCTTGGTTTGACTCGTCACAGCAGCTCAGAGTCGAATGCAAATAAATATCATTTTAAACACATCAAATTCACCTGGGATTTAATGTTTCCATGAAGTTGAAGTTTGTCACTGGTTTAGTCACTTTTTAAAACAGCTTTTGAATTGTTGAATTTTATTTATCGATTGCCCCCGTTTGTGTGTTAGCAAAATATTTCATGAACCACTGGATGAAAGGAAACACTGGATGTGCGTCTGCTAGGGCTGCAATAAGTAAAATTCAGGATTCAGTTTGATGTTTTAGTCTCATGGTTCGATTATATATATA
>NW_013952521.1:0-1376 GCF_001266775.1 Austrofundulus limnaeus | reverse complement strand
GTTCCTTCTCAAACAGCTTTTGATTCACATTATACAATTTCATATTTCTTTATTTTTATCATTCTCTAAAACAAACCAACATTTTTATAATTATTTCCAGATTATTCTACAATCTTATTCCTTGAACTGAAGTACATCAGTACTTCAAGTTTGTTCAAATATTTAATAAACATTTCAAGACCTTTAAGATTATAAGAACTTTTTCTTGTAACAAAATACTGTATAACTGGATGTTTAAAGGTAATATTTTTATGAGCCTTATACATAATCTGCACGATATTTTAATCAACCAACTCATAAAATTTTAATAATTTCAATTTACAAAATAATATATTCAAAGGGTGACTGTAATGTTTTCTGGTGATAATTCTTACGGCTCTTTTCTGTAAAATAAAAATAGGATTTGTGATTGTTTTGCTCGCCTTACCCCCAGACGTCAACACAGTAGATCAAGTGTGGAACAATTATTGTGTTATACAACATAAACAGAGCTTTATCATTAAATAACTTTATAAGATGAATCACAAGTCCAGTCCAGATGCAGCTCATCATGTGGGTCTACATGTTAGTGATGGAGCTGAGGACAGGTTTTAAACATAGAAAAAGGATCAGATCAGGGTGAAAGGCCCAGCATGGAGGACAGCCAATTATCAGCCAACATAAAGACAAACTGCTTCTGTCTGCAGACACAAATCTCTTAAAGTGAGCCACGCTTCAGCTGCTGTCCCATTAAATCAACTTTCAGACACATTTCTTACTGTCGTTTTAATCACTTTGTAACTCAGAGTACTGAGACCAGAGAGTTTCAGGTTAATACACAAAAATATGTGGGTTATTTACAGGTGCGTGACAGGACCTGGACCAGGACCTGAAGGACCTGCAGGAGGACAGTGAGTACGATGATAACAGCAATTAGTGACTGATCTGTGTTGTAGAGGTGGATAAAAATATCCATCAATGCATTGTAGTATTTCTTTCCAGTTTCATATCAAATCAGGAAAATCTCTGAATTGATTCAATTTACTTCTAATTCAATTTTAAATCAACATCTAAACAAAATCTAATTGAATTATGACCCAGAGAATCAACATTAAATCGATTTGTGGCCCAAAAAACCAAACTGAATTGAATCATTGAAATCAAATTATGACCCGAAGAATTGAAATRAAATTGTTTATTTATTAAGCAACACAAATGCTATAATCAATAAGAAATACAATCACAAATAAAATGAGAGGCAGCAGAAATAAGAAAAAAAATCCTTTATCTGCCGCTTTTTTCCATCCATCCATCCATCCATTTTCTGTACACGCTTCTTCCTTTTTCAGGGTCGCGTGGGTCACTGGTGCCCATATCCAGCAGTCACAGTGCGAGGG
>NW_013952520.1:1758013-1759650 GCF_001266775.1 Austrofundulus limnaeus | reverse complement strand
CCTTGTAGCTGAGGCAGGAAACATTGCCTTATACGGTGTTTTTGGGGTGGTAATTATGCTAATCTCCTCTCGCGTGCACGAGCAGCTGATACGAACAGGTGTAATTTACACAGCTCATTTACACACTTTTCCTGAAGATAGAAGAGTTTGTTGAATCTGACGTGACATGTTCGTATGAACCCTTTGCACGAACAAAAGTAAGAGAAATTTAGGATAAGAATACGAACATGTTCTTGCATGAGGCCCATTGATCTTAGTATTTAGAGAAGTATGAACATCTGATTAATTATTGTTTGGGTTTCGTTGAATTTTGCATAATGTTTGCCAGTGGTTGTGGCCATCAGGGAGGTTTGTGATATTTTTGGTTAGCTGGTCCCCTGCATTTTTTGAAATGCCCAGTCACTTATCAATAAAGAAAAAAAGAAAGTCCTCAGAGGGAAAAGGAAAAAAAAAACATGGTTAAACGTGTTGATAACGAAGTACTGTTTGCATATTCTTTAATCTAAAACTAAATATGATGACGATGAGTCTGCAGAAACACCACCGCGCATCGGCAGTCTCACATGGCGGATCTTTTTAGTTTAAGTACGCATCATGGGGTATTTCAGATCTGACCTTGTTTGCCCCCATGTTGTGCAAAACAGTCTAAAACACTCTGGAAAGGTGGGTGGATCTCCACTCCTAGCTGCGTCGCGCTGCACGCGTTTCATACATCGGTTTATCTCACAACACTTCATATTATCCCATCTTTGCTGCTGTTTCAGTTTTTGCCTCAGCCATTTCAGGTTTTTTATCTCACGACGAGACTTATCTGAGTGGCTAGTGGGGAACTGTTTCAGCACCACGACCTGGCTCACTCATGCTCGCTGGATCTCAACTGGAGACACAGTTACAGGGTGTGGGGGCCCAGCTCGTGGGTAACTAAGGGAAGTGGGGGTGCATGTGTGTACGTGTGTGAGGTGATGATGTCATCAGTTCTTCCTGGCGGTTTTTTTTTTACCCCCAACACGTGTGAAGCTGAGGCTGTAAATTTGTTTGGTCTTACAGAGACGTGCAGCAGAGATGTTCATGTTACTTTCATAGATACATAAAAGGGAGGACTGCGTACCTGTTTTCACGGGCAGTTCCAGGGAGCCAGTCGACTGTATTGCATTGCTAAATGAATGAGCTTTTGCTAAAAGCAGCAGAGAGAAGTGCAATCTGTTTACGAAATATGACACCTGGTTTCCCCCTGGCCTTTGTTCGGAGTACAAGGGCATTAGTATTTATAAATGAGGATAAGATGGAGAACTGATTTGTGTTTGAGTTATGTTGTTTCATAAACTAAAATGATATGAATTAAGCATCATCATTTTCACACACGACCTGTCTGTCTGAAAGAGTGTTTTTGAATTTTTTTCTAATTTTTGTCTTTTCTCTTTGTGTTTTGTGTGAGTTTTTTTTCCGCAGGGAAAATGCTGTTTCTCATCGGGGGGTTGCTCCATTTCCACCTGGACCRACTGGGAGCTGTGCGCCACCTCGTGCTAGCCTTTCCAACGGGCGTTTCCTGGGGGTCCTTTTGAGGGGGGACCCATCAATCCCGATCTTCACATTCCACCTTTGAGCAGGCCGTGTTTTGCGGCTTCTCTCTTTCTGGG
>NW_013952520.1:1755389-1757013 GCF_001266775.1 Austrofundulus limnaeus | reverse complement strand
ATCTATGTCATTCACAGGAGGACTAGATCTAAGCTTACTTTAGAGTTTAGCTTAATTGTTACAAGAGGAGAGGGGTGCTATTTCCTTTAGTTTAATTTATTTAGACTTTAGGTTTAGCTTTTGTTTGTTATTTTTTGTTACACTTTTGTTTTTTGTGTTCTTCTCTTCCTTGCACAAGCCAGCTCATGCCAGTGATTCATGCATTTTCTGTTTGTGCCTTATGGGCACTGTGGGTTTTGTTAGTGATTTTGACTTGAATGGGGTAGGAACTGTATTTTGTACATTGTCCTAATTTGCATTACTTAAGGTTCATTAATTGACAACTAGTTGTTATTAAGTTAACACTTTATCCAAGAGAAGATTCTGATGGAACATAGGCGGCTCACGCAATCAAATTCGCAGGGAGGCAGAACTTGTGTTGTGATACCTTGTCTAACTTTGGGCTTTTGAGTTTTTTAAATTTCTACATGTTTTTCTTCTGATGAGTTATGATGTTTCACTTGTCATTTAAGCCTTTTTCCTGTTGTATCTTTCATTGATTGAATGTATATGTTGTTGGTCGTCATTTAACTTGCACTATTTTTTCCATTGTATTTGTTGTTGTTTGATACATTTTGTGTTTGGACGTTTCGTAATTACTCCATTTGGTTTGGTTTTGAGTATTGTTTACTCAAGAGGAGGGAGTGTTATGGACTAAATATCTATCTGTGTCACTTGTTCAATGTTAATCTGTGTTGGCCCAGACAACAGGACTCCGCAATGGACTGACCTCTCTTGTTTGATAAGACACTCTTTGAGCTGGGAGCCCTGTGATAGGCTGGACAGTATATTAGGAGATCTGTGATTGGTTATAAGCACGTCATATGATGTTATCATGGTGCATATTATTGGCTGTGTCCGCTGACGTGTCAGCGACGGGCTGACAGAGCTTCCTGATTGAGTCCTGTTTGCCTGTTGCTCAGAATTAAATCATTAGTACGACCATACACGCAGAGTTTTCTGGCATTATTCCAACATGTTTCTGCTTTCATGCGATGACAATGTCATGAATAACTAGCTTAAACAAAAAAGTATTAGTTCCATTACACCTCCAATCATCACAAGTGGTGCCAGGAGCCAGAGATGGGGACCCACAAGTATCTTGACCCAATGGTAAAACTTACAGTTGATGGTCAGGAGTACATGTGTCTTGTGGATACTGGAGCACAGTAAAGCACGGTGATTTCGCCACTGCCGTTATCTGACATTGCAGTCCAAGTCTCTGCTTTAAAAAAGGGCACTCTATTTTGTTTTAGTTCAGTCCAAGGTCTTACGCTGAGGCCAAGGGCGTAACTTTAGGTCTAACATTGGGGGGGTTGTGCTCTCTGTCCATTTATTTATTGAATAAATTACTTTTGTAAAATGATTCAGGATATTTTAGGGATTATTAGCCGAATAGCTGAATTTTCCATAGACAGCTCCCCAGTTTACAAGTTGTTCGGTTTTTTTAACCTAGGAACTCAGACAGAAAACATAACACAACCCCGCCGAACATTAAACAATGACATACAGAGACCAGTGAGATTTTTAAATTCACTTTGCAAAGGAGAAGTTCAGTGAATACTTAACTTCGCTCGAAAGCTTA
>NW_013952520.1:1749796-1754489 GCF_001266775.1 Austrofundulus limnaeus | reverse complement strand
CGTGAGGGAACTTCCACTGACCCTCCTCCCTCAGCACTGAGTCCAGGTTCTGGATGACCATGGTACCCTGAAGGGAAATCAAAGGGACAGATAAAATCATGAAGATGGCATGATTTCTTTGTACATTCACTGGCCACTTTATGAAGTCCACCTGCTCATTAACGCAAATGTCGAATCAGCCAATCACATAGCAGCAACTCAATGCATTTAGACATGTAGACATGGCCAAGATGATCTGCTGCAGATTAAAACAAGCATCAGAATGAGGAAGAAAGGTGATTTAAGCGACTTTAAATGTGGCATGGTTGTTGGTGCCAGACAGGCTGGTCTGAGTATTTCAGAAACTGCTGATCTACTGGGACTTTCACCCACAACCGTCTCTAGGGTTTACAGAGAATGGTGTGAAAAAGAGAAAATATCCAGTGAGTGGCAGTTCTGTGGGCGTAAATGTCTTGCTGATGCCAAAGGTCAGAGGAGAATGGTCGGACTGGTTCGAGCTGATAGAACAGCAACAGTAACTCAAATAACCACTCGTTACAACTGAGGTCTGCAGAAGAGCGTCTCTGAACTCACAACACATCAAACATTGAGGAGGATGGGCTACAGCAGCAGAAGACCACACCAGGTGTCACTCATGTCAGCTAAGAACAGGAAACTGAGGCTACAATTTACACAGGCTCACCAAAACTGGAAAATAGAAGATTGGAAAAACATTGCCTGGTCTGATGAGTCTTCCTTTCTGCTGCAACATTCAGATGATAGGGTCAGAATTTGGCATCAACAACATGAAAACATGGATCATTCTGCCTTGTATCAACGGTTCAGGCTGGTGATGGTGCAATGCTGTGAAATATATTTTCTTGACACAATTTGGGCCCATTAGTACCAACTGAGCTTTGTGTCAACACCACAGCCTACACCACAGTCAGAATTGTTGCTGACCATGTCCATCCCTTTATGACCAATGTACCATCTTCTGACCATGTCCTTCCCTTTACGACCACAGTGTACCATCTTCTGACCATGTCCATCCCTTTATGACCACAGACAATGTCCATCCCTTTATGACCACAGTGTACCATCTTCTGACCATGTCCATCCCTTTATGACCACAGACCATGTCCATCCCTTTATGACCACAGTGTACCATCTTCTGACCATGTCCATCCCTGTATGACCACAGTGTACCATCTTCTGATGGCTACTTCCAGCAGGATAACGCTCCATGTCATAAAGTGTGAATCATCTCAGACTGGTTCCTTGAACACAACAATGAGTTCACTGTACTTGAATGGCCTCCACAGTCACCAGATCTCAATCCAGTAGACCTTTGGGATGTGGTGGAATGGGAGATTCTCATCATGGATGTGCAACTGATAAATCTGCAGCAACTGTGTAATGCTATCATGTAAATATGGACCAGACTCTCTGAGGAAATTTTCCAGTACTTTGTTGAATCTATGCCATGAAGGATTAAGGCAGTTCTGAAGGCAAAAAGGGTCCAACCTGGTACTAGCAAGATGTACCTAATAAAGTGGCCGGTGAGTGTATATATTGTCCAAACTCTTAAATTTCTCACCTTGGGAATGTCATATCCCATCAGCTCTGTGTCTTTAGTGGAGCAGTGGAAGACACTAAGAGGAACAGTGTTGGCAACCCTCTGGACTTCATGGATCACAGCCTGGGTTACAACAAAGATATTACAAAATGCCTGTCTTTGAATCAATTATTTTAGGCATCGTATAGAAAGAAATCTCAGAAAAGTTTCAGTTTAGCTGATAGAAACACATTCAGACATGCCTCTCAGATTAATCATTCAGATTAACAGAACAGGCGTGTGATGATGCTCATCACCTGCACGTAAGGCATGTTGTGTCTGTCCTCAAAACTGACCCGATCCCTCCCATCCAGAACCCGATCGATCTCCTGCTGACATCGATCTGAGGGGGCAGAAACTGTTTTACACATTTTAAGTTACTCTTACTTTGGTCTAAAATAGTAATTTCCAAACCAGTTCAGTCTTTGTTAACCTGCCAAATTAATATTTTAATACATTTTAGGTTTTGGTGCCACTCCAGGATTATTAGTGGCCCCCTTCTGGTCACCACATTAAAACCTTACTTTATACCCCCTGTGTTGATCTGAAAGATGAAACATTTCCTGAAGGTGTACCTTGAACCTGAGGATGGACTATAAGGTACAGAAACCCAGTCAAAAGGGTGTTGGAGGTGGTGTCAGTTCCAGCACTATAAAGATCAAAAGTGATCCTTCTGAGCTGTTCCTCCGAAAATGAAGAATCTTTTTTCTGGACAGAATACAGAGAATATTGTACAAAATGWAAAATTTGTGATAACGCTGRGTMAGCATCCAGAWGTTTTCCTGGTTTTAGTTTTTCTGTACCTGTCTCACATTCATCAGCATCATGATGTTGAAAATTTATCTTTTGTTCACACACCTGTTTGTCCAGTTCATCCAGGTAGCAGTCCACAAAGTCTTGAGGTTCTCCAGGGGTCCTGGTCCTCTTGTGCTCGTTCATCAAACCATTTGAAAAGTCGAGGTACAGCTAAATCACACAGCTTTAATTAATAACATACAGACATGATGTTGTTAGTCTATTGTGCCTAAGCTGTATAAAAATTACCTCCATGTTCTTAAAAATCTTTTTGAAGGGCAGCGGCAGGTAAGAAACATATGGAACTGCGTCGTACAGCTGAAAGATRAGTTATTACAGAATAAATCAAACTGTGGTTTGTTTGTGTGCATGACCTGCTCTTCTTAGACCTGAATAAGAAGAGTCAAAACTAAAAGAGTYCCTGGAGAAACTTTAATGAGGCCTGCCTCATGGTGCAACATAATGTTTGGGATTTTTTTTGGCTACCAAATTTCAGATCATACTTAAACATATGAAGACAGCTGAGATTAATGGGACAGTAAACAGGTGGGATTGGGCCTGCTTTATGAGAAGATTGGAAACAGCTGAGATTAATGGGACAGGAAACAGGTGTGAGGGGGCATGGTTGATTAAAGACCAAAAACAATTGAGCCTAATGTAATAAACAGGTGTGATTGAGCCTGTTGACAATAACAGTTTCAGGCCCACTTAGACTCACCATGGCCCATGGTCCATTGGCTATTTTAGTCATYTCTGTGAACCATCGAACAACCTTTTTGATGGTTTCATCTTCGTACTCATAACGGGTTCCAAACAGAACYTTACAGATGATGTTGGARGCTGCRTTATGGAACATCATTTGAGGACTCAGAGTTTTACCTGTACACAGATTTAAAAACAGAAYATCACACCAACAGCACAACCAAAAGCTTTAAGTATTTTCAGATGGATTAAGCACCAACGCTCTTTTCCAGTGTTTTAAYGGTGAACTGAATCTCTTGATGAATTCTCTCCTCCATGGATTTCTTTCCCAGACCAAAATTTCTCAGAGTCATCAATGCAAAACGACGATGTTCCCTCCAAACAGGCCCATAATCGACAAAAATAACTCCTGCAACAAGCAAAGTCACAAAACAAAGATCTTTTACCTGCTGCAGCTAATTAACTTAATTACAATTTTTTCGCAAGTGTTTCTTAATAAGTCTTCATACGTTTACAGCCTTTTCTTGCTTCTGGTACAACTTTGTCGAGATGTATTCCCAACGAGCACACGTATGGGGGCCCCATATGGGATAAATAAGGGCAAGTAACAGGAGTAATATCCAGATTAGTTTGCAGGTTCTATGGTAGCCCTACATGTCTTTGCYCACCTTGACTTTAACGGGTCCTGACTGGGTTTTTATATCATCATTCACCGACGGCTACAAGCTGTGTTGGATAAAGAGCTCAGGGAGGAGCAAGCTGGCTTCAGATATGGCCGATTGTACGTAGAGCAGATCTTTGTCCTACAGACCATCATTGAGCAGAGCCTGGAATACCAGCAACGGCTATCAGTCAGCTTCATAGACTTCACCAAAGCTTTTGAMAGTGTCCATAGGGAGTCGCTTTGGAWACTTGCGAGGTCGTATGGAATTCCYGAACAGTTTGTCCAAATTTTCCGAAACTTCTACCTCAACTCAAGCTGCAGCGTATGAACAGAAGAAGGAACAACCGAATTCTTCGCCATCGAGACCGGCGTGCAGCAGGGGTGTATACTTTCCTCCTTCCTATTCCTCCTGGTCATTGACTATATTCTGTGCAGGACCATGGATCGAGCAGATTTTGGAATAACGTGGCCCGAATCGGTCCAACTTACGGATCTCGACTTTGCAGATGACATTGCAATTCTTGGGGCAACAAACAAGAGCATCATTGACATGACCCAGAGCCTTGATGGAGGATCAAACAAAGTCTGACTCCGGATTAACATCAATATTAACTCAGGAAGCATGGCATCTATTTTCATTGCTATGCTGATGGTCGTGGACACCCAAATTGGTTAGAGCTGCTGAAAAGCAGCTCCTGCCTTCCCAGTCCGGCATGCCATGTCGTGTTTTTCATCACCATCGTTGGTTATAATGCTGCCCAGATAAGTGAGCCTTTGCACTCCTTCAATCTGGTATGGTCCGATAGTGGCAGGGGTGCCAGCCATGGCATAACTAGTTTGCATGATCTTGGTCTTCTTGATAGTTTTATACTATATTACTTTATTTATAAAGCAGTTTAAAACAGCCACTGCTGCAACAAAGTGCTGTACATATT
>NW_013952520.1:1740390-1742522 GCF_001266775.1 Austrofundulus limnaeus | reverse complement strand
AATATGTACAGCACTTTGTTGCAGCAGTGGCTGTTTTAAACTGCTTTATAAATAAAGTAATATAGTATAAAACTATCAAGAAGACCAAGATCATGCAAACTAGTTATGCCATGGCTGGCACCCCTGCCACTATCGGACCATACCAGATTGAAGGAGTGCAAAGGCTCACTTATCTGGGCAGCATTATAACCAACGATGGTGATGAAAAACACGACGTGGCATGCCGGATTGGGAAGGCAGGAGCTGCTTTTCAGCAGCTCTAACCAATTTGGGTGTCCACGACCATCAGCATAGCAACTAAGATCCACATTTTTAACTTGATTGTCATCCCAACAGCCATATACGCACGTGAAACATGAAAGACGTCTCAAAGATTGAAAGAAGACCGAACATTGACCAGCAGCAGTGGTTACGATGGATTTTAAGAGTCTCATCCTGGGACCACATCACTAACAACGAGATCCAATGCAGAACAGCCACCTGTCCACTGAACAACATTGTAACAGAGCACCGACTAAGATTTGCCGGACATGTCCTCTGTCAGAAAACAACATGCCTACYGAAAACCACCATCCAGTGGATACCACCATGGGGGAAGCGGAAACGAGGGCRTCCCCGACAGAAGTGGCGCTGTACATTCTATKAAGACCTCAAGGCAATATATTAACCAAGACAAAGGTGGTCGCAAGAGATCGACCCCAACGGAGATGTCTTGCCGCCCAGTGTGATGGGTTTTCAGTGGGACCCAGATGGTTTACTTGCATAAGGCCCATCTATGGCCCATCTGTGTATGGAGTCTCAACTTGGTTAGAATCTGGGTAACAAGTGGATATGTCTGCAGGTTCCATGGTGGCCCTACAGAGGTTTTCCCACAAGCTTCATCAGGCCGTGAATGTGTTTTCAGTGGGACCTAGCTAGTTTACTTACATGAGAGCCATTTATGGCCACTCTGTGTGTGCTTTAAGGAACAAATAACTGGGCCATAGTGGAGTTTCAACTGGGCTAGAAYATGGGTAACATTTGGGTTTGTCCGTGGGTTCCAATGGCAGCTGTACAGTGGTTTGCCCGCATAAAAACTTCAACTGCAACTTAAACGTTCAAGGTCAAGGCAATAAACTTCCACAAAATTTTAAATGAGCTGTCATAAAACTTAAAACTACCTTTACATTAAAAAAATTGTACAATGTTTTAGTTTTATTATTTTATATGTGTACTATGCTTCAGTATGAATAATTACATTTAAACAATGTCCAAACTTTGCCAAACTTGTGTTTGACTGTTTTTTCATGATCTTTAGTACTACAAATGCTCCTAATGCATTTTTTACATTCCTTACCTTTACGCTGAACTACATCAACAATTAATATGTCTTGAGGTCGACCAGCGTAGTCTGTAGCTTTAACCAACATGGCCTCCTTCATGGCCTTCAACCCACTGATGACCACAGCTGGTCTGGTACCAAGGAACAGACTGTAGACATTTCCATAGGTCTGTCTGAGCTGCAAGAAAACCAAACAAACAAAAAAAAACACATCAATTTCTAAAGAAATGTTATTTATTCTGATCTGTTCTGAGGGAAATTAAACAGCAGAGTTAATTATTTCCGGTTTTTCATTGTGGTAGGCAATTTAAATAACMAGTTGAGCATAAAATCACATTAAGTAAAAAAATAGTCCAACTTATTCAGCAAATTGCATCTTATTTGGGGTCAAACGTCAAATGATTGCGGACTCTTTGTACAAAGATTTTCTGGGTTTGATTCCAAAAACAGCCAAAGTCCAAACAACACCCACTAAAAGACCTTCAGACAACACAAACAACTCATGACCTAAATGCTTGTAAGGTATGTTTGATAAAAATGAGGGATGATTTTATTTTTCAATTAATTTTATTTTAATATTCTGCATTTTCACAATTACTTTTTAGGTTAACGTAAAATCAAAGAGTTACCAGTGCAAATAAAATTGAATGTTCAGATTTCACTGCCATAAAATTTTTTACAGTTAAAATTTTCTGACAAATATTATTAATGAAAATTAATTGCACCACACTGTATACTTCTCTTATGGTGCGTTCACACCGAACGCGATTTCAGCGTCAGGAGCAGCAGGTTTACATGCAAAGTCTATGGT
>NW_013952520.1:1736724-1739237 GCF_001266775.1 Austrofundulus limnaeus | reverse complement strand
ACCATAGACTTTGCATGTAAACCTGCTGCTCCTGACGCTGAAATCGCGTTCGGTGTGAACGCACCATTAGTGCTGCTGCAGAGAAACTGTTGCCTTCTAACTCAAAATATAAACACTATAGAACATATACAGTATATTTTCTGCTGACTGATAAAAGGTAGATAAAGTTTACCTGTAATTCAGAATAAAAATGAACTCTGTCCTCAGTTTTGTCAACATTTGAATCAAATAAAGGAGTAAGCAGATACAGATAATGGATGGATGAATCACATAAAATTATAAAAACATATTTTACCTTGAAATGATATATTAAAGAACAAAAATTCTTCAATTTGGTATCTTTACCTTTTCAAGGTTCTTCAGGGGGTTCTTTGAGGCCAGGTGAAAGAAGTTCCCCAGTACCGGCAGGATGGGGGGTCCTGGTGGGAAGTTCTTGGGTCTCCGAGCTTTAAGTTGAAAGAGAATGAAGCAGAAACAGAACCACAGCAGAACTATGGAGACCAACATGGTGCTGGACTAGACTCAACTCTGGTCTGTGACGGTTCTGAACTTTGATTCTTTCTTCTCAAAGTCAGTGAGGATATCAAGTAAACAAATGTATGACCAAGAAACAGGAAGTGAAATCCAACAGGGTGAATWTTCAACTACTTTTAAATATCCATGGGGGTGGACCAAGATGGCCGAGTGAGAGCACACATTCGCCAGGAGCTGATAAGTTTAGCTGAGTTAAACCTTCTCTTCAAATAAATCTTCACCACTTTGATGCCCCTATACCATCAAAACAGAAAGAACGAACTAAATGCCTTAAGCCTGAAAGAAGTCGAGCCTCGGAGGAATCTAAAGCCATGGCTCTCAAAGCTAATGCTAAAGTTGGCAATATGCTAATAGACAACCTCCAYGACTCCACATGCTGTGCATCTCTGTCACCCTCTGAAGATGATGAGTTTCCTCCTTTTCCGGTTACTCCCAGTAGTCTCTTGTTCCAAAAAAATGTGTGTGAATGAAAAAGCTGATCCAATCAACTCTGATAACATTGTTTCATCACTGTCTGCCCTGAGTAACTCAAGATCAGATAATATTGAAGAAATGGTTAGCACAAAAGGAAAATTGAAGGTTGAAGGAAGACCATTGATTTTGCCTGTGCAGAAATAAAAAGTATGAAAGAAAAAATCTCCACCATAGAAAACAAAGCTGCTTCAGAGGAAAGTTTTTTTTTTCCAAGTTACTGTGTCTTTATCTATAGTTTCTCTTAATGCCAGGATTTGAGACAGAACTACAAGTGTAAAGCTTTATTTTTATTTGCTAAACAGTTAAATACTGATTTCATTTTTCTCCAAGAATCACACTTTTTACCAGATGACTTAAAGTTTTGGAAGGCATGTGTTTTTCCCATGGTACAGAGTGTTCAGCTGGCGTCACTACAGCTATAATGCCTTTAATGGAGATGCACTCAGAATCGGACCCTGCAGACACTATTTTTCAGGTGATCGGACTGTACAATAGAATATATATAATTGTACTGTAAATATCTATGTCTACAACTCCAGTAGAGAGAATATAAGTATGCTTGACTCCCTAGAGTCAAAAATAGATTTTTGGCTTTCCAAAATTCCTAATGCCTTACTCCTTGTCTGTGGGGATTTTAAAGACAAGTCATGATAATTTACAAAGCAAACTGTTCCAGCTGCATTTTTGCAATGTACCTACCCCATCCTCTAAAGACCCCTACTTGGGTCATTTGAGAATGGGGTAGAACAAGCTGCAAAGCAAACTAAGAAAAAAAACATGTTAGTGTTAATTTTAAATTAAAAGCAAGCAAAAACCGACATGGCGGCAAACTACAAAATAAAACACACAGAAGCGCGAAGGTGAGGACCTAGGCAAAGTCATGTAATGACTGGATGAGAAAGTAATGAAAGAGGACCGGTTAAATGGAGCAGGGGTGGATGGAAAAAAACACCTAATTGATAAGTTGTTTTTTTTTTTTTGTGAAAAAAAAAATCACAATTTAGCATTAAGACCTGCAGTATGATCGAAGCCTATTTACTTTTTTTTTACAGCAAGTGTCCCTCCTGCTGTGTACAAAGTACAAGAGGATTTTTAATGGGGACATATTATGAAAACTCCACGTAAATACATTTTGTTGTGTACTTGGAGTTTCCAGGAGTGCACAAAGTTGAACAACAGCTTCAGAATTATATGCTACAAGTACCATTTTTAGCTAACTCTAAACAAACAACTGGCTGAATATGACATCCTTTTTTATTTCTGTGCATGCAGGTCACAATGTTGACCTTAGTGTCATTTGCAGGGTTATTGTTGGTACARCTAAAAGAAATGTACAAGTAACATTTACACTGGGTTTTAGATAGAGAAAAAAATGATAAATGAACATAAAAAATGACACTGACCGCATTTAAAGTGTGTCAACACACTAAAAACTCAATACAAAACATAATAAAACAATGCAACAAAAAGATAAAACCACCAGTAAAATCTAAGTAAAATCAGTT
>NW_013952520.1:1734495-1736294 GCF_001266775.1 Austrofundulus limnaeus | reverse complement strand
TCTGTATTTACCAGACTATGGTAATCCTGGGGTCGTGATGATGGGGCCCTTGAATATTGTTGCCCAGGGTACAGCGAAGTTTTAATCCGGCCCTGCCCCAAGCATGTGGAAAATGTCTTTTTTGACCTAAATGGCTATAACTTTATTTCTTCTCATCATAAAATAATCTAAGTCTAAATGGTCTAAGTTTCAAACCCTGGCATATAAGCAGCAAATAYATGAAAAACTGCATTCCTTCAAGGATTGCTAGACCTTTTAATTAGTAAATACTTGTATTAAATCAAGCTGTGTTCTGCAGTGTTTGAACTTACTTATCTTATCAAAACTAAAAAYAACCCTTGCAAAACCAGTAAACACTTCCAACTTTACAAAATGCAGTCCTTATTCCAACYGACATTTTTCTATTTAAATTTACCAGAGACAGTATGAAGATATGGTTCATACCAGACCTTCACCCTTGCAGAGTTGCTAATGGGGTCGTGGGAGTTTGACTCTCCATGTCTACAAGCTTAGTGGATCTATAGAAGGCTTATAACTGATTTCCCTGAAGCATTTTGTGAGAATACTGTGAGACAAAGAGGTGACAGGTTTGCTCTTAAGRTCTATTTGTTCAAGTAAGACCTATGTTTACACCATCAACAAAAGCAAGCTTGTTTTTATTAATTTAACTTTTAGTTCACCAGGTAAAATTCCATKGAGATCACATCTTTTTTTGAGGGTGGCCTAGTCCTGAAACATGCATTCTTTTTGTACTGTTGGGAGGAAACCGAACTGCCTGGAGAAAATGTTAGCTCCTCTGATAGCACACTTGACATGTTGGTGGTGTTGGTGGCGCACCACTTTTAAGTCTACATGGGTAAAGTCCCCGGCCATGCTGACCCCTAATATTACTGTATATTAGAGCTGGTAAATCAGGTTCACATTATGGAATCAAGTTAATTTGAGTCAATCACTAAAGTTGTATTCACAACTGAAAATCTGGTAGACTTAGTGCAGTTGGGGACCAAAATGGCAAGATTTGTTTACATTTTCATTTGGTGCAGTTCACATTCACACTGCTATTTGTCAAACAAACTAAACCCTGTGAACATTGAAGGAATCAACATGAARATCTCTGAAGAAGAGATGGAGTGCAGTGCAACTTCCTTCATCACAAAATATAACAAACATGAAGTGATGTAAGATTTTAGCAGTTGTAGGATTTATTTTTTGTTTTTGGCAAATGTGCCGAACAAACCTTCAACGAGTTCAGCATGAGTGGAAGATGAGGCGGAAGCATGGAAAATGTTATTCTACACAAGGCATCTGAGATGGCTCCGTATTAACTAGTGTATATGTTATGTGAGAGATAATGCTTGTATATGTATGTAGATGTATATATGGCCTGAATGACCTTCAYAATTTACGGTTGATAGTTTTTGCTTWGTGTGAAAAAATACAACATATTGTTTACGTAGGTGTTTAAACTAGCATTCTGTGTAGTTGGATGGTATATATTTGGACTAGTGGTTCTACTTATTTCTGTGAGTTTTGTTAGCAAATGGACCCAGGACGCAGACAGACTTGTGGACGACCCTGTGGACATGAAGGTTCATTAATTGAACCTAGGGACCTGCTGCAGTCTCTACGGTGGTCTCCATGCTTGCTGCAGCTCCCATGGTTGTCTCATTGYCTGCTGCAGCACCCCCTGTGGTCTTTATGTCCAAAAATATACACTCACCGGCCACTTTATTAGGTACACCTGTCCAACTGCTCATTAACACTTAATTTCCAATCAGCCAATCACATGGCGGCAACTC